>NW_017306270.1:353739-424232 GCF_000935625.1 Nanorana parkeri
ATGCTCTATCCTGTATTCCACATGAAATCCTCAGAATACTGAGTATTCTCTGATAAGAAGTGGTTATAGAAATAAATGTGGAATGTAGATTTATAATATTGTAGATGAATAGTGACGTGCCTGTATACAGTATAATGCAAATAAACATCACAGCATAGAAAATAGCTGTGTGCTAGTCTATAACCATTAGTTATATTCTGCTGGTGACCTGTAAAATTTGTCTTACTCACCTGATCTTAAGGAAAACTGTTCACCGTAAGAAAAACGCACAAATGGGCTGAAAAGCTGTCCAACCACCAAGTTTAAGGAAAATAAAATTTTAATTGAAAGACAGAAATTGTTGGGACACCTTTCCACACCGGCGGTTTAAAAAAAGCACATGCATTTTGAATGTATGTTTCAAGTTTTAATGCATTTTGCTTCTGGGTTGCATGTGTTTTGCTTTACGTTGGCATGCTGAACTATGTAAAACAGTGATGGTGCATCTTCTGGAAACTGTTGGGTAAAATATAGTCTGCATGTTGCTAAAATGCATAGATTGAAACTATTCTGACTCCGATCGTTGTGATAGCGAAATATATCCCTTGCTGAGACCTCTATGCCTGGCCTGTATAAGCAGATATACTCACTGCGGACAATCCTCGTCAGATAGCTGAACTTGTCAATACCGATTCATTCAAAAGAGGTGTTTATTCTTTACATCAGGATTACAGCAGATGATAGGAACAGCAGTTGAACGGTTATAGTATTGTGCGGTCAAAAGATGATGCCTTTCCTACGTACTGTGCAGATTACATATGTGTCCTTGTTACATGTGGCTGTTCACTGTGGCCATGACACAGGAAGTACTGCACACAGGAAGAAGGAAGAGGCTATGCATCTCATATTCTATGCCCCTATTGGGGCGGCACAGAAACTGTTCCAATGAATACAGTTGTACAGTTTTTCTTGGCTTCTTGTCACAGTCAGGCATTTATGTGTCATTTCATACATCAGTAGATTGTGAATGCTGATTGGATTATTCAGTTATTTTAAATTTCCAAATGACAGTTATACAGACTTTTTAAGTTTGGTGAAGTAAACTTTTTTTTAGGGATGCACCGATACTGATACTAGTGCCGGTATTGGTGCCGATACAGAATATTTGGGCGAGTTCTCATGCTCGCCCAAATGCTCCAGATACTGGAACTCCTGATGGGCGGAGAAGCCAGCTCCATGCTTCCTCTTCACCAGGGAGCATGGAGCTGGCTTCCTAAATGGCCGGGAAGCCAGCTCCAAGGAGCATGAAGCCAGCTTCCCAGCCAGTCAGGAAGCCGGGCACCGTGTAATGACTCGCCGCCCAGCTTCCTCAGTGGTTGGGACTCTGGTCAATCAGGAACCTGGGCGGCGAGTTATTACCATCACCGGCATCCTGATTGACCAGAAAGCCGAGTCCATGTTTTGTTGTCAGCTGGTGACAAGGGAGCAAAGAGATGGCTTCCCAGGCTAATCAGGAAGCCGGGCGGTGTGTCATTACTCGTCGCCCGGCTTCCTTAATGGGACTTTCGGTATTTAGTATTGGTGCATCCCTAATTTTTTTAAAGCCGAACTCCAGGTATGCAATAGATTGCCTACTTAAGGTGGCCATACACTGTACAACCATCGCAAGACCTCAGTCTTGCGATGGTTGTACAGGTATTAAAAAAACGTACGATCTGCACATCTTGGACAGGCAGATCGCACTCTCGATCATCGCAATGCTCGATGACCGCAATGCTGAACGGGCAGTGTGCGCGTGCGCACACCGGCCCGTTCGGCATTTGTCTTCCGAGCACCGTTCTAACCAGCCGAGAATCGTACGATTCCCGGCTGGTTTTCGAACATGCTGGTTCGACGGAAGACGTGCGACTGTACAGTAGAAACGTTTGCACGTCTCTGTTCACACTGCTCGATTCTCGTACGATCGCGGGATTTCCCGCGACTCTCGTACGAGAATCGAGCAGTGTATGGGCACCTTCACATTGGTCCAGCTTGACCTAATGTAAATATGCATATGCCATACCTGACAGGCCAATGAGGATCCTGGAAAGCACAGGAACTCGATCGCTCGCTTGCCACATCGGCCATTCAGAGAATGCCTTGTATTTTGATCAATGAATACAAGGCGTTCTCTGATTGGATGAGGAGCAGATTGTGATGTCATCGCCCATGATCCATTCAGAGAATACAGAGAAACTTTGCAATAGTTTTACAAAATATTTGAAACATTAACAAATCTTTTCTGTTTTCCACCTGGAAACATGTATACCAGGATACTAATTCTGGGGGCATGGATAATGGTAAAGTTGAACTCCGGGATGCTAGAAGAAAAACATTTTAAACTACATGTTAACCCAATTACCAATTACTAAAATCCCATGTACGCTTTAGAAAGTTAATGTCATTTTAAACCGCCTGGCTGCTAGACCGTTTCGGGCAGCCTCCCCCCACTGCTTTGGCGATGGAATGGTCCTTGGTGTCCTCACGGCCAATACATTGGACTGTATTGGACGTGATGACTCCTGGATCCTTAGACTTCTGGAGCCAAGGGGAAGGGGGAGGCTGCATCGACCGGTCTAGCAGCCAGGTGGGTGGGTCCGAGGTTCGGGTGAATATTTCTTTATTATTTTACACTCTAGACGAAAACTAGCAGTTAACCCTTGCAGGGTAGCCCCACTACAAGGGTTAATTTTGTTTCTGTCCAGAGTTGTTGTTCTTCTTTAAGGCCTGTAGGGATTTTCCTGATCATGTATAGAATAGGCCAATTATTCCACTTACTTTCTCCTCAGCATACCCTCCCCTGGGACTCTAAGTGCAAATCATGCTTTCCAGACAGTGTGCTCGGAACTCAGGTGGGGTGGGGAGATTTGACAGATTTACTGCTGCTGTCATATACCTCCAATAAATGAGCAGATTCTCTGGTCTTGTAGAAGATCCTTCTGATGGATTAGACTGGTTACATATTAAATCAGACTATTCAGGTTGCAATAAGAAACAAATTAGCGTTCATTTCAATTTAAAAAGTCTATAAGCATGTCAGAATTTACTCTTAATTAGGAGAACCAATTAAAAGTGAATACTCTACAAAATCCTTTCACACCTCTGGCCTGCAATGTAACCTAGAAAAACATTTTACAGTAATAATAAGAAGGCAGGGCTGTTTGTTGGTGAAACATGTCTGTAAATTACAGTACAGTAGCAAAGCCTCAATTCAAGATGCTTCACATAGGCATCCATCTGCCTGCTCTGTTCCAGTTGGAAGCAGTGGCGTAACCAGAGTTCTGGGCGCCCGGGGCAGAAATTCCCCCCCCCCATTATATAAACAACCACTGGAACTGTAAGAAGTACCCTCCAGCAAAGCAACACAAAACTTCCAGGTCCCTAGGACACAGGCCCACTCTAAGCAAAGGCTTTCCCCAGGCATCAGGCCTGGGAGGAGGACAACCTCTTTACACTGACTTTCTCTCCAGGGACATTTTTTACATCACATTTCCTGCTGCTTTAAGCTGCCATACATTTTTGGCACAAGGGTTCCCTAGACTCTCCTGATGAAATTAATAGCTGTCATTCATTAAAAATCCCCATTCCCCCCACCACTCAGCTCTGTGTCCTGCCTATCACAATCCTCACCACTGTGTGCAAGCAATCTTCTCCAATCTGTGCCCCCTGTGCGCCCTTCCATCCCTGCTGCTCTCCCCCTGCATATACTGGCAGAGACAGTGGGTTGTGGAGGGGAAACAAAGTGGAACAGACTGCTGGCACCCAGAAGTGAGAATTGAGTGACAGGTGGGGCAACAGTGGACAATGGGGAGGATTCGGGATGGTAGGTCTAATGTTTACCGATCCTTTCACTTTTATGAATCAACACCGAAGTGATCAGTACTGATGACTTTAGTGTTTTTTCTTTCATAATTGAGGAGATAGTAAACATTGACATGTTCAGTAAAACTTCAGTTTGTGAATGAACACGGAAGTGCTGAGTACTCAGCACTTCCATGTTTAGTATCAGTGAGTGCGGGAGTGCAAAGGAGAGGGAGATTGAGGATTCTGTGTCCTCAATCTCTTTTTCTATCTCTAAAGTGAAGTAGCAGAAGTCTGTTTAGACCCCTGATATTTCCCTAAAGCCCTTTGACAATACTGTTTAAACAAATAATACATTGACATAATAATTAAAAAATACATAAATAACCCCCCGTACAAACAGAAATTCCACACACACACGTCATGCACCCATGTACTACGCATATTATGATAGTGAAGTATGTGTATTGGTACACTGCAATGCACAGATACACTAATGCACATTATAATTGCATAATGTGTATACTGGTGTGCATTGTGCACATGCACTGCAGTGCACTGTTACAAATCATCTCAATGCTTAATTATTTTTTAAAAACCCTGCAGGCAGCACGGATCTGTACGGGCCGGCCGTTTCTCGTGTGAATGAGGGCTTAGGGTTGCAAAAAACGGCACACCAAGAGTAGGAGTACCAGTAGGATGGAACACTAATTTCTTGTTGCTCATAATATGCAGATTTTTTTCCTATATTTTTCCAGTGTGGCTACCATGAAAAAGTAATAATCTGATTTGTTGCAGCACTAATTCCTTTGAAAACACTAATATTACATTCTATTGGTAAAGATGGAGATTCAGCTCCCATATAAACAACTACCATATTTAGCTCCTAGCAGTGAAAATAATGCCATCCAAGGTCTTAAAAAACCCAAAAACAACGGATTTCAGTAACTACATAGAGCTAACACTGAAAATAAGTATTCGTTTTCCTCTAAGGGAGTGATAAGTCTAAAAAAGAGATAAAGAAGCAAAGCTGCTAATTAATGGCCAATGGCTTCCAACAGCGGAAAAGTAACTTTAATCATTTTAATTAATTGTGCTTAAAAATGTTCCGGGGTCACCTGGGTGAGCGCACTTTCTTTGTTGCAGAATAATATTAATAGGAGCTGCCGTTTAAAATATTTTCCTTCACTTGTGGTTTCAGAAAGGAACCAAGAGATCCTTTTATATGGCATATTTGAAATGATGAATTATCTCAAATAAGTCCAATTGTTTCCCCTTAATTGGTAGTTTTCTCTGTATAGAAATTTCTTTGTCTTTTTTTTTTCTGAAAAGAGAGAAGGCATAGCAAATTGGAATTCCCCAAAGGATCTTCAATCTCACTTTAACAAGTTTTACAATGCGTGAATTGCTGCAACAGCCAAAATTAGCCTTCTGTAGTACCCTTAATATTCCTGTCTGGTTTGGAGATCAGAAACCGGCCACCTCTTAGCTAGTGCTCGGTCTGGGGACAGCAGAAACATTATGGGCTATGTAGAATGTTCCTGCCATGTGCAAAAAGAAACTGAACATGTTTTATCCTGTTAAGGCAGGGGTGAGCAACTCCGGCCCTCCATCTGTGCTTGAACTACAGATCCCAACATGCTTATGCCTCTGGGAGTCATGCCTGTAATTGTCAGTATTGCATGGGACTTGTAGTTCCACAAAAGCTGGAGGGCCAGAGTTGCACACCCCTCTGTTAAGAGGAAGGTGTAGGAGAACCAAAATTCAAAGGTCTGAGACAAGCTATTTCAATTGTGTCTATTTTATCCATTATGCAAAAACTAGCAAACAGGTTTCTTCCTTAAGTCTACGACAAAATCAAAATATAATGTATGCAGAAAATGTACACCAGTGACGCGCGGTGCATTTGGTGCTGGGTAAGGCATTCCCCCTGCCCACCCCAGCCCCAGCCTGTCTGCCCCACCCCCAGCCTGGTCACCAAGCTATGTGTGGTGGAGGGAGGGAGAAGGGAGGAGACAGGGAGGTGCCTCCCTGTCCCTCACTTGCTCGTCACTGAAGAGGCATCGAGATCGATGTCCTCAGTGTTTTTTTTCTTCGTCTTTTTGATTGGACAGCTTGGACTAATGGCGCTTTGCCGTTGGTTCAAACCATCCACAGAGCTTAAGCCTCTAATACAAAGTAGAGGCTGTTGCAGCTCTGGCCTCACTATGTTAGGTTACACAAGCAGATTACAGGCAGCGCTCCGTCCATGACAGATTACACAGTTGGGAAGACTTTCCCTGCTGTGTAACCTGTAACAAGCTGCTCTACATGGAGAAAAAGCTGTCAGCTTCAGACTTGACGCTGACAGCTTTTTCCTCCATAATACTAGGTGAGGCTCTGCCTCACCTATCTCCCCTAACCGCACGTCCCTGATGTACACATAGGCGGGCAAAGTCAGACTTATATCAGTGCCATCCATAAATAAGGTGGATAAATGGATGCAGGACAAAAGGAAAAAAAATGCAACTTCAAAAAAGAAATCTGAACAGTTGAACATTTTTGAGATTCCTTTGTATACATACTTCATCTTTAAAAGGACATCTCCATTCACATAATACATATTGTTATTAGTCCTGTTAGGATTGAATATTTCATACGTAATTACTAGGAATAGTCCTATATTCCATGGCATACATTTCTGTAGGGTCACAATTGTATTCTTCCATTGTGAAGACGGAGCCAGGACCTGGAGAATGAAGGGAGTGCAGGAGTTGCAGTGTGTCCTTGCTAAGGTTAATTCTGGCACCTTTAGCTCATGTTTAGCACATATGAGGCCATTAGTTGATATTCTTTAAATACCTTAAATATATTTTTTATAATGAGAATTAGACAAAAATATTCAGTTTTAGTTGTTTAATCTGTAACCTGTTTTGTATAAATAATACTATTCCAGATATTTTCCCTAAATGATTTTCTCTTGTTTGTCCTGAGTATGTATCGCAGCCAAATATATGAAGGTTGTGATACATGCATTAGCATTGTATGCATCGTAAATATTAGGCATTTTCCAGTACAATGGCTGTAACTCACCGATCAGCTTGTGACAAGGATTATGTACAGCAGAGCCATTGCCAATGGATTAAAAAAAAGATGAATTTGTGTTGAGTTAATAAATAACAAATATTTCTAGGCTAAAAATTGACAAAGATAAACAACATTGTCATTAGAAGATAAGATTATAACAGCCCATTAATTGAGCGTTCAACGCAATGATAGCTCTAAAATTATTTTTCTACCTCTAGTGTACATTGGGTTGTCTAATGAGTATTTTGCGTATGTATGTGGATCCTGACTGGTTATGTGTGTGAGTAAGGGGGGAAAGGGGGTCTTTTAATCTGTTATTTATTTATTATATTTTAATTGAATTATTTATATTTTTTCTTTTTACTTCTATCACAAGGGAGCTGATCCTCTTTATCGAGCCATTGGTGGTTTATTAGACCCCTGATGCCTCCTGTTCCTGTAGTCCAAGCAGATCAGGGACAGAAAGTGCCCGATATGCTTGTATACCTGCTCTCTGTGCCAGGAATTTGTACTCTACAACCTCCCAGATCACTTCTACATTCAATTTAGCAAGCAGCATACAAAGAAAAAACCACAGCCACTATTTTCTTTTCTTGCTTTCACTGCCCCACCGTAACACATTTATAATGGTTGTAGTAAAAAGGATTTACTATGCCCATAGTGTTATCAGTCACCAGAATGGTTATCAATCCAGTATTTTATTTCCCACCCACAGTCTGCAGCTGCCTCCTGGAGATCAATGTGATCTCCAGAGGGTGCTGCATCTGGAAATTAGAGACCTCACAGTCACAGGAAAGGGAGGGGGGGAGTTAATTAATTTAATCTACACAGGAGTAGTGGTTATTTAACCCATCATTGGACAAATCCCAGAAGGCAGGTAGTCAATGCTCCTTACCAATACAGCCGATGTCAAAAGCTGGCCATACACTATACGAATTTCAGCAGGTTTGCAGGGTTCCAAAATTTGCACAGTGGGTGCTGCTGTTGGCACCCTTTTGGTCAGCATCCCTCAAACAGCTTAGAATGCACAGAGCCGCCCTGCCCAGACCCACCTCCTCTTTCCTTTTCTGGATCTTCTTTTCTACTGCCTTTTCCTTTAACCATGAGACACAGCTACTCACAGGGATCATAATTAGCCAAGGAGCTTCCTTATAAAGAGATATAGAACTACGCAGATTTGTGGAAGGAAGCAATAATATTGTACCGAGATTGCTTATGCCTGCATTGATCTGTTTTTTTTCATGTAAAATACGGTGTAGTTCGTTTTATTGTGCAATCTGAGGACTATGTAAACCTACCTCTTACACTGTTATTGTATTCTATGAAACTGTTTCAGTCAATAAAGAATTTAAAAAAAGAATGTATAGAGCCGGCAGCCAGTGAGCTGCTGGCTCTGTTCGATTATTCTGATAACGGTT
Source organism: Nanorana parkeri (assembly GCF_000935625.1). NCBI lineage: Eukaryota > Metazoa > Chordata > Amphibia > Anura > Dicroglossidae > Nanorana > Nanorana parkeri. Next base: position 362,043 of record NW_017306270.1, read on the forward strand.
GGTGGCTGCTGTCAGAATACAATGCAAACAGTGAGAGATTCCTCCATAAGCGTTGATGGAGGAATCTGTTATATATTTTTTTCGCTCAGCTCGCAGGTTGAACAAAGAAAATATTACAATGTATGGGCAGCTTAACTTTTGAGGTTTGCTCTTGTTGTTGTCAATGGGGCTGGCTAAAAATAAAATCCTGTGGGCTCCTGGATCTCACAAACTGGATCCTGGATTCCATGTCAATATGTCCAACCCTGGTTTAACCACTTCACTTCTCATGTCTGTACACCCCTCCTTGACCAGAGCAATTTGATATTTTTGCTGTCGGCCTATTGATGTTGCAATAACTTTACCATTACTTACACGCACTATATTTCTTTGTTTTTTTTTCCCCAGGAAAAACATAACTTTCTTTTTGCATTATCATCTTGGAAACCTTATTTTGTTTTCTATGCAAACTATGAGCAAAAGTTAAAAACGAAAAAAACAAACACGTTTTAAACTAGTTTGAGCAATAATAGGGTTACTATGAGCCAGTATAACTATGCTGAAACAAGAACATTTACAACATAGCTATTGAGGATGCTTGAAATTGTTTTTTTCAGGCATCATTGTACATAGAAGCCACTGCAGCCGCTCCTGAGACACATTGCGAAACCCAGCTGTAAAAATTACAATATAGGAGTTGCTACAGCCAGGTCTCTGACATTATTTGGTAGTCGACAACTTAACTGCAAAAGCCTAATTTGTATGTTTTATGCAAAGCATGACTCCTGTGTTTACTGCAAGATTCAAGTTCAGGTTTGTTTTAATATGCTTTTTATAGGTATTCCTTCCGCCAGACTGCTGTGGCCTCTTCGTTGCTTCACTTGGACAGAACAACCTGAGGTCTCTGACATTATTTGGTAGTCAACAACTTACTGCAAAAGCCTAATTTGTATGTTTTATGCAAAGCATGACTCCTGTGTTTACTGCAAGATTCAAGTTCAGGTTTGTTTTAATATGCTTTTTATAGGTATGCCTTCCTCCAGACTGCTGTGGCCTCTTGGCTGCTTCACTTGGATAGAACAGCCTGAGGAAGGATATCGGTGGTAGTGTTATGTTTTGCTAAACTACAATTTAAATTCACCACTTGCTACTCTTTGGAATTGTGCCAGTGAGCTCTGTTGATCACACTTCAACTGCTTGTCAAGAGTTTGCAGTAAATTCTGGCTCTCCCCTGCTAGGATGCTAGGACGTGCTTTGACTCACTGATAGGAAAAAAAAAACCTGTGGAATGTTTTTTGAACGGTGGGAACTGTTTGCTGGGAAATTTAAAGATCGTTAGCCAAAAATCTTTGTCAGAATTTTTATAACAGGTATTTATCTAGCGCCAACAACTCACACAGCTATTTTCATATTCACATCAGTCCCTGCCCTCAAGGAGCTTGTGTCACAGATCAGCTGCAGAGCTGATCTGTGCTTCTCTGTTTTGTATTTGTTTTACCTGTTTGCTGCTGTGGATCTGCTGGCACCTGTGGTTCCACTAGCATGTGCTCCCCTCTTGCTGCACTGTCAGCAGCTATGGGTGTCGCCCACTCCACCTGTGGGTTAATATACCCTTCCTCCCTGCTTACTTCCTGTCCTGCCTCCTATCTGTCGCCCTATTTAAATCCCTCTCAGACCAGCTTCTGGTTGCTTGAGCACCACTTGTTCCTGATCCCCTTCCATGCATTCTTTCCTAACCTGATTTTCCCGTGGACTGATCTCTTGTGCACCGACTTGGCTAGTTCTCCTGATTACGTTTGCCTGCTGCCCGCCCTGACCTTAGCTCGTTATCCAGATCTCCTGTTGCTCCATCCATCCGTGCCTGCATTGTGACTTGTGTCTTTGGGTGCTATCCACACGTGCGGGGGGAACCTGGGAGTTGTGACCTGGGGTCAACGCGCATGAAAGTCCAAACTTCCATGATGCGGTCCCTGGCAGAACACCGGCTGGCCCTTAGATTCCATGCCCTGGGGGATCCCGTGCCACCTGCTCGCCTGTGGGCTCACATCCCTAGGATCGTGACAGGTTGAAATCTAAGGTCCCTATTGCATAAACTTAGAGGGCCAATTTACCTTCTAGCATGTCTTTGGAGTGTGGGAGGAAACTCGCATAAGGAGAACATACAAACTCCTTGCAGACAGTGTCTTGACCAGGATATCAACCGGAGACCCCTCATGCTGTAAGGCAGAAGTGCTAACCACTAAGCCACTGTGCTGCCCAATCTATATCTATTGAACTGCCAATCCACTTACTATTTACAGGACAGAAGCAGATTCAGGCATTGGGATACCATGTCTGGTATCTTGCAGCACAGGAAGGGTTGGTCTTTCGTATAAAGGATTCCAGCACATGAGTGGTGATCATGCAAACAAGGGAATAAAGTAGATGTTAACTGAATTTAATTTTTTTAAACCCACTGAAAATCATAAACACGTGCCATATGTTTTTTTCTTTAACAAGATAATGTTTTCACTTTTTTCCATCCCTTTTTTTCATCTCAGAACTGCTGATCTCTTCCTTTCTACATAGTTGTGCTTAATTGGTGACTGCATGTCATTACTCCGGGTGGGCTTCCTCATGGCGGAACATGTCTGGGCAATGAATGCCTAGAATTCCATATCTGAGTTTGCTATTACAACGTCATATGGTAAGGGCATAATTAAACACAGTCTAACTACTGTTACTGTAAATAACTTTTTCCTAAACAGATAATAAAATACTTCTCTCTTCCATTATGTCCCATGTATCCTTTGTGCTGCTTTGGGTTTCAAAGTTGCAGATCTTTATTGTTGTAGTTCTACATTACACTGTTTCTTCTAGCATTTATAAAGATTTAAAATATTAATTAGACAATTCAGGCTAGGTTCACACCTAGGCGACACCTCACCACGGCAATCGACTTTGCGGGGGTCGATTGTATTATACATTTAGGCTAGGTTCACACCTCACCGTGCAGCTAACGTGCACTATTCCATGCCAAGTCGCCAAGGTGTGAACCGATCAGGCTGTGGGTGCCATTATTTTCTAATGGTACCCCAGTCGCGCCGGGCGGATCGCGCGGTTTCCTGCCGCGATTCTGCACATGTTTCCGAACGCGATAAAACAGCCGCGCATTGTGTATCGCAAAATAAAGGTACCTTTTTTCTGCAATTGCCGTGAGGATGTCACCTCATTGAAATCAATAGGGCTGCATTGTGCAGGACTGCGTTATCACAGGACGCGCGTCCCGGGTGTGGTGCAGTGTCGTGCAGGTGTGAACCTAGCCAGAATGGAACTATGTAAAACAAAAAGCAGGTATGATGTGTAACATGAAATAACCCTTAGTATCCTGGTTTTATATAATGAAATCATAGTAGTGAAAGATGGTTTCTGTAGATTGCTGCACATTTTTGTGTCTGCTATGCAAATGCCTTAGATGAGATAGCAGTCATTTACTGCAGTCCCACTGTAGTTAGGTTACAGAAATAATGACTCTTCTTTCACAGATAGGAAGTAAATGTGACAATTTAAAATATATAAGGTAAGTTATTTGCTAACAGTGGAATACAGTCTGAGGCTCTATTGTGCTCAGGGTTTGAAAAGTGGTGATCTGATCAGCTTTGATCGAAAACATCTGTTAGTGTTTTTGCCTCTTATGTTGCAATTGATCAATTAATGCATGCCTTATTCCATTGTTAAATGTCAATAAAATCAATAAAGCAATTATGCAGTGTTTTGGAAAAGCCGTCTTATGGATTTAAAATAAGCAAGGATAATGTGCACTTTACCATTTAACCAATGGCAGCGTGAAAGATAGGGAAAAGGTTCGCGGTTTTGAAACAAAAAAATGCAGATACAATAACAATGCAGAAATGTAGATGCATGAGGAGTCAGCCTTCACTATGGAAAGGATTGCTTGATGGAAAAATATTTGTCAAGTGTTCGTGTTGATGAAATTGTTAAAGGTCTGGAGAAGGTAGAGATAGCGTGATTATGCCTGCTCACTCCTGCTGACAAAGTGCAGACATTTTGATGACAAGCTGATAGAGAATTCTGGATGGAAATTGTATGGATTTGTGGCAGGTTGTAGCAGTTTCAAAGCATCCATTTATTTATACAGCCATATTTGAAGAAGATTTAAACCCTAAATGGATGACAGTTTGCTAAGCACTGTATATCATAAAGTATTTTCTCATTTTGGCATCTTAGTGCTGCTAATCTCAAGCACTTGCTGCTCCAGCTTTGGCTGTAAGTCATTACTCGGGACAGAATTTCTGATAGTAACAACAGAGGTGTCACGGTGCCAAGGATGTGAGCCCACAAGCAAGCAGGTTGCACGGGACCCCCATCACGGGGGGTCTAAGGACCAGGCAGTGTTCCAGAGAACCCCTCACGGAAGTTTGGGCTTAGCTGCGTGCTGACCACAGGTTGCAACCCCCAGGTCCACCCTGCTCTCGTGTGGAGAGTACCCATACACACAAGAGACAGAGAAGGAAGCTGTGTTCCAGGCAGCAATGGCAAAAACGGGATGGACAGAGCAACAAAAAGATACATAAAACAAGCCAAAGGTCAGGGTGGGCAGCAGACAAATGTAATCAGGTGGACTAAGCCAAGTCAGTACAGAAGAGATCAGTCCACGGGAATTAAGGTCAGGAACAAATTCACGAATGGGGACTCAGAAACAGAGTATTGCTCAAACAACCCAAGCTGGTCTAAACAGGATTTAAATTGGGAGAGATAGGAGGCAGGACAGGAAGTAGCAGGAAGCAAGGTATATTAACCATTAGGTGAAGCGGGCAAAACCCATTCCTGCAAACTCTGTGCAGCAACTGAACCGCAGGTGCCAGCTGACCCACAGCAGCAAAGAGGTAAAAACAAATGCAAACCTGTGAAGCACGAATCAGATCTGCAGCCGATCTGTGACAAGAGGAACATGTTGGCACAGTGACCTAATATTATTGCCTTTATGGGAAGATTATTTGGTCACTGAATTGGGAGTATTGTGCTCATTTCCTGTTTCTGACCACAAAGGAAGTGAGGGAAAATCTTAATGGCTACAGGAATAGCTATAGAAACCTGACACCCCACTCCAAATCCAACAAATACATTTAAAAATGCTTTAGCTTGGGCCCTGCTTTAACATTTAAATATATGTAAACTTTAGATAGCTGAAACCAAATACATGAGATTATTGGAATCTATCCCTGTGGGTACTAGGATAACAAAAGCACAGTTCCATAAACAAAATGTATGCGTGACACTATTTTCATCATGGTGTAATAGTGGATGTACCAACCATGAATGATGACCCTAAGACCATCACCCTTACCATGCTACAGGAGTTACCCCTCAGGCAGGACCAGGGTGGGTGTCACCCAATGCAGCCACCATGCATGCTTTATGACGTCCATGGTGTGATGCCATCTCATTGTAATGTACTTTACTGCCGATGACCATTTGTTGATGGACTCTGGCAAAGAAAAGAAGGGATATTGACCCGGCAGAACCAGGTATGCCGTTGGGTTGCCCCCTCTGTCTTGTACAACTGTCGGGCTTATGGTCCATGAATGAGTGCCCGACTTTTAAGAGGGAGTGACACCAAAACAACAGTCATGTCAGTCATTTTGGTGTCACCCCCACTGATGGTGTCACCCAATGCGGGCCGAAACCCCCCTTGGGACACCACTACGATTAGGCTCATTCAGCTGCTGGCCTGGGAACAGCTCTCATCTCTATTGTTCATTGACTAGCATGGTCTTTAGACGCTATTTCTGGCAATAGACAGCTCTGCTAGCACCAACCACCTTGACAAAAGTCAATTTAAAAATCAACTTAGCTGTGTCGAAAATTATCAGCCGAACATTGACTGCATCCTTTCAGATGAATTCACTGTTTGGGTATCGAGGCAGGCACAGGTGTTGCAGTTGCTGAATACAGTAGTCAGCAGTGGAAAGTCCTCCATCCACATGGTTTAGTGTGGATTGGGTAATCAAATTATTTTCTCTCTTTTAGCCCATGAGAAAATCGAACTATATACGGCAAGCTTTACAAAAACCTGTGTACATGAGCCCCTAGCCATCCTCTTCTAAGGGGATGTTATTATAAAGTCGAAGACTTTGGAATATCAACCTTTTTAGTTACTGTGCTCATTTTACAATATTCAGTCTTTCTTCACTTGCCATAAATGTCACTCGGCATTGACACACTGGGCTAATGGACAGAACTTTTTTGATATGTTATGCTTTCCAAGCTAATCTAATACCTCATGGTGAGTCTGACTTTCTCCATGCCCTTTGGATGCTTTAGCTAAGCCAATAGTCTTTTGCTGCACATTGCTCCACAGGGCCCATAATCCTTTGCATTCAGTATCGACAGCATGGCTATATTCAGGAACATTCGACAAGTATGTGTAAGCGGAGCAGAGTGTTATTGAACTTCGAGGACTTTATTCTGCTGTGTGTGACTTTTAAGATGTGTCCATATATCAGGTACTCCTGTTGTCGGCTTACTCTGGTTTCAGTCATTTGCCAAAGTCTCATGCTTCTGTTTTTTCACATTTCAAGGACATACACTATACTGAAAAGTTTGAAGAACGCAGATTTTCCAGAAAAAGAGTTTCCAGAAATGAATCTTGAAGGTACAAACAAGATATATAGCAGCCTTGATTATGTGTAAGTAAATACATGTGGTTAGTTAGAAATTCTGGCTTTTTAATTGGTATTCATCATAGATTATAGGACCATTGCTACAAAAAATATTGTATTCTGATAACTGTGTGAGGTAATATGTGTCAAGAAGGTATTAAGTATATTAAAGCATATGTCCAGCCAAAAACCATTTATTATATTTTTGGATACAGTAAGGCTCCATTCACCCTGGAGCAGCTGTCTGCGCGTATTCGGCTGTACAAATACACGCAAAGCTGCTCTAAACAGAGAAAACAATGCACTTTAATGTGTATTGTTAATACGATATTGATGTGTATTGATAATACGGACGACTCTGCATGTTCGTGGCTATATAATAGCTGCAAACGTGCGGTCTTCCGCACAAAAATAACGTGCGGGAAACGCAAACGCTATATGTGAATAAAGTGTTAGGAAGGATGAGAACGTCTGTGGGGTTTTTACTGCTATCTAAGGCTCTGTTACAGAGATATACCCACACCTCCGTTCATTCGGCAAGTTATGCGAATCCAAAATAATGAATTAATATATATGCGAAAAACTATATTTGGGCATATATTATTTCGCTTGTATGGGCACCGGCATCTTGTTGCGTCCAAAATGGCGGTGCCCATACATGCATGTGACGTCACCCAATGCTGGTGTTGGGTGACATCATGCGCCCCACCTCCAAGATGGCGGTGCAGTACATGCTGGTGGCCAATATGGCCTCTGCGCCTCTTTTTTTTTTTTTCAATTGTGTGCTTTCGGATTCCGAGGTTTGTTGCCTCCAAATCCAAAACAGCATAATTCTTCGTTTCATCAAACGGATCAAATGAAAAGGTTTTACCCTTTTCATTCATTTCATCCAAAACTACTTTTTATGCTGTGCACATGTCTATTAGAGACCAGCAAGAAGAGCAGCTTTGGGGGACCGGTTGTCTCGCTTGTATCTGGCAGGGAGGAGGGAATGGAACCGCAGATTGAAGTAAGCTTTATTCATGGTTATCCTATCTCCTAGACAGAACAAGCTTTAGCTCCTTCATCGGCTGGGAGGAGTGCTGCATATATGTTAGTGTGCTCGATGGCATGCCCCAGCATGGATACCATGCTGTCACTGACAGCTCCTTGTTTTAAATTAATGATTGGCAAAGACTGGATCCCAATCATGTGATCACTGTGTGATAGCAAATCACAGTGATCACTAGTAGGAGACACCTTCCTGTGTCTTTCTCCTCAGTACGGAGAAAGAGCTACAATGAGGGAAGTTTACCAGAGCAGATAAAATGTGAAGTAGCTGTGAGTGACAACCAGTCAGCTTCCAGCTTTTATTTTTCACACCTGCTCCAGATTTTGTCTGCTCACGTTTTAGGAAATTCCCACCACTGCATGGTTTTCTTCTCACTAGAGGAAAAGTCTTGATCTAGGTTAGGCCCCATTCACAGCTGAGAATGCCTAAGCCGTAAAGCACACAACAGGAGGAATCCCATTATTTTCAATGTTCCCTTGCCAACATTAGATGCCAAATCTCCGGTGCCAATGTAATTTTGACCAGTCCACATCCAAAGTGCTTCTGCATGAACGACCGCAGCTGCACAAATCCAACCGGGAAGTCTTCACCAATGCAAGAAAGAAAAACACCAGGACAGTGCCTTCTCTTTGGTAAAATAATATAAAAAGATAAAATGCTACTCACAAAGCCTATGTGATCGTATACATGTCATAGAGATAACATCCATCTCCAAAGGATACTGGGTCCCAAATCCTACCTCAACAAACGCATTTTTGGGGCATTTTTGGGGCATACCCCCTTCACCTAAGGCTAGGTTCACATGAATCATAAGGCTAGGTTCACATAACTCTGATGAAGGGGGTACACCCTGTACACGTACTATAACCCTGACTATAACTTTCTTTTTAGACCCTAGGCAAAAAAACAAGCAGTTAACCCTTGCAGTGCAGGAGAACCCCCTTCATCAGAGGAACTCTGATGAAGGGGGTACACCCTGTACACGTACTATAACCCTGACTATAACTTTCTTTTTAGACCCTAGGCAAAAAAACAAGCAGTTAACCCTTGCAGTGCAGGAGTCAGGAGTAGCCCCACTGCAAGGGTTGTTAAAAATTGTGTGAGTTCTTCTTTAAAAAATAGAAAAATGGAGTCACTTTGAATGATAAAGTCTAACTGTGCTATCAGACTTCCTTGTATGGTGTGCATGTAGAGCCAACAGTCTGTGTCATTCCCAAACCAACATGAAAGCCAAGATGTAGGCTCTGTATATGTGACCTGAGCTTAATCAAATATTGTAGCTCTAGACTTCAGTTTATACTGAATGCAGGACCTGTGTTCTAGTTTTACCAATGGAAATTATAATAAAAATTGTTATTTCTCGCATATATTTCATGATTATATATCATGATTATATATCATTGTAATGCAATTACAGTCGACCCCCCGAAATTTGCGGGGGGGTTACGTTCATAGAGCACCCGCGAATTGTGAAAAACTGCAAATTTTGAATGTGTTCAAAAAAATGCCTATAAATGCCTATTTTTATAGTTTAAACCCTAAATATGCCCCCAAAACACTTTAATTTAATTTCAAACTCAGCTTAATACATTATCCTTAAAAAAAATAATTTAAAGGTAAACCCGTATACTGTACAGTACTGTACTGCTATGCCTCCCGCAGTGCTAGAATGTAAAATACCGACGTTACCCCTATATGGGAAAAACCCACAAACGACTGTGGCCGCAAACTCTGAACCGCGATCAATTGTATTATACATTTAGGCTAGGTTCACACCTCACCGCGCGTCAATTGTGCACGATTTCATGCGGATTGCTGCGTGGCCAGGAGTTGCCAAGGTGTGAACCGATCGGGCTGTGGGTCCAAACACAAACGACTGAGGCCGCAAACTCTGAACCGCGATCAATTGTATTATACATTTAGGCTAGGTTCACACCTCACCGCGCGTCAATTGTGCACGATTTCATGCGGATTGCTGCGTGGCCAGGAGTTGCCAAGGTGTGAACCGATCGGGCTGTGGGTCCAATTATTTTCTAATGGCACCCTAGTCGCGCCGGGTGGATCATGCGGTTTTCCCGCCACGATTCTGCCCGTGCTTCCAAACAGCTGCGCATCGTGCATCGCAAAAAAAAAGGTACTTGTACCTTTTTTCTTTGATTGCCACACGCATGTCACCTCATTGAAATCAATGGGGCCACACAGCAATTGCTGCCTGCATTGTGCATGATCGCACGACACCTGAGAACACTGCATTATAATCATAAGGCTAGGTTCACACCTGAGACGGGTGTTGTGAGGTGTAGTGCAGGTGCGAACCTAGCCTTATGATTATAATGCAGTGTTCTCTTTAACAAGTTGTGTGAAACACACATCTAGTCCTAACCATAGTTTTCATCATATCTTTTTTTTGTAATTTTATAACTTTGCAAGGACAACAGTGATGTTGTATTAATCTTGTCAATGTGTTTAGGCTCGAAGGCACAGAGCAGGGGTTGAGTCCTCAGGACTTCGTACGATGACTCTAGAGTCATGTTTTTATCTAGTTGTACACAGGGCTATGTCAGGAGAGACTGACAAGAAGACATTGAAATCCATGATTTATTACACAATAAGTACAAATCCTGCTAACATATGAACTCTCATAGGACCAGCTCCTCTGTCTGATGTGGTCAGAGGTGCTACAGGATTGTTCATACTCTATTTACATCGGCCTCTAGTATATCACCCTGAGCGCTGTTTCTGGTAACACAATGTAGCATCTGGCCTAGGGGCAAGAACAATCCTTTCGGCCATGATATTTCACTTGATTAGAGACAAAGTATGTCATTTCTATCTTCAGAAGTGCTAATGCACATGCCTTAAAATAACACAGTTTGTTAAATGACTTCTATGTCAGCCTAGGGTACGGGAACTACAGCTTATAAATAGTCTTTATGCAAACTTTGGAAGAAAGGGAAAAAATTTAATTTGCAGAGACGATGGAAACCCTGCCTAGAATGCTTTCTCTAGAATTATACAGAGATCAGGCACAATCCTTACAGCAAACAAGAAGAGTCTGTCACGGTTCTTCTGTATCTCATTACAATGAATGGTGGAGAAAGGTCTCGTGCAGACTGTCCTTATATTAATGCCTGTGTCCTGCTTGGTATGAAGCACAAATTTTAGCTCAATCAGTAGGGATTGGTAACTGTTCCTCACCTATAGAGGCCTATAAAGGAAAGTATGTCATTAAAATTGGGCATTTCTTAGCTGAAAGAAGCTGCACAGACAGACCCCAGGTCATGACCACTGTCAGTATTGTTCTAAAATTGGGTCAAAATTTGCAAAAGCAAGACTTTCCAGCAGTGGCTTCAATATTTACAGGTGAGTGATGTTAAATAATAAAAACTAGCAAGGAGAACACACAAAAGAAGCACAGCTGTGCCACGACTCAGGAATGAAATGGGTGTTTGCTGCTGGGAGCATGTCCTTGTTCTAGTATGAGCACATACAAACAGAAGAAGAATAGCTTGCCACACACCAGATTCTTCTAGAATAGTTTACTGAAACTTGTACCACATCAGTGATGTCCTGCCCAGGGTCCACCTCTTTTTACACATTTTACTCAATTACAGGCTTAGTCTTATCTCTATGTCTAAGCCTGTGATTGGGTAAAACACGTCAGACGGGGGCGGACCTTGGATGGGACCTTAAATGGACACCAGTGATGTGGTACACGTTTCAGTAAACTATCCCAGCAGGATCCGGTGTGCGGCCAGCTTTCCTTCTGTTTGCATGCAATGCAAACTAGAAGTTTAGCCTTTTCTGAGCCCATTCATTAGGTTATAATCCCACAATTATCTGGTAATTTTAAATAGAAGATACCAAGTTCTTCCTTTAGAGTTTGGGGATGGTATGGCTGGAAAGCCATAAAGATGTAGTTCCTGTGCCAAGCTGACACCGGACTATGTCCTCTTTAACATATTGCAGGTGCATCAACAATGGACAACCTAAATATTGTATATGGGCATTAAAAGCCTGTACTTCTCTTTATTACAGAAACACTTGCACTCAGCATCACTTCAAGCTATTAGTAAACTCTTAACTTCCATGTAATATCCTTCAAAGTACACCCTCATTGTCCAAACTTTTTTTTGGGCCAAATTCCTTTACCACACACCAACAGGTTGTACTCACTGACCAGCAATCAATTACCCCACATATTTAATTCAGGTCATGTTTTGCAACTATCTCCTTCAAAGTCCCACTTTTGTTACAGGGTACGAGGCTTGGTCATCTCTTCTCCGCCCTTGGTTGTATAACTCCTCTTACAGCGGCACCCTCAGTTGGATCAGCACATTAACACACACAAGATCCAGGAACTTTAAATCCCTCTATGCCGTCTCTGTTGCATCAGTGTTTGGAGAGATGGGCAATCACAAATATATGTGATGTTCAGGCTAGGTTCACACCTGCACTACACCGCACGACACCCGGGACGCGCGGTCCTCTAAAATGCAGGCAGCGACTGCCACGCACCCCCATTGATTTCAATGGGGTGACATCTGCACAGTATGTAAGAAAAAAGATACATGTACCTTTTTTTTTTCGATACATGACGCGCGTAATTGCGGTAGGAAAATAAGAAAATAATGGCACCCACAGCGCATTCGGTGCACACCTTGGCAGCTCCTGACCGCGCGGCAATCCGCGCAGAAACGTGCGCGATTGCCACGCGGTGAGGTGTCGCCTAGGTGTGAACCTAGCCTCGATAACAGCTGGGGACTGAGGCCAGTCTGAGTGTGTGCAGTGAAGACGTATCATATGGAATCAGTGTGGTCAGTGTGGCTCAAGTTTGAAGTAAAAAGAAAAAATTGTTGGCTTATTGTGGTATGGTACTAACCTGTACTGATGGGCATCAATCTAGAAACCTTCAGGGTAAAAAAAAAATTTCTGTACAAAAATGAAAGTTCATATTACATTATTGAAACCACTTGACTATGACAGTATGAGAACTGGGCTGTGGCAATCATTTTTATAATCTAATAGCCTGTGTCATTATGAGATGTCATAGTATCAGTTACAGTATCAGTGAAAAAACATGGCGCATTGTTGCCCTCCTAAGTTTAACCCTTCATTTTATTTCCAAGGAGAGAAAATGTGTCGCAGGAATAACGTCTGAAGGTCATAAAATATACATTTTATCTGTTTTTTGTCAAGAAATGTGATGGTTGTATATCTTAGCACAAATCCATGTGAAGTATAGGCCCTTCTATGTTACTGACTTCACCATTACATTGTAATGTCTCATTTAAAGGAGAACTATGGGATCAGTGTTTTTCCCCATAGTTCTCCTTAGGGTAACGGGAGGACACAAACTAGCGTCCTCCCGATAGCCTAAGCTCAGTATACCGCGAGCTACAGCTCGCGGTATAGTGAGACGCCGCACCTGGAGCGGATCCCGACGTAGATGACGGGATCCGCCCAACTGCGTGAGTGACAGCTGGCTCTGCCTACCTAGATCGGAGCGGGGAGAGGGGAATCCAGCCCCTCCCCCTGTCACGGCAGAGAGCCGTGACAGGATCGAGAGGTGAGGGAACCCGGTATGTTTTCCCTCACCTCCCGATCTACTGAGCCGACCTGTGACAGTCTCATTGTCACAGCTCGGCTTAGAACTATGAGGTGAGTGGAAATCACTCATGTCATAGTTCTCCTTTAAAATCTGTGCTACAAATCCTTTGAAAGATACACTCTGATAACCAGCTGGGCACAGTATATTTGCTCCAGTTTACGCACTGTGGGGCTGCATCATTTTCAATCTTTGGAAAACATTTTGCAACATTTCTGCGGAGCAAAAGGAATATTGGTCCAAGTTAGCCTGGAATAGAAGTGTAATGGTAAATATGTATATGTACTGTATAACTAGTCATTGGGGAATTGATACCTTTCTGTTGCTAACTAAAGCTTTTTTTTTTCATACATTCTTTATTTAGGATAAACACATACAGTCACTATAATAGTGTAAGCCAGTTATTGGTAGAACTCGTAAAATAACAAGTCAATTGAAATATAGTAAATAACATCTTGAACTGTAAGATATGAGATGAAAACATAAACTGGCAGCCAATATGAGAATATTATATACTAGTATGTCGTCATCTGGTTCTTAACCATAAGGCCTTGTTCACACCAAGCGTGTTTCAGGAGCAGAGCAGTTACAGACCGGATCAAAACTGCGTCCAATGTATAGCAATGGTATTTTGGGCTCTAGTTCATACCGCAGCGTTCAGTTCCAGAGCATGTAAAAAACTGCAGCAAGCCCTATTTTACCTGCTCTGGAACGCATCAAAAATGCATGCAAACGCCCTGGAAAGCACTAAAAGCCCATCCTAAACTTTAAAAGAAATAAATATATATATTTTTTTAACAGAAAACGGCCCGGAACGCATCAAAAACACAGCAAAAACGCGGCACAACCGTGTGCAGAAACTCATGCAGATCTGGTCTGCATTTGGTGTGAACAAGCCCTTAGGAAAGAGGAAGAGAAGGGATGGGAGTAGTGGGGGGTGGGGGGGGGGGTTTGCATTACTAGTTATTTTCTGGGCCTCTTTAGCAGACATTAAAGGAAAGACCAATAGCAGTTTTTTTGTGTTTTTTGATATAGTAGTTTAAAGTGCAACTTGTATGCATTGAGCAAACTTCATGTCACATTGTGTGTCCTAATTCTGTGGCCTTGGGGGAGACAGGTGGTAGTTCCTACAAAACACAAGCCTTAGGTCCCATATTAGAACTCAATATACCAGGACGTCATATGAGGATACGATGTAAGTGTAATTCATAACATGAAATTTTAAAAGGATGGACATTGAAAACCCCCAAAGAGTTAGGACTAAGGAAAGAATAGATAGTTATATAAACGATAAAGTGTAAGAAAAGAAGAAAAGAGACACAAAAAACAACATAATCACATAAACATAAAGCTGACCTCCACCAGCAGCAGGAAAGGCCAGTCAGTCAAACATAGCGTCTCTGCCTGATAACACTATGAGGCAGAAACTAGGGTCTAAGAAGAGGTCTTAAAGCACCAAGGCATATTTACATATGTCACAAGATTCTAGTGAAGGGAAGGTACTATGTAAGTTATGTTTATTCTAGGATCTAGGTCGCTAGTACATTTTAAATATTTAAATGTCAACTGCAATTTGGTTTTCTTTTAAAAGTCAGTTGTTTGCATCTCCGAGATATAATTACGTGCCTACTGAATTCTGCTAAAATTATTTTACCCTTGTTCTAAATTAATATGTTAGTAAACAAATTTGAAATGTTTTACTTTTACATTATAAGCTGACAATTATATATTGGAAAAATAAAATTTCCACCTGTAAAACAGAGGAAAATTAAAAAAAACACAGCAAGTGATTTTATTACAATTAGCACAAATCTCACATCTCTGTAAACTAAACTTGTGCAGTATATTAAAATGTCACTTGTTAGATACACTTAACCTTTCATATTTGCAGTAAGTACTGCAGTCCAAGCCCCTGTGGCATTCACAAGATTATCCAAGACATGTCTGCCCAGAATCACATGTAACAATGTTAACCACAGTTTTCCTCTTGCGTTCCTGTTGTATAAATGCAAATGTATTAACACCCCCCCCCAAAAAAAAAAAAAAAAACAACACTAAACTCAGGAGTTAAATCTTCAAAATGCATTCAAGTACCTTAACTATTTACAAAAATGTATCTTATTTGTGTATTACTCACAGATATATTTCAGGCTTTGGTTCTGGTAATAGGAAATGGCATTCTGATGCTTTTTTGTTGTTGCCAGGCAGTGTGAAAACGTGTGTTCTAGATCAGTTTGACAAAAGATAAAGGTGCCCAATTGCCCAAATGGTCAGTACACCCAAAACTGATATTTCAGTGTTGGATAAATGCTGCTAGATCCAGTCATCCAACATCCAACATCCAACCTTCTTCATAATCAGTTCTAATAACTGAAACATTTAAAACATTTTGCTGGAGTACCATTGGTTAATGATGATCGTTCAATGTCAACATGACAAAAATAACAATTGTTTTTATAAATGCCCCCTGCCCAAAAGAGAAGAACAGCAACTAACAAAACCTTGAGTGCATCTAAAAGCTTTAAATAAACCCATATACACAGCTCACTCTGGTTGGATTTAGAGTAACATTTTCCATCATTCCGAATGTTTCTCTTTTTACTCTTAGAAAGAAAATTGGATTGAAATAGCCAGCAGATTGGTACATTAGCTTTCATCTCTGGGTGCTATTAGTTTTCAGCACAATGAGCGATGTCTAACCCTTCTTGTAACCCTAGCCCTCCTTTAAAGCTGAACTTCAGTCAGCCATGAAAGCTAAAGTCCAGCTATAAAGATGTATGTACTGTATATTTACATTGGTCCAGCTTGGCACAATCAAAGTATACATCATTTATTTGTGGCAGAGCCACAGGGATCCTGTAAGTGTGTTACAGCGATCTTGCAGGTCCTTTTGCACCGCTGTGCTGAGCAACTTCCCCTCGGCTGTAAAAACACAAAGGGTTCCTCGCACAGCACAGTGGCCATTAAGGTGATGACATCATAGCTCAATTAGAGAATGCCTAGTATTCACTGATAAAATACTAGGAGTTCACTGAATGGACGCTGTGCTGAGTGAGTGACCCTCTGTGTTTTTTTTAAATTATGTATTATTGGTATTTATATAGTGCCGACAATTTACACATTGCTTTACATACTGCACATTCACATCAGTCCCTGTCCTCAAGTAGATTCACAGCAAAGGGGAAGTTGCTCAGCACGGCGCAGTACCAGGACCCGAAAGGTCGATGTAAAGCTGCAGCTACTCCAGAGTTTTACAGGACCTTCAAAAGATAACTTATGTATACTAACATTGTGCCAAGCTGGACCAATGTACATAAATCTTTATAGCTGGAGTTCAACTTTATTTATGAACACTTTGTGGCTCTTCTATTGGGTGGTGAGGTTAAATTATTTTAGTCTTGGGGAGTGTAAAGTAAAGAAATACAGTGGTACCTCGGTTCACGAACTTAATTGGTTCCACGATTCTGGTCGCGAACCGATTTTTGGTTGTGAACCGAATCACATTTTCCTATAGGGTTCAATGTAAATCAGGTTAATCCGTTCTGAACCATATGAAAAAAATAAAATAAAAAAAATTTAACCACAAGTTTTTTTTTTACCTCCATTCTTGCTCTGCACATTCTTGTCACCTTCAATAACGCTCTGCACGTTCTTGTCACCTTCAATAACGCTCTGCACGTTCTTGTCACCTTCATTAATGCTCTGCACATTCTTGCCACATTCATTAATGCTCTGCACATTCTTGTCACCTTCAATAACACTCTGCACATTCTTGCCACATTCATTAATGCTCTGCACATTCTTGTCACCTTCATTAATGCTCTGCACATTCTCGTCACCTAACGCTCTGCACGTTCTTGTCACCTTCAATAACACTCTGCACATTCTTGCCACATTCATTAATGCTCTGCACATTCTTGTCACCTTCATTAATGCTCTGCACATTCTTGTCACCTTCATTAATACTCTGCGCTTTCTTTTTCCCACCATGCTTGCTCTGCACTTTCTTGGGAGCCATGCTGGATTGAATACATCAATACTGTACAGTACTGTGCTACAAAGCACACAAAAAAGCTTCCCAGTAAGTGTCCACAGCCCTGTCTGTGACCGCAATCTCAAGTACAGGAAGCCACAACCATGTGCCAGAGCGGGGTAGATGGCCGCGGTCGTGTTCGTAACCTGAGGCAGAGTTTGCGAACGGAGGCAAAATTTTTACAAACTTCCTGTTTGCGAACCGAATTGTTTGTGAACAGAGGCGTTCGTGAACCGAGGTACCACTGTACTTTTCCTTTGTCCTCGCTTTCTGGACAGCCTGCACTATCCTCCACTCCCTGTGGGCAGACCCTCAACACCCTCACATACAATGCAGGGCCTCTGGTCTTATATTGTAGGTGATGATGTCAGCGTGGGACTAACAAACAGGAGAAGCTTTGTGGGTCCGGATGTCTGTCAAGGAGGAAGCCTGCGAGCTGGGGAACAAAATGTAAGTATTTTGTAATGTAAGCATTTCTGCATATTTGTTACCCCCTAGACTAAATGAGCATTTAACCCTTGATATCCAGAGGAGGAGAAACCAAATGCTTATAGTGTGACTCCATGCTGTAGGTAGACAAAATGGGGAAGTCTTGCACCTAGACTGGTTTATGGCCCACCAGTGTCTGGACATCCGGACTTGGCTAGCTGGTCTCATCTGTGTAAAATAGCCTGTTTTAGTTATATGTGGACCCTGGAAAAAAAGTTCATTTCATGGACCCTGCAGGCAGCTTGTATGCATAACATTAAAAAGAAAATATGCAAAGCTAAATTACAAGATGGAACAGGACAAGGTGCCGTTCATGGCATTTATCAGACTCTTGAGCTGAGCCAGGGTGCAGATTACTCAAGTCACCTACTTCTGACATTTTACCAAGCCTTTCATCGTCAATTTCTTCCCTTACCAAGCTCATCCGTAATTATGCCTTGTTTTATTAATAGCGGTTCTGCCATGTGACATTCAGGGAATTTGATAAATCCTATTTAAACTAAGCATTCAAAATGTGCAGATAATATATGTGGAAGGTATCTGCATGTTTTTGGAGCAGCAAGGCAGTGTTTAAGTAGACGTGTCTATATAGATCTGAGAATACTGGGACAGATATTTAGAGCAGGCTCTCAGCAGCAGCAGCCAGTGACAGCTCAACGCAGACAATGGAGCTGTAAGCTGAGAAACATTGATAACCATAGGAGCAAAGGAACTGCGTGAAACTTGGACTCAAATCAAAGCAAAGTTTTGCCATGGAAGTGTAATTCATCCTTTTAGTTACACATTTAAATCCCTTTCTGCTGGTTTCAACCCATTAACCCCTTACAGGCCCTCTGGCAGTATAAGGGTTAATAGGCTGCTCAGGAAGTCACCCAGTAAAGGAATAGTTAACGTGACACGAAACTCAGGAGTTGAATCTTAAAAATGCATTCAAGTACCTTAAGGCCCCATTCACACTTGCGATATTGCAAATTGCGCGTGTGTCGAGCGACTGCCATTTGCGTGATATTGGGCGTTTTCACCGCGCAATTTTTGTATTGGGCTGAGTACAATAGCGCGACATCCGCTCCAAAAAAGGGTCCTGCACAAGCGACGCGCGACAGCGACGAGCTACTTGGCGACATGGAGCAGTAAATGGGAACAGCTCCATTGACATGCATTGGACTTAGTACACAGAGCGATATTACGCAGAAATATGCGCGATTTTGTCGCGTGAATACGCGCGATAAACTGATCAGTGTGAATGGGGCCTAAAGGAGAACTATGGGATGAGTGAAATAAACTCATCCCAATAGTTGGAGCCGATGTATGACACTGCATCTGTCACACATCAGTTCTATAGATCGAGTACTGAGTGACCACATACCGCTGATGACTCAGTTGACAATCTTCTCCCTGCAGAGAGTGGTGACTCTCAGTCACTGCTCCCTGCAGGGATTCCCCTCTCTCCTCTCTATTCTTCCAGCTCTCATTGGAGGGACAGATGGGGATGGGACGGGCACAGCTGGCTCTGGCGAGGGAGAACCAGCTGTCAATCAGTCAGCAGGGTGGAACCTGACAATATTGCTGGGATCCTTCCCAGCTGCAGCATGACTCTATGCTCTTAGCATATAGTGGGCAATACCTCGCTATATGCTGAGTCTTGGGACACAGGAGGACATTAGTAAATGTTCTCTTGTGACACTAAAGAGAACTATGGCCAAAAAAAGTTTTTCTCCTTGAACTAGTAACAAAAATGTATCTTATGTGTGAATTACTGGGCTGTAGATCCTCACATTATCTCTGAATTGGTGCTGAGACTCCTTCTGGGGGGTGGCTATTTTTGTTGCCCATGGTCCCTGTGTGTGTTGTAGCCACCGCTCCAAGCTCATTCCCGTGATGGACTACAATCTCATGTTTAGTTTACTAATTTGTAGGCATGCACCGATACTAGTATCGGTATTGGTGCCGATGCAGAGTATTTGGACGAGTACTCGTACTCGTCCAAATGCTCCGATGCCTAGCCTGATACCTGAGCTTCCGGTATCAGGAAGCCAGACCTGCGAGTCATTACACGCTGCCCGGCTTTCTGATTGGCCGAGCAGCCGACTTCATGCACCTGGTGACGAGGGAGCATGGAGCCAGCTTCGCCCAATCAGGAAGCACGGCAATGAGTCATTACACCGCTCCTGGCTTCCTGATTGGCTAGAAAGCTGGATCCATACTTCCTTGTCACTTGGTGACGAGGGAGCATGGAGATGGCTTCCATGCTAATCGGGATGCCGGGTGGCGAGTCTTTACATGCCGCCCGGCTATTCAGGAAGCCAGGTGACGAGTTATTACACGCCACCTGGCGTCCTTTATGGGACTTCCTGTATCTGTATTTGATATTGGCGAGTAGCTACAAAAATATCGGTACTCGATACAGAAAAACCGGTATCAGTGCATCCCTATTCATTTGTATTGAGGTGGTAATCCATACCGGGAGTGAGCTTGGAGCGGTGGCTACTTTACAACGCACACAGGGACCATGAGGAACAAAAGCATCCCCCCTCCAGAAGGAAGGACAGTGTCAGCTCCAATTCAGAGATGATTTGAGGATCTACAGCCGAGTGATACACAAATAAGATACATTTCTGTTCATAGTTAGGGTACTCGAATGTATTTTTAAGATTTAACTCCTGAGTGTACTGTCACTTTAAATCCCCTTCTGCTATTTCCAAGCCAATGCAGGCTCGCTGGCAATTGAAGGGTTAACAGGCTGCTCAGGAAATCCCTCTGTAAAGGAATATTTATATGCTGGTTATTGTAGGGTTCAAGTCAACCTATATAATTCTATACATTTCTGTTAATAGTTAAGGTACTTGAATGCATTCCTAAGATTTAACTCCTGAGTTCAGGGTCACTTTAAGCTGATCTATTGTCTGGGGTTGTGGAAGTCAGGGTATATAATTCTATACATTTGTAACTGAAATAGCAAGTACAATAGAGACAATCTGAGGAGGGGTGAAGAAGAACAATTTGCACAGTGACAGATCAGGAGGTGCATTTATTTTTAGGAAGCTCCTCTCCATGTATACATTGTATAGCACACAGCTCTCAGTGCTTGTTGCCTGCACAATTCCGGATGCTTCTCATTCGCTGTGTAGATCAGTCGGTACCCATGTGAATCAGAGGACTTACACAGTGCTGAGAGCTCAGCTCTAGTGGTCTCATCCCACCACAGGGACAGGGAGATGAAGAAGGAGCTGTGATCCTCTCCTGGTTCCTCAGCTCTATCTGTGCATGCTCCAGGAGGAAGAGGCAGCCAAAGTCTTCAGTCTCATCTACACACACAGACACAGCTCAGGCATTCCACCTCGTCCCTGGAAATCAATCACATCACCAGCTCCCAACAACGTGACAGGGCAAGGAGGATCGAGCTGCACAGTGTCAGTCCTGCCAGAGAGAAGAGCGAACGGGGCTTGGATGTATTCACTTTGTGCTGAGGATCCCATCCAAGAGCAGCAGGGCATCGGTGCAGCAGCCGGGGTAAGTTTCCTGCACCACTCCGGGTCCTTTTGTTTGGGATAGAGGATGATAATTAACGTGTCATGATCACATGGCTGCTGGAAGGGAAAAGTCCTGTTCTGTGCATGGCTTGTACACCGAGCTGCATCATTTCTACCCTTTACAGGGGATGCAATAGGCACCGTGTATACAGAAGAACCAGATCCGCTATCAATGACCCCGACAATAGGAGATCGCTACTGAATTCTGATTTTATATATAGACCTGAGTGTCATGTAAACAGATGGCTTGTGCTGTCCAACAGAGTGTTTTTGCAGCTCGGACCCTAGGAGTAAATGCAGCCCCTGCTCTCTGGGACAAGGGATTTCAGCACTGTTAGCTCTGGACAGTTCCTGGAATAAGTCCCTGCACTCAAAGAGAAACTCAATTCAGGTGATAAATCTTAAAAATGTACCTTACTATTAACAGAAATGTCTCCTATTTGTGTATCACCCGGCTGTAGATTCTCAAATCATCTCTGAATTGGTGCTGACACTGTCCTTCCTTCTGGAGGGGGGATACTTTTGTTCCCCATGGTCCCTGTGTGTGTTGTAAAGTAGCCACCACTCCAAGCTCACTCCCGGTATGGATAACAATCTCAATACAAATGAATAGGGATGCACCGATACCGTTTTTTCTGTATCGAGTACTACAGTACTGGACTACAATCTCAATACAAATGAGTAAACTTAATATGAGATTGTAGTCCATCACTGGAGCGAGCTTGGATGGGGGGCTACTTTTGTTCCCTATGATACCTGTGTGTTGTAAAGTAGTCACTGCTCTAAACTCACTCTCATGATGGACTATAATTTCCATAGAAATCAGTAAACTAAAGGTGAGATTGTAGTCCATCACGGGAGCAAGCTTGGAGCAGTGGCGGCTTTACAACACACACAGGGACCATGGGGAACAAAAGTAGCCCCCCTCCAGAAGGAAGGACAGTGTCAGCATCAATTCAGAGATGATTTGAGGATCTACAGCCGAGTGATACACAAATAAGATACAGTATTGTTAATAGCTAAGGTACTTGGATGCATTTTTAAGATTTAACTCCTGAGTTTAGTGTCACTTTAATGTTTTACAACGAGAGGAAAGAGCCATGGTGTTACTAATGGGCATGCACACTTCTCTCCTGCCAAGCCCTGTCCCCGGCTATCCAAGTTTTCTCAATAAGACCATTTATTTTGAAGCAGCTGAAACGCTGATGTGGAAGTAGGTGTCTGTTTATTGTGCAGAAAAGTAAGACATTGTGGCATTAGAATAGACTTTTGTAAGCATCTCATGGTTTCTTGGCACTTGTGAATGGGAAGTTAGCACAGCTGATATAGCTGGACTCCTAGAGGTTTTAAACTATAAATCAAAAACTCAGCAGCCACATGCATCTTTATCTTGGGGAACCGTCATCATTTGAATGGCAGGGAGAAAGAAATGACTCTTCATTGTCCATCCTTGTAGTAGTCTTTCATTTGATACCCCCCCCTTCCACCTCCTTACTTGAGTCGCTTGTAGTTTGTACAGAGAATACATGTTTTTTTGGCATTCATTATTTGTTTCCCTTTGTTGTGGTGAGAAGGGCTGAATTGACCTTGACATTGTTTGAGTTGTTTATTAATGTCTTGTGTATTCAGCTAGAGTCTATACGGTGCTGTAGGCATATCACACTTTTTATTGTAGAAGAATGTTGTCTGATGTTTGTGTTGTGTCTTGTTATGTACTTTTGTAATAAGAACTTTTGGGGCACGCTAGATTTGTAACACTTTACAGATGTAATTGTCTATCACCAGCACTGTCTTCCTTAAAGGAGAACTATGGGGTCAGTGTTTTTCCCCATAGTTCTCCTTAGGGTAACGGGAGGACACAAACTAGCGTCCTCCCGTCACCCTAGGCTCAGTATACCGCGAGCTGTAGCTCGCGGTATACTGATACTGAGACGCCGCAGTATACCGCAAGCTGCTGCTCGAGGTATACTGAGACGCCACAGCTGAAGCGGATCCTGACAATTGTGCCGGGATCCGCCCAGCTGCGTGACTGACAGCTGGCTCTGCCGATCTAGAGGCAGAGCCAGCTGTATCCGCCCCTCCCGCGTCCTTTCCGCCAGTCAGCGCTGGCGGATGGGAGCGGGGAGGGGGGAATCCAGCCCCTCCCCTGTCACGGCAGAGAGCCATGACAGGATGGAGAGGTGAGCGAACGCCGGTATGTGTTCGCTCACCTCCCGATCTACTGAGCCGACCTGTGACAGTCTCATTGTCACAGGTCGGCTAGAACTATGAGGTGAGTGAAAAGCACTCGCCTCATAGTTCTCCTTTAATGATTTGCCAAGTAAAAAAACGTATATATTGCGTACAGTCAGTCCGTGTTTTTGTTTTAAAAGCAAGTATTCCAAATTATGACATGTCTCAAAGTAAAATGTCCGCGCACCCAAAATGTTAACAATATGATGAATCTAAGAATGTTTTGGATCTCTTGTGAAGTTGAGACCTCTGTGGTTCTATTCCAAGGTACATCAGCTTTTGCACAGCTATTATTTGATGATTTCACTTTCCCATAACAATGTTTCATCGATTTAAGAGAATACAAGAGTAGGAGTGAGACTTCTTAGCAGGGGGGCAGAGACTGGAACTCCACTAGCATCCTATAGAGAGAAAACCATTAGACCTAAGCTGGATAGGTCAGGACGCCTCCATGGACTCTCCCAGCTTTCTGGGCTGTACACAAAACAGCTGGTAAGACTGTTCAGAAATGTACCTTCTGGCAGGATTGGTCTCCATATATAAACCTGCTTTCATTTAACTACATTCCTCAATAGCCTCAAAGGATATAAATCCACTTTGTGTGTACCATAATGCCCATTTATTACCATGTGAAAGTACTAGTGACATCACCACTGTGCTGTACGTTGCCTGTGCAGAGCAGGAACCCCAAACTCCACCCACTACAGGCTGCCTACAGGAGGGGGTGGAGACATCACCAGTCACAATGCTCAAGAAGGGAGAGCAGCAGTGAGCGGTCTTTATTTCAGGAAGCTTCAAGATTCAAACTGGATTACTCCACAGATCTGGAAGAAATACACAAAGCTCACCAAGATTCCAGGAGGATTTCACATATGTCTTCTTTTGCTTATCACAGATTTCAGCTTTCAGTTGTAAGCACTGTGTAAACCCAGCAGCACAAAATAACTCAGTGAAAATAAACTTTTAATCATCTTTAATTTGTGGATATCTACTGAACAAACACTTTTAGTAAGCATCTGTAAACTTGCTAATGTCTAATTTGTGTCTACATGCAAATAGATATCTTCTTGTTCCTGGACAAATATGTAGGATGTTTTTCTTTTTATGTTAGTTGGTTCCTCACAGCCCCATGTCTCATATTAGTCAGTGGCATCACACGCTCATTATACTCTTAATTATGTGACCTTTAAGACTCCCACTCAGCAGATTACATGATAATCTTGGTATATGTAGGGAATGCATAATACGAAATCACAGCAAAGTTGTAACAGTTTTATCTGTGTACAGTCGTTTCTCTTCCTTTGTGAGATCATTTGTTGAATCTTCAGTTTGCTTAGTGTGACAATCAGTCCATCTGTATTATCAGATATTTACTGGGTGATCTTCTGATACTTAAAATAAACCTGTGGCAAGTAGAAAAATAATTATGTGGCAGCATAGTGACGTAGTGGTTAGCACTTCCTTGCAGCACTGGGGGGTTCCTGGTTCGAATCCTGGCCAGGTCGCTATCTGCAAGTAGTTTGCATGTTTTCACGGTGGGTTTCCTCTAGGTCATGGTTCTCAACTGGTGGGTCGCAAACCCCATTTTTAGTGTGTCACCGCGTGCCTTCCACTGTGCTAGTTGAGAGGCTTCTCAGCACTCTCAGGCACTGTAAGTTCTCGTGCTGAGAAGCCAATCAAAGTGCCCAGCACTGAGTGTCAGCTTGAGGTGAGGTGGGCTGGGGGTATGGCCACGAGGGAGCTCCATCCATATGTGCATTGCTTACAGCTCCCTCGCATGCCCTGTAGAAGTGCCTGGACCAGAGTGGCATCACAATCTGGCTCCGGGCACTTCTTCAGGGTGCGCAAGGGAGCTGTACAAGCAATGCACATATGGATGGAGCTCTGTCACAGCACAGCAGCCCACAATGGACCCCAGGCTGAGGATCCACTCCAGTTGATGGCCTGTACACACTAGTACAGTGCGTTAATCGTACATTCTGGGGCGGGTGGTGCATTGCGTTTCCATTTATTTGGATGGTACCCCAAATGCACCTCCTGCCCACATTTTGATCATCCATACCGGAACACAAGGTACCACAATGCCATGCGTTCCAGTCCGGTGCGACTTGGGTCATGACTTAATGACCAAGGCCAAATGTGGGTCCTGAGGCTACACAGATTGAGAACCACTGCTCCAGGTACTCCGGTTTCTCCCTATACTCCATAGACATGCTGGTAGGTTTATTGGCCCTGTATGTGTGCATGTGAGATAGGGACCTTAGATTTTAAGCTCCTAGAGGGCAGGGACTGATGTGAATGTGCAACTATGTAAACAGCGCTCTCAGATAAAAAACTTAAAAGGTTGGTTATGGGTATCTGACTAACATGCAGTCCTGAGAAACAGGAGGAGTACCTGTAAATTAAACAATCAAAAAACACACAATGGGCGCAACGGCATATAGAAAGCTAACTATCTGGGCAGAACATTTTCCTGTAATGTTCTGCCCAGATAGTTAGCTTTCTATATGCCGTTGCGCCCATTGTGTGTTTTTTGATTGCCTCTATATAAATACCTGCAATAAATAAATAATATACAACCTATCAAAATAGTAGCCATTGTAAGCTGTTGTTGCCTTTAAACAGTGCCTGGAGCCCTTGGCAACAAATTACTTTCTTAGAAAAACTCCATGTAATTAACCATGATCAGGTGATTAGTAGGTCCTGCTGGTTGGCGCTTCCATCTCCGTCTTCAAAGATGGGCCAACAAAAGTGGGACCTCTAAGGTCTACAGAGTAGTTTAATACACCCAGGGACACCATATTCTGAGGCTTATGTAGAACCAAAAAACATCAGTTCCTGTCTCAGAGGGGCTTAAAGGATGACTGTAGTTTTAAAGTGTACCTGTACTCAGACAAAAGTGCTGAGCTTATCTTATATCTTATAAGAGCATTATGAGAATTCACTGTACATGTTCTTCTCTTCTTGGCTGTCTACGAGCTTTATAAGACACCTTTTGACGTTGGTCATAATAAAAAAAAAGGAAAAGCTTTGTCTTGTACTGCAGCCAGTCCATTGACTTATATTGTGAGCGTCCAGATCAATCTACCCCCCTGGCTCAGTTTCTGTCAGGGTCAGTTTAGACAGAAATCTTTTAACGTTACCCGTATGTTTAGCAATTGACCTACAGGAAGCTCCCACTACTACGGGGTAAGCATACAAGTTCTATGTATTTATTCCCAGATAAGTTTTTGTACAAGTCATTCTGAATTGAGAAAGCTGGTTGGATGATCAGTGAAACGTCTTCAAGAAAAATACAGCAAGTCCAGTTGCCTTGACTTAATTTTTACAGATATACCATGACCTGGATGAATGAGGACCTTCACAGACAAGTTGTATGCAGATAGTGCACCTGGAGATAACTAGACCCAGTATGTGGGCTCTGCTGGGAGAAATAGAAATTGTGAAGACACAGTACTGCCCAGTTGGAGCCATAGGTCATTGGTCTTGGCAAAGTGCTTGGGCATATACTGTAAGTGGCAGAACATATGGCTAAGAACCCTATGGTCAATGTATTGAACACTCTATACTTCTTCTTTAACATTACCCAGTTTGGATGGAGTTGCTGTTTTACACCGTTGATTATCATTATCTCTTTTATGTTTCCTGTCTGTCCAGAAGAGAATGGTGGAGATGTATCGAACAAGCCCTGGAAAACCTTTATCTTTTTAAATGTTATCAGTGATCTCAAACTGTAGAAAACTGTAACACTGGAGAAACATTGTTTAGGATCAATATATCAAACGTTATATAATTATCATCGACTGTCCAATATTCATTAGCAAAATTGGAATACGTAATAAAATAAAAAAGTGATTTATTCTGCATGGCCATCACTGACAGCCATCTTTTCTCTTATATTTAAACCCAGGTTCCATCATTGGATAATAATTGTGTAGTTGCTTGGATGCTATAGGTGTACTTTACGAGGTGTACTTTACCTGTAGCAGCTTACTTTTGCATTAAAGAAGAACCCCAGGTAATGTTTTTAACCCTTGCAGTGGGGTTACCCCTGCACTGCAAAGGTTAACTGCTCATTTTCGTCTAGGTGCTAAAAAAAAAAGTTATACTGATACGATCCTCGGAGTCGCAGAACTCCCTGCAACCTCTCACTTCTTCTGCTGCAGTGATAGTAAGTCTCTCAGCATCCTCGTGTCCAATACACAGTGTATTGGACATGATGACTCAAGGATCCTTAGTCCGCTGCAGCGGAGGGGGAACAAGGCTGGAAGGACCGTCTAAGGTGAGTATAACTTTTATAAGGCTCTGAAGCCTGTCTCCTCCTGTGCTGGAATGTCCTTTGGCGTGCTCACATCAAAACACTGTGTATAGAACAGGATGATTTATGGGACCTTAGACCACTGAAGAGGAGGGGGAGAGAGGCTCCAGAGATCGGTCTAAGAGCAAGCCGGCTCTGAGCATCAGGTGAGTATTACTTTTTTTAGCATCTAGACAAAAAATGAGCAGTTAACCCTTGCAGTGCGGGGATAGCCCCACTACAAGGGTTCATAAAAGTTTTGCCTGGAGTTCTTCTTTAATGTTATCAGTTGCCGTTAGGATTACACACCACGGCTCAGGAAAGGAATAAGCCGGGTGCTTGCTGCTGAGAGCATGTCCTCGCTCCAATATGAGCCCACACACACCAGATTCTATTGGATTAGTTTATTGAAGCGTGTACCACATTACTGGTGTCCCCCCCAAGGTCCACCCACTGACGCATTTCACCCAATCACGGGCTTAGTCGTAAAGACATTGGACAGGACACCAGTGATGTGGTACAAGCTTCAATAAATCATCCCGGTGGAATCCGGTGTACGGCCAGTTCTTCTTCTGTTTGTATCCCCCTAGGATTAGTCATCAGATTATCATACCTAGAAAGTAGCCATGGGATTGAAAATGTAGGACAAAGTGAAGCGGAGGCTCATGCTGGAGGTCAAAAAGAACACACCAAAGTGAATGCAGATACACTGGGCAAGATATAGGTCAGAACACAAACGTGTGAAATATCAGAACAAGTCAAGGTCAGCAATGATGGACACAGCAGGAATGAATCCAGTGCAGCTCTGTAATGGAGTTTAATGGAGTTTAATGGAGCACTGAACACAGATTGTGTTTAAAAACAGCAATATTTATCATCAGCGGCAGCTGCTTTGCATGCAACAACACCCATGTAGAGCATGCATTCACGCTCATGTCCCTGAAGGCTGACAGGCAACTTTATCGTTTGAATAAGAGATACTTTAAATGTAAACATATTAAAATATTCAATTCAGAAATAATGGTAAAAAAAAAACGACCTTGAAAACCCACCTTTGTTCACACTGTTATTCTTCGGCATCATCCCCCCTTACCCCAGCACACGCCAACTACAATGTGATGTACTGTCCTGCCGTGAACGCTGCTCTTATTTCTAACGTTTCCTAAATGTCCTTGAGGCTGTGTGCACATCCGCTGTGCTTACCCTTGAATTAGTTCAAAGGTAACAGGAACATATCCTCCACTTCTGCCTGACATACGTACATGATAATTGTTCAATTAACAGGCAATATCGCCAGAACAAACATTCTGCAACCGTGTCAGCTCAATTTTTCCAAAAGGTCATATACGTAACACCTCAGGGACAAATGGAGGACAAAGCATTGTTCAATGCAGGATTGGTTTAAACTGGTCCATTCTAGAAGGAGCTGCTTTGTAGAAGATAGATATTTGACACAACCGTGATTGTTCAGTTGTCGTTCTGTAGGGCTGTAGCTGGAAGATAATATAATCACAGCCATTAATAAGCACCTCTAATTTATTGCAATGAAACCTTTCCACACACAGCATATTGTGTAACAGCAGCCTGTGTATGGCAAGCATCGTTCCTAAATCCTCTCAAGTGCCTTTGGATCCCTGTAATCTGCCATGCAGATAATGACATGGATTCTTATAGGTGAGGACTGACCCTTCCCCTCCAACACTTCATTGTTCATAAAGCTAAAGTAAAGGCCCGGTGCAGACCTGAGTGATCCGGGATCGTGCGTCCCGGGATTGCGCGGTCCGGCACAATGCAGACAGCTGTTGCCGCACGGCCCCATTGACTTCAATGGGGTGACATCCGTGCGGCAATCACAGAAAAAAGGTACATGTACCTTTTTTTGTGATACACGACACACGGCTGTTTTAGCCTCAATCATGTTCAGATGCACGGGCAGAATCCCGGCGGGAAGCCACGTGATCTGCCCGGCCGACTGGGGTGCCATTAGAAAATAATGGCACCCACAGCGCGGCTGTCTGTGCTGGGCAACTCCGTGACTGCGTGGCAATCCGCGGTATGGTGCACAATTGATGCACGGTCAGGAGTCGCCTAGGTGTGCACGGCCCTATATGCAGTTGTATATTCTATATAACAGTCAAATTTATTTTTAAATGTAGCTAATGTCAGTACCTGAATTTGTCCTGCTATCAGCCTCTTGCATCAGAACACAGACTGGTAAAGGAAAGGAAGTATTCTAGGCTGATCAGGCTCTGTTGTATATAAATGTACTGACAAGAAACTTGCTGATAGAAACAGAGAGGAGGGATGACCTCACCAATCTGATGCTATCACCCTTATTTTTCTACAGGCCAGAGGCCGGGTGGTATCCAAGTTGTATTCTTTAACTGCAGTAGAGAACGTCAGGTCATTAACCAGCCTGTATTGTGTGCTAGGACTATCTACATCTGAAGTCTGGTGTATTTTAAAGAAGAACTCTGGGCAAAAGTTGTATTAACCCCTACAGTAGGGCTACCCACACACTGCAAGGGTTAACTGATCATTTTTGTCTAGGGGCTAAAAAAAAAGTAATACTCACCTGATGCTCAGAGCCGGCTTGATTTTAGACCGGTCCCTGGAGCCTCTCTCACCCTCCTCTGCAGCGGTCTAAGGTGCCATAAATCATCATGTTCTATACAAAGTGTATAGATGTGAGCACGCCGAGGGACATTCCAGTTCTACAGGCGGGAGACAGGCTTCAGAGCCCGGAGAAGCATGCAGCCTGCCCAGCAGTTCGTGAGTATAACTTTTTTTACCACCTACACAAAAACGAGCAATTAACACTTGCAGTGTGGGGGCAGCCCCGCTACATGGGTTTTATTAAAGTTTTGCCTGGAGTTCTTCTCTAACTTTGTATTTAGCTGTTTCCCTGGACATAAGCTTTAAATAGATGCTGTGACCATGCCTATTCAGAGCAATGTGACAGGGTCTGTGTAAAGCCCGCCCTCTGATCAACTTGTACTCACCTCTCCAGTACTCCTGCACCACTCATGAGGAAGCATATGACCTTCTTCCATGATGCAACTCTTGGGCATAGCGAACAATTTCTGGGCCTAAATAATGTCTCAGCATGGAGGGGGTAACGTTATTGCTCTTGCTGATCTCCTACACCAGGGATAGACAAACTTTGGCCCTCCACCTGTGGTTGAACTATAATTCCCAACATGTTTATGCCTCTGGAAGTCAGCCTGTGACTGCCAAAGTCTTCCACCATGGCTGGAGGGCCGAAGTTTAGCTACTCCCTGTCCTACACAATCCAACCCTGGGTATTTTGCTGGCATTTGTGATGAAGGAAGGAGGGTAGGAATCTGGAGAGGTCAGTGCAAAGAGGTCGGGGATGAGCTTGCCCATTCAGAGCTATTAATTTGCCCTGAATGGGCAAGGTGACAGAGTCTCTTTAAGCATGATGGCTAGGCTCAGTAACTGGTAGTATGGCAGAGTAGGCAGAAGGGGGTAGGTTAGCCCTCTCTGGAGAAGATTTTGAATGTGCTTGCATTACACTATAGTGTTTTACAATATTTGGTGTGTGGAAAAGAACCATAGTCTGCCGTTATGAATGCCAACAAATCAGAAGTATGTAGCTCTAACACACAAAGCTGCTTAAAGCTGAGCTTAGCTTTGTTTTCATTGGCTACTATACAGTTGTAATATTTGCAGTATGTTATTAAATGAGCCATGCTAATATTAACATCTCTCTGAACATATAGATATACACAACAGATATACACTATATATATAATTCATTTTTAGTGCCAGCGTGTTCTGTAGTGCTTTAAATAGCATAATGAACCAACGATATAATTTCTTGCTCCTGACAGTGTTTACAATCTCATATCCGTGCTTCTGTCCTGCAGTTACACATACACAGTGAAGCCTGTCCAGACTCTAGATGGATACAAAGCCAGATATATACATAAATAATAAGATTTATATTTAAAGGGAAATTCTACCTTTTAGAAAATAATAATAAAGGCACACTTCTTCATAAAAAAAAAAAAAAGCATTTATTATATTTTCTTTTGCATTGAAGCCAGTAAAAGATTGCAACCTTGATCAGTGGATCACGGGTGCAAGGCTGTGGCATCTGCAGACTCTTCCTTCCATTTGCAATCTGACGATGTTTCATGTTATATCCTGAATATGGGTATAACGTGAAACATGGTGAGAAAAGTAAACTCATAAAAGCTTTAACGCAACATCGACATAACCAGGGCTGGATTTAGTCTCTCTGCTGTCCCAAGGCCAGGTTCCTGAAAGCGCCCCCCTACCCGCCAAACCCCCCAATGGAGAATGGCAGACCTGCAGGCTGCATACAAGTGATCTTGGCAACATCACTGAGATCATCTGTACAAAACAAGCAACGGCTTCTTCGATGTACATTTAGCTCTGCTTGCCCAAAGCAGGGCTAAATGTAGAAAACAACTGCATGTCCCGGGCATCAGGAGATAGGAATTCCACACCCCTGCTGCCCCTCTACTCCCTGCTGCCCCAAGGCGGGTCCTTGATTGGCCTTGTAGGAAATCCAGCCCTGAACATAACCGATTTTCTATTGATAAATTAGGAAGGAAAATGTAGCTAATTTTGTGTGACTATGTGTGTGTGCTGAATGTGACCTTTGCATTGGACACAATCTATTTTCAAACTTCAGTTTTGTGGACACAAGGTCCTGACATGCAGATTTACAGAGTATCACTGTACTAAATGGAGCTGATCGTCTGTATCCCAGCAGACCATGGGACATACAGTACATAGATGGTGGAGGAAAGTGTGAAGCTTCTAAACACCATCAACAGTTCTTGTGTCTAAATGTGGATTCATTCTAGACTCTAGAGGAAGACAATTGACTTATTTAAAAGGGATCTGGAAAAATGCTGAGAGATCAAAAAAACAAACTCAGGGGACACTTAGCCAAAGCAGAATAATTGAAAATAATCTTTCATTATTTTGTTTGTTGTAAGTTGATGAGTGGTGAAGTCTTTTGGGATGCTTCCCTTTACACATTATCATTGCTCTGTGTTCCACAACAGAGAATAGAAGTATTAATAGTTTGGCTTATATAAGAATCTGAATATTCAGTCATAAATAACTATACAGGGTTACTTATAAACAATGTACATTTCTTCCTTTATAGCTTGTCAGGGATCAGAGGTCATATAACTTAGCACTCATGGTTAAGTGGAATGTAACAGTTTCAGGGTTCATCCTGTTTGCACTCTCAGGAGCTGGGAGATATTGTATGATGTTGGACAGAGAAGAGGAGCAATTGTCAGACTTCAGGTAATCCCTGACCCTTAGGTCGTAGAAAAAAGTAAGGCTACATTCACACAAGGCTTAAAGTTGCGTCTGGGAATGATTACCTGTGGTTCAGGATGGATGATTGTCCCTGGACACAATCTGTCTTCATCCAAGAACAATCATCTATCCAGATCTAATCATTCCATGTACGATTACATGTGGACAGCCACTGACAGATGCGGCTACTGTCAGCCTGTTGTTCACTTAAATGAGCACAGCAACTGCATCTGTACGGACACTCCTGGGATTCCTTCCATAAGAATCACTAGGTTCTTGTCGAAGGAATCCCCAGAAACAATCTGAAGCCCCATGTGAATGGGGCGTAAAACTAAATAAGAATACACATAAATCTTCCGTAAGAAATCCTGCATAGTTCTGATATTTAAAGCAGAGTCCACCTTATCTCTACGATTAAGCCCGATGGATGAATAGCGTTAGAGACCAACGGAGGAATGACAGTGTGTCTTTCATCTTGAATAACGTATTTATATCTGGTGAAGATCCTGTGGAGTACAGTATTTGTGTGAAACTTAGAATTAAAGCAGGGGTATTCAATGAAAATTCAAGGAGGTCCGGTCAGTAAAATATTCTCCCAGCAGAGGGAGAGGGGTAATCTCATGTTTGTGCAGTGACTCCTAGTTTATATGTAGCCATTGTTTATTTTTCCTCAGCAGAGTGCCCCCCTACACTAGGTGTCCCCATCAGAGTGCACCCTTACTTAAGATGTGCCCATTACAGTGGCCCCTTACCCTAGTTGTCCCCATAAGAGTGCCTCTTTATTAGTTGTTCCCATGAGAGTGCCCCTTGTATTAGTTGTCCCCATCAGAGTGCCTCTTATATTAGTAGTCCTCATCGGAGTGCCCCTTACATTAGTTGTCCCCATCAGAGTGCCCATTACATTAGTTGTCCTCATCAGAGTGCCCATTACATTAGTTGTCCCCATCAGAGTGCCCATTACATTAGTTGTCCCCATCAGAGTATCCCTTATATTAGTTGTCCCCATCAGAGTGCACCTTACATTAGTAGTCCCCATAAGAGTGTCCCTTACATTAGTTGTCCTCAACAGAGTGCCCATTATATTAGTTGTCCCCATCAGAGTGCCCCTTACATTAGTAGTCCCCATCAGAGTGCCCATAATATTAGTTATCCCCATCAGAGTGCCCCTGTACCTTTCCCTGTCAGGCAGGAGGCGAAGCAGGCTGCAGGTCTTGATGGAGGAAGTTGCAATTCTATCCTCCTGTAATTCTGGAGTGAGGAACGCATTTGACATGACTGGTTGTTAGGATGTCAGTGGTCCTAGCAGCCAACAACTCGGGGGGATGTGCACATCTGCATCGGGTTATGGCTGGCTGCCAGTGGCCTCGGAAAGTCTCCAAGGACCATGCATCCATCTCCGGCCATAACCCAGTGCAGTTGTGCAGTTGCTGT
Organism: Nanorana parkeri; assembly: GCF_000935625.1. NCBI lineage: Eukaryota > Metazoa > Chordata > Amphibia > Anura > Dicroglossidae > Nanorana > Nanorana parkeri. The sequence continues at coordinate 396,683 of NW_017306270.1, forward strand.
CCAGATGGAACTGCCACTTTGGCCGTGTCTGGGCCGCTGCCTAACATTTAGTGATGCCTGAAATAAACACTGAATATTCCCAGATATCACCAGTAAGAAGAAAGAAAAGTAGTAATTGATGCATTTTTATTAAAGACTATAATCTAACCAATGTTTTAGCCCAAAGCGTTACGTTTATTCTTCAGTTTAGAAAAAGAATTCAGAGTAGCCTCTTCTTTTTCCTTTGGAAGATCCTTAATGTCTTGGGTTCAGTCAGAATCCTGAATTGCAGTGCAGAGTGTGATAACGCTTTATTTTTCCTATCCACTGGCAATGTTACTTGTATTTTGTTTTCCAAGCTGAACGTGTTACAGTCTGATTGGTGTGATTCACATGTTTTCACCAAATATCACTGTGCCATGTAATGTTGTGAGTAATTGCTTTTAGGAGTGCCTGTCTCTATCTTGTGTATAATAATGTTAGGCCTAGAACAGGGATAGATAACTGGGACACCACTGAGTATGAACGTTTTACAGAACACAGAACAGCAAGCTAGATAAGATGGTCATATGGCAAATAAAACATACTGTACCTTTGTAGGTGGTATGGCACTGTGGTACATAATGTTACACCAACACACAAAGATGTCTTTCTACACTTGATATAATTTGGCTTTCCTCTTTTAAATCATTATGACAGTAAAGGGATGGTGTAAGGGAACTATGCTTTTAATACATATAAGATGTCTGGCAATAAATCCACTGTGCCTGAAATCCTGTCCGCCTTCCTTCTAGGCCATGACTGTAGCACTTTGACGCACACACATAGGGCACTTACAGTAGGTGTTGAGGGTCACCTTCCTTCAATTGTAACGAGAGTTTCATGTTACTGCGCCTGTGGACTGGATGTAGGAACTGTCTTTGCTAGAGACACAAGTTTAGATCTCCAGTTCCCTCACTTCCTTCTCTGTGTTTATCATAGTTTTGTGTAAGACTCCATTAGCACCAGGGCATTTTTGTAGCTTGAATGCGTCAGTGCTACAGTGCTCAAAAGGAGGAATCCCATTGTGTTCAGTGACCCCTGTTCACATATGAGCATTCTGTCGCTTTTAGCAAAATGCCAAGGGCCGGATTTCTCACAAGGCCAACTAAGGCCGGGCCTTGGGGCAGCAGGGAGTAGAGCGGCAGGAGGGGTGTGGAATTCCTATCACCTGATGCCTGGGACATGCAGTTCTGAGTGCCGGGCGGATAGTTGTTTTCTACATTTAGCCCTGTTTTGGGCAAGCAGAGCTAAATGTAGAGCAGGGAAGTCGCCACTTGTATTGTACAAGTGATCCCGGAGATGTCGCCAAGATCACTTTTATGTAGCCTACAGGTCTAGAGTTCAATGGGATTGCCTGCATTTTTTTTGTTGCCTAGTATTCTTCCATTGGCTAATAATAATAATTAAAAAAGAAAACACTCAGGCCTTAAACAAGTGCAAAAACATGCAAAAATAAACCCGTACAAACCTTCGAAATATAAAAACAAATAAAAACAACCAGTGATGCTCAGCTCAAGTGTGAATGTTGAATGGGGCCTTAAAGTGCCCACCCACATTAGATACCTGATACCACCAACATGAGCAGAAATAACAACTGACAGCCTTTATGTGGTTTGGCGCATCACAACAGACATCCCCCTCACTGCTGGAGAGGCTATTCCTAGCCCCCCCCCTGTTGGGTAAGCTAAGTCTAATGGTCCTCACTGTTTGAAAGGCTACACATCCTAGGTCCCTTATTGCTGGGGAGCCTAATCCTAGGACCCTTAATGTTTGGGAGCTTATGACAGAATGCAGCAGACATTCTAGAGCCCTCCCTGTTTGGGAGACTGGGGTTAAATGCAACAGACATCCCAGGGCTCCTCTCTGTTTGGAAGTCTGTGGCAGATTGAATCAAACATCTAAGGCCCTTACTGTTTTGGAGCCTGTGGACAAATGCAACAGACATCCCAGGGCCCTCTGTGTTTGGGAGGCTGTGGCAGACTGAAGCAGGCATACTAGGGCCCATACTGTTTAGGCTGTGGGCTAGAATATAATATTTCGGGATAGTAGTGCTGATTTTCCCTAATTACAGAGATATGCCTCAGCACTGCAGATCAAAGCCTTCCATGGACACAGAAATGCTTATGAAGTATACCGTAGTAAGGTGGTATGAAATCAGGGGTTGGTAGGAAAAGATCTTTTGTCCTTGCCTGTTGCATTCTTTCCAAGCCTTTAGCTGCACTCTGATGGGGCTATGAACCCCCAACACATCCCATTATGTGAAATTCACCGGTATTCCATTTGACTAACCAATGTATGTCATGTTCCTGGAAAGGGTTTGACAAGATGTTTTTCCCTACTCCCATTTCAATTTGTTAACATCATAGTATCATGTATCTAGTTATCCAGTAATAGGCAGGCTGTTGTATTAAAATGTGAACATTTATATGGTTCACTTACTCATTTATGCTATATATATATATATATATATATATATTCACAGTGGCCAAGGGCAATAACATACAGTACATGTTATGGCTCTGAATTCACCACAAGCTTTTCACTGCATACTTGGGCAGCAAATGGGCCAAGTCTGATGAACTTCTCTTCAATGTAGATCTTCCCATACTGTCCTCTGGCTATGGCTGTGCAATCTCAAAAGAGATTCATTATTTCTCCAGAAGCATTACATGTGAAGGGGGAATGCTACGTTCATAAGCAACAGTTCAGTGTTAGACGTTGAGTCATCTTCATCGTTTTGGGAGAAATTACTTTCAAGAGAAGACAATGCTATTGATAGATTAGTGATTTACCAGTTGAAGCTAATTGTACACTGTTTAAACATCTGTCCACACCCATCATCTACGGGGTTAATATTCTATAAGGAGGATGCCATATGACCTTTCCTTTGTCAATTACAGTGTGTTGCTGGAAGTTTTCAGCGAGCTTTATGTTCCTGGCACTATAGACATGTAGATACTTTTAGAGCCCATATGACAGTAATACTCAGCTCACCATAGCACTGCACAGTGCGGCAGTTTTCATAAGCAATAAGCAATGCTCTGCTAAGATACTGCTGGATATATCATTTTTTTTTCCAAAGAGTAATCCTCCTGTCTGATAGCATGCCAGTTGATTACATAGCTGCAAATGTGACTACATTGGTTACAGTGTAATAGCGCTGTGCTTCTAATTAAGACAGACATGGCACTGCAATTGTCAGTCTGTTTGTGCTCTTACATTCCAATAAAGTTATGGAGGAGATAAAGGATAAATGTACATATGGCATTACACAGCTCACGGGAGTCTCTTTGCTGGTAGCCAGTAGTGTGAGCTGAAGTTGTTTTCGGGATGCATGCAACCTGTTCATCGTGTGTTTGCATCTTTTAGATCCGACATCTGCACAATTTAGAGTATGTCGCTGCTTGTTCTTATAAAGGCAATAGAAAAACAATTTTCAGTGTTCTGCCAAGCCTCGTGTGTAATCACCATTCCTTTCGGACTCTATGGTTACACTCTCTGTCAGATAAAAATCATAAGTTATAGGGCAATTCCATGTAACAAGTAAAGCAAATTAGTGCGCTGATATTGCTATCCTGCAGTTGTGCTCATTAGAAAGTTCACATTGCTTACACTAATCTTAGTTCTGTGTAATTCCTTGAATACAGCCCTCGTCCATCTTTACAAGTTGATCTCCGGGAGTGTTCTTCCTAAAACCAGGGATGTGGAACTCCTTTTCTGTTTCTGCATCCTCCCTCCCTAGTCACATACCAATCTGGTGGATGTAATACATTTCTTAGTATTGCCATTTTGTTTTTTATTACATCAGATTTTTTGTATATGACCATCAGGTTACTAACACAAGGTAGTTGGGAATGCCTGGGTGAACATCTGAAATGCAGAGCAGGTTGGCTGTGCTCCCCGAATGCATCTCAAGGCTTTATTTTCACTCTTTCCTGGAATGTTTCTTCAAAATTGAGAACTTAGTCTCCTCGTTGTAATTTAAATATGAACTCTGGGACAAGTCATGTGTATTCCTGAATCTTGTGTGATTTGTATATTTCTTCCAGATCTGTACAGTAATCCAAAGTAAAACTTGGAGCTTCCTGTAATACAGACCGGTCACTGCTGCTCCCTCTCCTTGTGCAAGGTGACTGGTCTTGTCTCCGCCCCCTCCAGTAATAAAGACCAGTCACTGCTGCTCTCCTTGAGGAGGGTGACTGGTCTTGTCTCTGCCCCCTCCTGTAATAAAGACTGGTCACTGCTGTTTTCTCTCCTTTTGCTTGGTGACTGGTCTTGTCTTCACCGCTTCCTGTAATAAACACGGGTCACTGCTGCTCTCTCTCCTTGTGCAGGGTGACTGGTCTTGTCTTCACCGCCCCCTCCTGTAATAAAGACCGGTCACTGGTGCTCTCTCTCTCCTTGTGCTGGGTGACTGGTCTCGTAGGCGCCCCCTTTTGTAGTTTTCTGTAGGTAGCCTGTAGTGGGAGGAGCTGCTGGACTTTTACAAGGTAATATGGGCGTTCAGAAACGTTTAGAAATATATTTAATTGAAAGTTTTTGTTCCTAAATGTATTCGTTATCATCCAAAAATAAATTTTTTAAATTTTTTATATTTATCAATATATCTTACTGTTGCTTATCAGCGTTTTTTTATTAGTAGTATTAATATAGCTATGTGGATGTGAATGTAACTGTATGAAGGCCCAAAAAAGTTATGTCCATAATACTCTGGACTGCTGGGTGCCAGCATGAGTACAGCCCAGCCATAGCAATAAATGTAGAGAGTGGCACGCATGCACAGTAGGAACTGGATGCAGCCAGGATTTCATACTGTAAGGCAGGGCTGTCCAGGTGTGATTTAACTACATATCCCATGCCTCTGCCTCTGGAAGTGATGCCTGTAACTGTCAGTCTTGCAATGCCTCATGGGACTTGTATTTCCTCGATAGCTGGAGTCATATTGCGACATCTGCACACATGAAAATGTATGCATGCTGTATTTTTTGTTGCAGTTCACCTTAATGCTCATGGCACGTGAGTGGTGTGAACGAGCCCTTAAAAAAGAGAAGTCACCTTGTATTATTTTTCACAGCTCAATCAATCACCTAACTCCCGCAGTGTATGTTGCTTTATATCCTATGCTTCTGTGTGAAGTAGAAGCTGAGATACATAATTTAACAGCTTCCTCCTCTTAATGCCCGACTATGCTCTGCAAAGGAGATGGCCTCTTGATTGACAGCGCTTATCTCACTGTCCCTGCACTTTCCCAACACTAAACAAGGCTCCTCTTCTAGTTCTAGTGCCTACGCTGATTCCTGCGAGAGTATGTCCCTTCCCTCTGCATTTTTGTGACCTCAATTGTGTCTGGAATGTGCAGGGACAGTGAGACAAGAGCGAGCTGTCAATCCAGAGTCTGCTTCCTTTGCAGAGCGTGGTCTGGAATGATGAGGAATGAGCTGTTAAAGTCTTTATCTCAGTTTCTACTTTTCACAGAAGCATGGGATAAAAAGCAATATATACTGTGGGAGTTAGGTGACTGAGCTGTGAAAAATAACAGAAGGTGAGACTTCTTCTTTAAGGCAGTGTGGCACCAGGAAGGGCCGCACAGTGGCTGTGTGGCACCAGGAAGGGCCGCACAGTGAAGATCTCAGGAGCAGGGCTGAGGGTAATTTTTTAGGATATTGTTTTCACATGAGAGGAGGAGGGGTGGACATTTTAAAGGACAACTTCACTAAATGTAAAGTTGTCCTTTAATAGTTTGCTTCATAGAAACCTTTTAAAATTCACATGTATGGCAGCCTTTTTCAAACATGATGCCTTCTGACCTCCTTTGGGGTGCCTTCAAATTTTCTAACAGTATCATGTCTTTCCATGGGACAGGCAGGCAGGCCACCAGCACCATGGAAAAGAATTACGCTAATGCAAGGAAAGTGAGATCCAATCAGGAAAGGATCTGCATTTATCTGCATCCAGGCTTAGTCCGCCTCCCACCCTCTGCCACGCTGTTGTTTTTTACATTTTATACGTTGTAGACCGGGGTGCCTTGAGGTTTTGCATTCTTTTGAGGGGTGAAAAAAGGTTGAGAAATGCTGATATATGGAAGTAGAGTAAACTGTTAACAATGAATACTACTGGCTAATCTTTGAAATTCATTACTGCATTGGTCAGTCCTACCCTACCATGATCCATACACTTGCCACAATTACACCCATTTATGATTTCCCACTGCTATTAGACTGTTATACTCTTTTAAAGTCATACCCATTATTTTTACATCTAATCTAATCTTTATAGTAAATATGGGTACATTTAGTTATTCTTTATCTGTGGTATACACATTCCTTAAACACTATAATCTTTCTGTGATATCCATAAAAATAATTCCTTATAATCTGATATACGAGGGTCAGTCATAAAGTCATGCCTCCATGTCTGTAATCTGAGATCTATTAGAGTGACTGTGAATGTTCATGTACCATGTAATAGAAGTGTCCGACTGTGAATGTTCATGTACCATGAAATAGAAGTGTCCGACTGTGAATGTTCATGTACCATGTAATAGAAGTTTTCGACTGTCAATGTTCAAGTACCATGTTTTAGAAGTGTCCGACTGTGAATGTTCATGTACCATGTTATAGAAGTGTCCGACTGTGAATGTTCATGTACCATGTTATAGAAGTGTCCGACTGTGAATGTTCATGTACCATGTTATAGAAGTGTCCGACTGTGAATGTTCATGTACCATGTAATAGAAGTTTTCGACTGTCAATGTTCAAGTACCATGTTTTAGAAGTGTCCGACTGTGAATGTTCATGTACCATGTAATAGAAGTGTCCGACTGTGAATGTTCATGTACCATGTAATGGTAATTACATGTAATTATCATGTAATGCCCTCCTTACCATCTTGTCTTAAATTGTACTGTGGCTGTAATGTCTTCCTTATATTGTAAAGCGCTGTGCAAACTATTGGCGCTATATAAATCCTGTATAATAATAATAATAATGTAATAGAAGTGTCCGACTGTGAATGTTCATGTACCATGTTATAGACGTGTCCTTACCCCACTAATGAATGCTTTTCCTTTTCAGATTGAGTGATTAGAACCTTGGCTGAAACAACGAGCTGTAATTGAATTTCTGGAGAAAGACGGTTGCACACCTAAGGAAATCCATAATGGGCTAAAGAATGTTTATGGTGACACTGGAGTGGAATTTCAGTTTCTCCATCTTGAAACTTCTTCACCCAACGCCGCACATTGCTAATGTCCACTACTGATTATGGATTTCCTTAGGTGTGCAACCCTCTTTCGCCAGAAATTCAATTACAGAGAGTAAACCTTTCTAGGAGAAAATGTTTCTTCCCTGGATGTTCAGGAGTCGCTATCGTATAGCGGGAGGCTCCAGGAACGTCCGGGAGAGTTGAGATGTCTGGTGATATGCCAGAGAAATTAAGGAGCAACTGCAGTCAGAATAGAGGGAGGAGGGTTCTCAGTAGGTAGGCCTCACCCCACTCTCATCATACACTGAACAAACAGATAGCACGGAATAAAGAGGTCCTACTTTTGACATCAGGCTATTTTCCAGAGGGTGCATTATTGGCAAATTAAATGTTATATATAAACCAAAAATATATTGTTTACAGTGGTAACATGTTGGGGTGCTTGTATGTATGTGTGTGTGCATGGCTATATAAAAGTCCAGGGGTGGGTTCTGCATTCAGAGTAAAAAAACTGCCCAGGTGCATTCAAGGCAATTAGATACAGACAGTAAAGGAGAAAAGGCACTCACGGGTCTTCTGATAAGGCAACATGGATACATTTATTGGGCTGGTTGACGTTTTGACAAGGCACTGCTCGTCTCCCTCAAGATGTCTTGAGAAAGAAAAGCAGTGGCTTGTCAAAATGTCGACCAACCTCCAATACATATACCCGTATTGCGTCATCACAAGTCCCGTGAGTGCCTTTTCTCCTCTACTATATATATACATTTTATACTGTTTATCAGTTACTGCATTACAGTTAGAGGAAAAGGAAGGACTAGGAAAATGTGAGGAGTCTCAGTGATAAAGAAAGGAGGGCGCTCTCACAAGTTTTAGATTGTGAAAACTGAGTGATAGATAAGTACATGGATGTGTGACTATTGTTACACAATACAAAGGTTACATTGATGCATTTTTACCTGTAGTCTGTGGGTGCACTTTTTTCCCCTCACTTTGTGAAGCGAGGAGCATAGCTAATATTCTAGCAGCTAATCTCCAATGACTGACAGCCAGATCACTGGGAGTCAGTGAGGGGCATTCTATGTCTGTCCCCACACAACTATAAAAGAAAGCCCTAAGGAAAACTCCAGTTAAAAAATTAAAGAGAAATCATTGTGAAAGAATGTAACATATAAAATTGCTGCACAAGCCCCTTTGTAAAGTTATTAAAAATTACCTTTCCTTTCCATTTAAAACTGCAGCCGCTCTAATTTTCTAAAGCTGTCAAAAACCTTCAATGCAATATGGCGACCTGGAGGAGTGCTGTGCACAGGTGATGTACACCCTGAGAATTTCATTTTCTGCTTCTGTGATTGGCTGATTTTCCTAGAAGTTTGCATTAGGTTACAAGTCCAATTTTAGGAATCGCTTTCAATAAAAATGTTACTCTTGTTAACATACTCCCTGGGCCAGGCTCACACCATTTTGGACCAGATCTGGAATGTGGTACATTGCGTTTTGCCGCGTTTACTGTTTCTTTTCTTGCTTTTTTTTTCCCCGCTTAAAATTGAGATTTCATGTGCGGTCCACTGCGTTTGTATGCGTTTTTGATTCGTTTCCATGTGGCTCAGTGCACTCCAGACCAGACAAAGTGGAGTTTTTTTCTGGTCTGGAACGGACTGCGCTGGTGTGAACGGAGGCAAACATTAGCATAGGGATACATTAGGATGCGTTTTGGGTCCGGAAACAATCTGGTCTGGAGATGATCTGGATGTGGTGTGAATGGGCCATCAAGTTTACTAGCTACTAAAGGGATCCTGCCACCTTTCCTCATTAGAACACAGAAAGCCCACCAGCTGATTATAACGAGCACAGACCTTCCCTGATCAGTCTGGAGAGGACATTCTACAAACTGCTATTCAGAAAAGAAACAGGTCGGAATCTGACACAACGTTTGTTAAAATCCTTGCAATGTACACAGATCACACAGAGAGGATTGAATTCTTTCTCTCTGCAAAAGTGGAGTTACTCTTTAAGCAAAGCAGTGACAGGACAAAGCTCCTAATTCTCTCATATGTGTGTACCTGTTAGAAGCATGGGAGTTGGTGTTTTAGGGGTTTTGAGCTCTTTTTTTTCTTTTTTGTTTGATACTTAAGTTGTATTTTTACTTTTTTTCAGTTGAACGGGAGAGTCTTTGAAGTATACCTCCTTCTTTATGGTTAATTATTCTTGGTTTTCTGCCATTGATGCATGTTACATTAGACATACCATCTTATTGGGCTGTCAGTGTACCTCAATGCATGAAAAAAATAGGTTCTGCACCATTTCTAAGTGCATATGTCCCTTTGTGTTGTGGTGCTTGTAAATACATGCGTTGCAGAGCACTGTAGCTGTGCATTGGAGCGCAAATGACATTTCATTGCAATGGACATCTACAGTGTATTACCATGTGTAGTGTTCATTATTATAACATATAGCTTTTTTTAAAACAGATATACTTTTTAAATATTGTTACCCCGCTTATATGAAAAATTGAAGTATTTATTATGCCCAGTGGGGAATGATGATACTTGTTCTCGTTGCAAATAATCTTTGACAGCCGTAGACGGACCATCATGGCAGCAGGGGAAAATTTCATCGAGCGCCATGAATATTTCAGCGTTACATAAATAAAAAGAACAAGATAAGTAACAAGTCTATAAAAAGTTGTTTCATTCACATCACCAGAGATCTGAAAATAAATTTTTTCATGGCACCCGTGGGTGACCTAGAAGTATATGGTGCTGTTTGCTTGAATGTTTGTGAGATGTTGGACTGTTTATTTGTACCAGGTGTGAGTCTGCCTTCATTATCTACTTCCATTCTTGCAGATTTAGGAGCTGTCAGAGAGAGGCAGATGGAGCTAGCTTCAGCTGTTTTGTTTCTGTTTCTTGTACTGACAGAGTCACATAGGCAGAAGAGATGTAGCACCTGCGGTACCGAGACAGAACTGCAGATGTTGGGGAGTGACATTCTCCCTTTCACTTCATATCTTCTATGTTGGTGGCTAAAGGATATCGCTGACATATGTGTACTCCCCTCCAGCTATTTCTTTTCATCAAACAACAATATACATTTGATATACTTCTATGCATACAGTATCACCTGCAAAACAATTTGCAGATCTGGTCAGCCACTCTTGTGATTTACACACACTCACCACACTGCATAGCCAAACGGGTGACGCATCTCAATCCTGTTATGTACTTTTTGTGACAGTGTCTTCTGATAGTAACCCCCCCCCCCCCATCCCAACACGAAGAAAGGTATACTCATCAATCTTTTCTTCTTTTCAGCTTGCCACAAGAGTCTACCATGCGTAAGCTCTGGTGTCGGTGCCCAGTTGGCGCTTCTTCATCTATGCGTGTTAAAACGCACATACAAATGTGCAAAACGCGCAAATAACCGTATGCTGTTAACGCGCGTATAAATGCGCAAAAGTGGTGCCGCCTAGGTGTGAACCCAGCCTAAACCATCATGCTCCCTCCACCAATAATGATGGTTGAGTTGAGGTTTTTGTGCAGTGCTCTACATATATTTCTTCCTATGAGTTCAAGTTTCATCTCACCTGTCCACATATTGTCCCAAAAGCAATTTGGAACATCCAGGTGATATTTTGCAAACACGTGCAGCAACGCTTTTGGGGAGCATTGGATTACTCTGTGGTATCCTTCCAGGAACACTGTTCTTGTTCAACATTCTAAGGCTGGGCACACACCTTACAACCATCGCAAGACTTTTGTCTTGCGATGGTTGTAAGGTACTTAAAAAAACGTATGATCTGCCCATCTTGCATAGGCAGATCGTACCTGCGATGATCGCAAGCCACGCCCCCTGAGGGGCGGGCTTCCGATGACCGCAATGCCGAACGGGCAGTGTGCGCTTGCGCACACCGGCCCGTCCGGCTTTTATCCCACGAACATGCTACACACCCGCCGAACATCGTACGATGCTCGGCGGGTTTTGAAACATGTTTGTAAGTTTAAAGTCGTGCGGCCTTGCAGTAGTAGAGGTCGCACGGCTTCCACACACCTTACGATAATTGTACGATCGCGGGATTTCCCGCGATTATCGTACGATTATCGTAAGGTGTGTGGGGACCTTAAAGGTGCCCATGCACCTTACAATTATCTGCAGATTTTCTGTGATCAGATAGAAAAAGTGCAACTGATTGGCCCAGGTGGAGATTACTCCATCCACACAGTTAAGTGTAGATGGAGGAATCTGTTGCACCTTTTCCATCTGACCATAGAAAATCTGCAGATAATTGTAAGGTGTATGGCCAGCTTAATAGTGGAAACATGCAAATTCAGACTTTCCAGTCCTTTGCATCCCTACAGTTTTTTTTATAAAACAGTCTTAGATTTCTTTTGATGAAGGCTTTGTTCACATGAGAAGATCCTTCTTGGGGAAGAGCAAATGTTTTCAGTAAGTAGACTTTGTATGCCCTTTTTTTTTTTTTTTAGCAGAGCACCTTCAAACCTCACCTCTAATCTCATCTCATTGATTGGCATACTTGAGTCCAATTATCCTCTTTTCAGCTTGTCATTACTCTAGACTTTGATATACTTTTTCCATTAGGGACATAGATTGGTTAAACCATTTGTTCAACAGAGAGATGACAACTTAAAATGCTGTCTGTGTTGTTTTTAAATAAGACTATGTTTGTTTGCATAACTTAGATGGAGAGCACATGGCATTATAAGAGCCATTCATCCAGAAATATGTTTAATTCTAAAGGTGCCCATACACTGTACGATAATCGCGGGAAACCCCGGCGATCGTACGATAATCGGCAGGTGTATGGAAGGCATGCAACCGTTTCTACTGTACGGTCGCACGTCTTTTGTCTCCCGAGCAGGATCGAAAACTTGACGAGAATCGTACGATTGTCGGCGGGTTAGTGACGTTCTCGGGAGACAAATGCCTCACGGGCCGGTGTGCACAAGCGCACACTGCCCATGCGGCATTGGAACGGGGAGGGCTTTCGATGAGCGCAAGTACGATCTGCCTGTTCAAGATGGGCAGATCGTACGAGATTTTAATTACTTTACAACCATCGCACGACTCAAGTCGTGCGATGGTTGTAAAGTGTATGGCCAGCTTAAAAGGTGCACAAACTTTTTTTGTGCAGTTGTATGTATACTGATATGTTGTATGAAAGAGACCACGTTGCTTGTCTATTTAATGTGACACAGTACAGTTTTTTGCATGAATAATCTATCCTTTATAAAATACCCAACTGAGTTAACAATGCTGTAATGAAAGAGATTGTAACTGTTATTCTCTCAGGGCTAAGTAAGGCAATAGTAGTAAGGTGGCCATACACTGTACAACCATGGTTGTAAAGTGATTAAAAAAACGTACGATCTGCCCATCTTGGACAGGCAGATCGTACTCTCGATCATCGCAAACCCGCCCCCCTGAGGGGCAGGCTTCCGATGACCGCAATGCTGAACGGGCAGTGTGCGCCTGCGCACACCGGCCCATTCGGCATTTGTCTCCCGAGCACCGTTCAAACCAGCCGAAAATCGTACGATTTTTGGCTTGTTCTCTAGCTTGCTCCTTAGACAAAAGACGTGCAACTTTACAGTAGAAACGGTCGCATGTCTTCATTCACACTGCTCGATTCTCGTACGATCGCGGGATTTCCCGCGATTCTCGTACGAGAATCGAGCAGTGTATGGGCACCTTAAGTGTGAATAAGGAAAATGGCACATACTGGTAACATATTGAGTAACTCACATTACTAGCTCACAGTGGAGGTTGCAGTTGTGGGCACAAATAAGAAAGCCTTCTTAGGGCCTGTGCTGACCTGATCCGTACGTTCCTGCACTAAAAATGCATCCCAATGTATCCCTAGGTGTTTTATGGGCTACAGTTCTCACGTGCGCAGTCCGTTCAGGTTAAGACAGAAAAAATACTGCATGTCACATTTTGTACGGTCAGGAAACAGACTGGAAACGCAAACCGCGTCAAAAACGCATCAAAAACCGCACTGCAGCTAACATACTGACAGCCCCACTCCGGCAAAATTTTTTTAAAAATTTCCCCCCTGGAACGCATCAAAAACGCGGCAAAAACGCACTGCATCAGTAGCACCGCATCTGCAGATCCGCACCTGATCAGGACCTGATATCGTGTGAACAGGCCCTTAGGCAATGATAGCTCCAGGATGGCCATGACCACATGAGACCATATGATTTGTTAAGGAGAATAATTGTCCTTAGGTCATGAGACAAGGTTACTAAATTTAAACATGTTCACGCTGGAAGTAAGGAGATTAAGGTGGGACATGATTTTGATGTGCAAGATGTTCAATGGTGATAGAAACATCAGCAATAAACATTTTATGGTAAACTCCATAACAAGGACTAGAGGCCACCACCTAAAATTGGTGGAGAAAATATTCCAGCACAAGGGGCGTAGGGATTTCTTCTCAGTTAGAGCGGTTAGGGTCTGGAACTCTCTGCCGCAAAGAGTGATTTAAGCTGAGAGTGTTGAATCATTCAAAAAGCATTTGGACATTTTCCTCAGAGCAGTGGCGTAACTAGTGACCTCAGGGCCCCGATGCAAGAATACATGAAGGGCCCACCCCCCCCTCCAAGAAGAAACAAATTGGATTTTTTTTTTTTAAACAAAATTTAGACAAGGAAAAAAAACGAGAAAAAAAAACACTCTCCTCTTTCATGTCCCCGGCTCCCCATTATCTCCCCCTTCATGTCCCCAGCTTTCCGCTCCCGGAACCCCATGTCACCTTCCTTCATACTTCCAGCTCCCTGTCTCCCCCTTCGTGTCCGCAGCAGCTCTATTCGGCACTGGGCAGCAGTTCTGTGTGATGAGGGGTGGGGATTACACCGCTCCCACTCATTGGCTGCTGCCCGGCTGGATGATGCTTCACGCTGCGCCCGGAACAAGGTGAGGGGAGCAGCGTGAAGCATGTAGGGCCCAGGACAGGAGGAAGAGGTCCCGGGACTGACATTAGCGGTTACCGGGATAATAAATATCCTGGTATTCAGCGGTCACCAGGGGCCCCTTCCTCCTGTCCTGGGCCCCCTCCAAGTGGCGGAACTCCAAGGCCCGGTCGCGGCCGCGACCTCTGCGACCCTGGTAGGTCCACCACTGCCTCAGAGACCGTAACATACAGGGGTACAGGTACACTTAAAAACAAGAACACAGGGGCTCATAAACACACACACACACACATGCAGAATCACATGCATACACATGCAGAATCACATGCATACACGCAATAGGTTGAACTTGATGGACCTGTGTCTTTATTCAACCTCAAATGTTATGTAACTATGACTTCAGAAACAGCTTTCTGCATTTGTTACTGGATTACAGAGCCATTCTTATCAGTAGGAGATCTATGACTCATCTGGACTGAAGATAGGCAACCTTTTTATAAACTAAATCAATGTTCAAGAAAATTCAGTTTATTGATTCACTTAGAACCAATCAAAGCACTGAAGCATTTTGTCACTGTTTCAGTGTGAATGATCAGGAACTTTATTGGTTCCCAGTAATGAATTGTGCTTTTATGAATATTGGCCCAAATTATGGATTTTTTGTTTTCACTTGTCACTGCTGCTCAGTCTATTGACAGGATATAATCGGACTACAATGTGTCTCTTGTATACATAGGTGGTGTATACGGCACAGTGTTAAAATCCATCCATCACTGAAGTGCAGCAACTCCCATCTACTCCTTATTGTTACATGTTCGCAAAAATACATATTGATTGTTGACTATGGCCCATTGCATAATGAATTAAAAAATAATATTTTAGTAAACATCAAATGTAAGTGCGCATTGCCTGGTAACACTTTAAATTAGGATGAGCAAGTAATACTGTCAGAATGTAACTAGGATCATAGTGGTGTCCCCTGCTTGGGTAG
Source organism: Nanorana parkeri (assembly GCF_000935625.1). NCBI lineage: Eukaryota > Metazoa > Chordata > Amphibia > Anura > Dicroglossidae > Nanorana > Nanorana parkeri. Next base: position 411,830 of record NW_017306270.1, read on the forward strand.
GATATGGGTTTGCCACCCGTGCCAGGATGCCAGTACTGTTCTCTTGTGTGAAAAGTTGATGTGAAGAAGATCTTGCAACTGATGTTTGTGCCGAGAAATTCTGTTTTTGTCTGTATCTGGGGAAATTAGCACACAGATAAAAATAAAAACCTGAGAGGCTCAAATCTGTCCTCAATCAGTACAAAGAAAAGGTTGTTTTGCGTTCCATTGTAAAAGGGCCATTCTTCCAATCTAATTAAATGGCCCCCCATTTGGAAAATTTTCCCTTACTTTCAGTTCTGGTGAACATTGCCCCCAACAAAGAAAGTTAGGGAAGAATTATGAAATTCAGAGGAGCAGGTGAAGGGAACTGAACCAATATGGTGTCAGCTGTAAAGAGAAGGTGTCTCTTGTCTGGTGTCTCCAGGACAGGAAGAGAGGAGACTCTCCCCAATAAGATACATAAAGCAATGAAAACTTGACTAACCATTCCTCTCTCTGTCTAAACTTAAAGTCTGGGTCAGCCCAATGTCATCCGATCAACCGCCTCTCCTTCTGGAGTCCTCCTGACAGTATGTTGTTATGGTTTTATGGTTTTTATACAAGTAGATAACGTACTTACCTTCTTTTGATGTCACGTGATAAGCTGTGTCCTCTTCCTCTTTAGTCTTCTTCCATCAGTGGGCAGTTCTGCAGATGCAGAGCAAGGTGGTGACGTGATGACATCAGCACCACACTTTCCATCGATTTACTGTACAATATATATACGATATACTGTGAATGAAGGGTGGTCACTCCTCAGGGGAAGGGCCCATGACGCCCTGCATTCACAGTATTGCTCTTAGTCCTCTGGATTGAGTGATGCTGGTCATTCAACTTAGAAGACTGGGAGCATCTAGTGGCTGGAGTTACACATTAAAGTGGACCTTTACCCCATTTGACTAAAAATCACATCAACATACAGCTCTGCATGCTACTATGAAATCATTTTACATTCATTAGCTAAACAAACATAATTTTCTTTTACTTACAATGTCTTTTTTTCCACTTCCTGGCCCACTTTGGCACAAATGATGTAATCTGTGCACAGGGCCAGATTCACTCTCTCTGTTGCCCAAAGGCCAGGTTCTTCAATGCGCCCCACTACCCGCCAACCCTCCCCCCATGGAGAATGGCAGACCTGCAGGCTGCTTTTCCGCTATACATTTAGCTCTGCTTGCCCAAAGCAGGGCTGAATGTAGAAAACAACTACCCGCCAGGCACCCGGAACTGGATGTCATGGGCATCGGGAGATAGGAATTCCACACCCCTGCTGCCCCTCTACTCCTTGCTGCCCCGAGGCTGGGCATTGGTTGGCCTTGTGGGAAATCCGGCCCTGTCTGTGCCCAAGCGTTGCATCCTAGGAAGGTTACATCAGCAGAGCATTGCTGGGAAATCTCATCTGTAATCTCACCAGATCTCAGGGAATGTTATTTTCCTCCCCTGAGATGATGTACATGGTCATTGTTCATGTCCTAGTCACATGTGCCAATGTTAACGGAAGTAAAGGGAGATATATTAATCTGCCCTTAGTAAAACTGGCCACTATGGGAAGAATGGGGGGGGGGGGGGTTGCAAGGTATGCAAAGAATAGTGTTGCCATTTCTAAACAATTCTAAAGGTGCCTTTGTTGTTATTTTGAAGATATGGGTAAAGTTCCTCTTTAAGAATGATGTATTTATTGGTTGAGGATATTGGGAAAGACCTCTGTAGGCCATGACAAGTTAAACAATTGTTCTATGAATCATGCATGTGTTGTCTTTCCCATTAACACAAGTCCCTGATAAGCACATTATCTTGTCTGCTACCTCCAGAATCCTTAAAGCCCCCCGCTTATTACACTTCCTTATAGCCCTTTTCTATAATGGATTATGAATTCTTACATAATATTAGCCGAACATGCAGTGGTTATAATTGTTGGAAAGCTGATTTGCACAGAAAAGATCTCTTGGAAAACCAAAGTGTGTACTGTAGCAAAATGAGAAAAACAGATGGGTACGAAGGTTATGAAATCATCGTTCCAGTCTGTTTTATTTCCCTTCCAATTTGCGCAGTCTTATCCTTGCATACACGCTCTTCCCAGAAACTCAGTACGGAGACTTCAGAGTCTTTCAGTTCTTCCCAAACCTTAATTTGAAATATGATTTAAACATCAAGTAAATAAAAGGCCCTGGATAGGTTAAGTAAGATGTATTGTTACGGTCCTTCTCAGCGCTTCCTATCTCCGCTTGCATAGCCTTAATGTTTCAGCATTTCCGTGGCAGGGGGGAAAACAGCAAAGTTAATTTGCAAAGCAATCGTAGTAGGAAAATGTAATTTCATATTCATAGTGCCAGCGGTTTGTGCCGGCGTTATCTATATGCAATGCAAATGAGTTTCTGCCCATATTGGATGCAGGTTTTCCATTGACGAGGTCAGATGAATTCAGGAAAATATTTAGTGTTGGAAAAGGGAAACAAAATTGTCGCCTGCTCTTATTTTTCATGAACACCGGAGCTTAGTTAGGTATTTTGTGAATATTTGGGCGAGGAAGTGGTGAAGTTTTCAATGCATAATGAAGGCAGAAAAGTGTTGTGCTATATTTTGGGATTTTATTTTGAGCTATGAAGTTCTGAACAGTTTATAAATGGTTTTATACTGTAAGCTGTGCCTGGCTTTGTCCACTGTCCGTGAATGAAATCGGGACTGGTTTCTGGCTTTCTAAGAAAGTAATGACAGGTAAATACAAAATACCTAACATTATATTGTATTTGCAGCATTTTAACATTAAGAGGGAAGGGCTGTATGCTTCCTCATCATAACCTGATTAGAACTGTCTTGCTGCATGCTGGGACCCTACTCTACAGTGAGTCACTGATGCGGACTAACAATTGTGCAACAGCTTTGTACAGGTTAAACAAATGGATGCATATTTTAGGCTGTATCTGCCCTAAATTTGGATGCAACATTGCTTACTGGGGCATACAGGGAATGGTTTTCATGCAATTGCTCACTATCCATAATGATGAAGCCAAGGGAGAACTGTGTAGGCTGCTCTTGCTGACCCATAAGTGTCCATCTCCATTCAGCAGCTGAAATAAATAGCACAGCACCAGTGTTGTCCTGTTCCTCTTCTTAGCACTTGTGACATCAACATAGGGGTTCAAACGATCCACATCTGCTGGAGCCAGGGGGAGGAGACAACAGGCACAGCGGTGGGTGGAGGGTCATGCAGCAGAGGGTGCGGATCCGGAGATAAGTAGAGCAAGGTTTTGTGCACGGAGAGCTCTTTAGCATTGTGCCAGATACTGGTCTCTGCCTAATAGCATGAGCACTACCTTGCTAGAACTGCAGAGGGATTGGCGAGGAAACCAGTCAACCTGCTCATAAAAAAGCAGACAGTGGTGAAAGATTTCTACCATGGAAAATGGAAACATTGCCAGACAGAAAGGCCGCCTTTAGATCAGTGCTATGCAGCAAAGGACTAGCATGCATTGAAGAATAAATGTGTGCCAGGTATCCTGGAATCAGGGCCGGTGCTAGACTATTTTGCACCCTAGGCAAGACCAGCGTGTGGCCCCATTATCCTGCCCGCTAGCTTCAGCAGGCGACAGGTGAATTAAATTTAATTTGAAATAGCCAATAGAAGACTGGCTATTAAAACCTGACCCACTGAGCAGAGGAGCGGACCTGAGAGAGAACGTTGTCTCTCAGCTCCGCTCCTCTTCTTAGTGGGCAGGTGCGATAGCCAGCCTGCTATTGGCTTTTGCAATCTGAAATAGGTGGGGGTGCTGTGGGGGGGGTGAGTGGTAGAGGCTATGCCCTAGGCAGCAGTGCGCCCTAGGCGGCGGCCTAGTGGCAGCACCAGCCCTGCCTGAAATACAACTAATTCACATTTTTGTGCCAGAAATTCAGTTTTTAATGCTTCCAGAACCACTGGCCCAAAACAAGCATGTAGATTAGGAATTGTAACTTTAATTACTTAATTCTGGTAGCATTCTGGTTCTGAGTCAGCGACTAAAACTGTTAAAGTCAGACTCCCAGGCAACAAGTATTTTCCAGGAGGAGAGCAAAGTAGCCCATGTATTTCTGTCATGACAGGTGTTCCTTGGGGGCCGGTTCAAACTATTGCAATGTGCTAAACATTCGTTACCATGTTTTAGTGCACCCTGTCGCACAGTGCACCTAGCATGCAGTACTGTGCACTAGGTGTGTTGCCATTTATGTGGCACCCCACCTCACCTCCCAGCAGCCATGCATTGCAGCGCTACACGCAGTAGTTGCTTGCATTGTGATTTAAAAAAAGTAGTGCATGCTTTCATTTTGGCATTTTACTTAAAGCCATACTGTCACTGAAAACAAATAAAAGTAAACACATTATAGAAAATTGCAATCATAATACTTACTTACCATTGCTGCTTAAACAGCAATCTTCAGCAAGTGACACTTCCAGGTGTGTCGGGTACCTGTATCTCACCTGCTGCATTTGTGGTTCCCATCCCCCCCCGTCCTTCCCGAGTGCTACGTCTCTACTGTGTCTCTCCAGAGCTGATTAACTCTGCTTTGGAAGGCTTGTGCCTATCCTAATGTAACAGTTGAAGAATGTGTGTGTAGTTTATGTTGCAAAGTTGTGAATTTGGTGTCATGTTATGTTTGTCATTGTTATGCTGCATTATTATTGGTTTTTTTTTATCTCCGTGTGACTTTTTTTTTCTTGCTTCTCCAAGAACTTTCACTGCCTGTTTTTTCTATAGAACAGATTGAAAGGTATTCTTGCAAGTATTCTTTCTTCAGAAACTATAGAGATGTCAGATTCTCTAATATCAAAGTCCAAATCCCATTCGCACTGCCACGGTCTCAAAACCACAAGGTATATGTGGTGCCCAGGTGACCACACGGATGGCGCCGTGAAAAACACAAGTAGTAAATAAACTTAAATCACCGACACACATTTGAAGGGTTTTTAAAGTATTGTTATGTTTATTCAATACCCAAGGTCACATACTGTCATACGGTGCTAACGTTTCGGGTCCGCACAGGGATCCTTCATCAGAGCGACAGACACTGGATCCCTGTGCGGACCCGAAACGTTAGCACCGTATGACAGTATGTGACATTGGGTATTGAATAGACATAACAATACTTTAAAAACCCTTCAAGTGTGTGCCGGTGATTTAAGTTGGGATTTGATTTAAATCATGGGATTTGTAGTTTCACCACAGCTGGGGGTCCGGAGGTTTGAGACCCTGCTTTACATTGTACATAGGGATTAACATTTTTAAGATTATTGGGGGGCTTAAAGTGAACCTGCCAAGTCTAAAAATATTTAAACAATAATTGAAAATGCAAACATAAGGACATTTAAAAATCTTCTTATTGTTTCCTTTGTGCTCGGATGCTTATAAATGCCAGGAACCCACTATACAGAGGGTCTTGATTTCTGCCCTTTGCGGAGGTGAGTCCGACCTTCACCACTCGACAGTTCAGCCACTGTGGCTCAGTCTCAGTCTCAAACCACTGTGGCTGGTAGTGTCTATTACATTGGATTTCTAAATGGTGGAAGAGGAGCTTAGAGCACCAGCCGTGAGCTTGCGCACACGGGCAGCTCCATTGGACCCTGGAAGGGAAAGGAGCCACCTTAATAGCAGACATCAGGACCAGCGCCCAGGGACAAGCTCATTCCGCATGGAAAAGAAGAGGGAATACAAGAAGAAGCAGCAAAAAAACTGTAAATGATTTCAATACCAACTAAAGTAATTTATAAAAATGTAAGTTTTAATATAATTTTAAAGTCTCACGGAAGGAGTCCAAGATTTCTGCTGCAGCCCTAATTATACAGTATAGTGACACATAGCAAAACAAGTTTTTATATATTCAGCAGTAAATATTTGCTATATTATCTGCTTGTAGCAGGAGAATTTTGGGAATGGCTGGATCATTTGAAGTTGATTTGCTAATGGCAAATAGGCTATTCACTATGCAGAGGACTTTTCACTTAGCTTAGTGAATGTGGTGAAGATTAACTTTGCAATGAAAACCCAATAAAAAAACATGTTTTTGCTTTCACATGAATGGGTGATGGAAGTCAGCAGATCTTCACCTCCCACATTCAATTAGGGCTTGTTTACACAAAATGCAGACCAGATCTGCATGCATTTCTGCACATGCAGTGCAGGGTGTTTTGCCGCGTTTTTTCCTGCGTTTCGAGCAGTTTAAAAAAAAGGGGAAATAATGTAATTTTTTTAGCCTAAAATGGGGTTTCTGTGCGTTCCAGGGCGTTTGCATGCGTTTTGGTGCATTCCAGAGCATAAAAAATAGAGCATGGTGCAGTTTTGCCACATGCTGTGGAACTGAATGCTCTGGTGTGAACTAGAGCCCAAAATACCATTGGAATACATTGGATGCAGTTTTGATCCGTTCTGTAACTGCTCTGCTCTGCACCTGCTCTGCGTTTGGTGTGAACTAGCCCTAAGCTAAGGAAAATACCCTTGTTAAGTGAACAGTCTGTTTGCCTTTAAAACATCATCCCCACTGTCATTCATTCGCTTGACAGCTCAGTGTTTTCCCCCCGCTATTTTACTTTCTCAAACTGATTGGACAGTGTCCTATTTTTATGTTTTTCTTTAAAGACCTGAGATTCTGTCACCTGCTTGAGTGACTTTTTAAGACATATGTACAGCACTTTTTATTTGATAAGTTTTTCATGAATGTTCTGTGAAGTTCTATAAAAAGCTTCACCTGAAATCCGTCATATAACACAGAAAAAGAAGGAAAAGGCATTGAGAACACATCAAATGATCAAATAGAACTTCCTGTTGAGGTCTTTTTATTTTTGCCTTTGCTCAGCCACTGCCTTTAGAGAAATGTATAAAAGTCACAGTGATCTTGAAAATCATATTATTTCTGTATTAAAGAAATAAAAGTGAAGCAATGTAAATCGTTTCCTCTGTATGAGCAGCACCTGAAGAAAATTGAAGTCGCAGTCAATATTTCTGTTATCAATAATTTAGCAGTTCGGGTAGTTTACAGTATGCTGCCCATCACCAAGCTGTTTATGGATTTTAAGGGGTTGTTTGTTGATTTAAATTGAAGGGTGAATGATAAATGAGTTCAGGATGACCGTCAAAGGAATATTAAATGGAGTTCCAAGTAAGAAATAAGAGGGCTTTTAACACCTTCAAGGAAACAACAGAATTGGTTTATTGTTGTTCCCTAAATAATGTAAACCGGCTAGTGATAAACAACCAGATACTGTCTAAGAAACCTGAAATACAAAAAATATCATCATATTAGTAAAGCGAAGCAAAAGCAGTGGTGAAGATCAAAAAGTAACAAAATATTTCCATTATCCCGTCATGACTGAGGCCTGTTTTTAATTTTTTGCACCCATGTTATATTCCACATTTTATAGGCCTGAAAGTTACTTAAAACCCCCAAACATTATGTATTTTCTGAAAGCCAAGACCCTATAGAATAAAATGGTGGCAGTTGCAAATATTTATGCTGCACGATATTAGCGCAACTCCTTATCAAACCCCTAAAATTTAGTGACAAATGCACTTAAATGCCCCAAAACACAATAAAATAGCCATTTGTTTACTAAAATATAAAAGATGAGGTTACAACGAGTAAATAGATACCCAACATGCCCAGGTTAAAAATTGCGTGCGTACGTGAAACGCCGACAAAATGCAGTACCCCAAAAAGTCCATAGATGGCGCTTTAAAAGCCCCCACAGATCATCAGTTTAGAGATGCCCTAGAATTATTGCTCTCACTCCGGTGTGCGCGGCGATACCCAACATTTGTAGCACGTTCGTAGTTTTCATATGTAGACACACCCGACGCATGTTTACGTGAAGACGCGCGGAGGACGTAAAAAAAAATTCTAAATAATTTTAACTTTTTTTACATTTTATATTTTAAAACTGTTATTTTTTTAAAACTTTAATTGCTATCACATAGGGGGGCTTACAAGCCCCCCATGTGATAGCAGATGGTGGTGAAAGGTACTGCTCATTTCCACACTAGTTCTAGGTCTGTGCCTTTAAGAAGGAATGGCCTACCTCCAGGCATACCTGCTCTCAATTTATCCATTGCTATTAGGAAGTAGGGCTGCAGCTAACGATTATTTTCATAATCGATTAGTTACCCAATTATTTTTTTCAACTAATCGATTGGTTGTTTTTAAAAAAAAGAAGCAATCTCTCTCTCTCCCCCACTCTGTGTCCCCTCCGATTCCCGCTGCCCCCCCGCCTGTGTGGGCAGAGGAAGCGGGGATCTGAGGGTACACAGACTGGCGCCCAGCAGGGAAGAGAGAAGCCGACATGCCCAGTGGGGTGGTGCGGGGAGGGGATGGATGTCAGTTTTAACAGGAGGCCGAGCTCTCCTCCTGCAATGCCCGGCTCCGCCTCCTGTGACAGGCAATTTATTAAAACTGGAGCAGACAAAAACTGGAGCAGATGCCCATGGTAACCAATCAGCTTCTCTCTTCTGTTTGTTCAGTTAAGATTTGAAAATGGAAGAGAGATGCTGATTGCTTCTCATTCCCCAGTTTTTGTTTGCTCCAGTTTTGATAAATTCCCCCCAGTATGCTTACTGTGTCCCCAGTTCAGAATGAACAGGAAGTGCTCTACATCACTTCCTGTTCATTCAACTCATACTATATCCACAGTTTATGAATGGCCAGGAACACTCAGTATAGAGGATTCCTGCTTATTCATAACAGGTGCTGCAGAAAAAGAGATTGAGGACTCTGCGTCCTCAATCTCTTTTTCTATTTTAAAAGGGAAATATCGGGGGTCTGCTTAGACCCCTGATATTTCCCTAGAGCCCCTGACAGTAGAGTAAAAAAAAAAAAAGGAAAATAAATAATAAATCATTTTAAAATAGTGTAAAACATTTTGAAAAGGTTGGAAAAAAGAAGTTATATTCGATTTTGTCCTGACAAATTTTTTATTATCGGTTTCGGTCTAAAAATTTAATTTCGGTGCATCCAAGATGGAGGCTCTCAGGCAGTGGGGCTTCCACATTTTTTGCAAATGGTGTGCAAATAAAACCTATAGCACATTAGCTACATCACATCTGCTATTCACACAGATTAAAGTGACTTTGGGTGGTTTGAGCAAGACAATAATGTGAGCACCAGCACAGCCTGGTGAAAACTAATCTGCTTGTTTAAAGAGTTTTTTCCTCTTTAGACTCGTCCCTCTGCAGCAACACACCAAAGCTTACCATCCCAAAGAAACTGGACACTTTTGATTGAAGAAATAATCTGGGTGAAAGCAATATCCAGGCGATCTCTCTTTTAATAGAACTGAGATTTGCTTTTATATAATACACCTCTTCATATCAATAAAACATTCACATGGGAATCCCTATAAAATATGCCCGTTATTAACAAATGCAAAACATTGCACCATCGGTAGCTATTGCTTTATTACAGTACGCATTGGGAAGCACGCATTTCTTCAAGAAATTGATATTTCTAGAGCCGTAATATGTGTTGCTGATAGTGTCATCTCTCTCCCTCTTGTGAAATAAATAAAAAGCTATTTGACGAATAGAGCTCTAAGGAAGTGATGTGTCAGCCCAACATAATGATCTCAATAACCTTCATGACAGACCGATGGGCGCTGCTCTGTGTCCCAGCGGGGAGAAGAGAAAGTGTCACAGGCGGTCGAGCACTGAGGAGGAGAGCGCTGTGAGCGGCCGGCGTCTATCCTCCCAGCACCATTCAGCCTCCTGTCACTGTCCGGCAGACGGGTGTGTGGGCGGAGACAACCAGCGCTTTCACAGGAGGCTGAGCTCTACTCCCGCACAGGCCCGTCCAGCCTCCTGTGACAGCGTGTCAAGATGGAAAGCGTGTACAAGCAGTCAGTGATTAGTGATCGCTGAGTGTTTGTACATATTTGCGGACAGAGTATGGTTACTATATCCTCAATTATGAATGAATGGGAAGTGATCTACATCACCTCTTGTTCATTCATAATTGTAGTTATAGTAAACATACTCTGTCCTCATGTTATGAATGAACAAGAACACTCATAGAGGATTCCTGCTCATTGATAACTGGGGCTGCAGAAAAAGAGATTGAGGACTCTGTAAACTCAATCTCTTTTTCTATTTTAAAAGGGAAATATCAGGGGTCTGTTTAGACCCCCAGTATTTCCCCAAAGCCCCTAAAAGTAAAGTAAAAAATAAAAATATTTAATACAAATTTAATAAATAAAATAAAAATATAAAAAAATGTAAAAGTTTTATAAAAATATATATATATTGTTACAAATTTGAAACAGAAAATAAAACTTTCTGTTTCAGCCTGACATTTTTTTTCGTTTCGGTTTTAAAATGTTAATTTCTGTGCACCTCTAATATATATACTTCATAGCTCTTGAAAAGTGCAGAGGATGGTACCACTGCCAAATCAAGCTCTCCTTTTGGCAGGATCTGAACCCTACTGGTGATGTGGACCTTTCATGAACAATTGAGATTCTAACAGTATTACCTACATTTCCCATTAAGATTTATGAGGTCATGTTTTAGCAGACCTGAGCAACTGCTGGCTTATACAGTGGAGCAAAAGGAAAGTATGGGCTGCTGGGTAGGGGGTAATAAAGTGTATGTAAAGCCAAAAATTTTAGAATAGAGTAGCAAAGTGTTAAAACCTCTGCCAGTTTATTTTTTACTGTCTTTGAACCATCAGGGGGATTTTCTTTACTTGCTTTCTTGAGTACAACAGTAAGTAAAAGTAAATCTCGACACAGTGCAGGGAATTCCTCTCTCATACACTGGAACAGGTATTCCCATTTGCCCTCACCTCTTATTCCTCTCATTTCATCAGGACCATGGCCGGATGAACATACGGGGCTACTGGAGCGCCAGCTCCAGGCCCACCATTTGAAATAGGCCTGGTTGGGCTGGATCGCCTCGGTATGCCCGATGACCGGGCTGAACACAATCAGGCAGAGGCGCCGTTGGCTCTCTTATTAGGCGGCTGCTTGCTGTGGCCTCGCAGGGGTCCCAGCGAGGAGCGAGCAGCCACCTAATTAGAGAGCCGCCTCTGCTGCTTCCCGTCCGACCGACCAACAGCATCAGGCCCTTGATGCTCTTAATCCGGCCCTGATCAGGACAAACCACTACCCGTTAAGTTTACAGAGGGCGATAAAACCCTGACGGGTTTTCATCTTTTTATACACTCTATCCATCTGCCTGTCTATAAAAATAAAATAAAAACTTTTCGGTTATATATAAACTTAAAAGTGAGCCTATTGCTTTGTCCTTCATGGTCAAAGTACATGTCCACTTTAAGAATGTGAAGTCCATGAGCTGTATATCTTAAATATGTGTATCCAGTAGAACACAATCATTTAGAATGTGTAAACATTTCTTGGCTGAAAATTGAAATGCAGAGCGGTAGCAATTGTTGAAACAAAACATCATTGACTTTGTTTTCATTGTATCTGCTTGTTCCTTGTGAAAGCAGCTGCTGACAAAAGCAATCCGATCGTGTTTTCATTAAATAAAGTACTGTCTGCAAACCAGATTATGGATATTAGATTTGCTGCCTGTTTTAGCAGACAATGCATCATCGAGAGCAAAGGGCAGACGCTAAAAGCTAACATTTTGCCACTCGGATCAAATGGTAATGTGCTGTCCCCTGGCACCGAAGGTGTAATAATCTGCATAGAAGACCTGGAGCCTTAGTGACAGGAGGCATAGATCACTAGGAGGAAGCAGTGTTGTGTTTCTGCTTGAGCCTTTGAGGGTTTGTACTTTCATGGAAGATTGCAGTTGTGCGCCGGCAGGGCTACTGGGAGTCTTTTGCTCTCTTTTTTTTGCTCTTGGCCCATTTTGCTTTCAAGGATGCCAGCTTTCAGAGTTTTGGTTCATTTAGCATCGAGTTCAGTAGTATGGGCTGCTGTGCAAAAGCTCCTTGGGGCTCAGTTTTAATGTGCCTGCAGGAAGCTTGCAAGAGTAAACCTTTGCTTTTTATTAGTTCACCTTATGTTGTTACACTTAAGGAGTGACAAATTCAGGTTAATTTGCTAATCACACTTTATTCTGTGATGTGCAATGGCTATTTCTTAGTAATGCTTTCATTACTGTAAATAGATCTATTGAAGGGTGGCCCGGTAAAGGGAATAATCATTAATGGTGTGTCCTGTTCCCTTCAAAGGGACTGGTTTAAAACATTTGTATTCAATGTTTAATGCAGGTTTATAAGACCAAACCACTACTCTACAGTCATGAATTATCAAGTAGGAAAGGTAGCCAATGGAATGGCGCGAGAATGGGCTTGGTCCTAAGGAATCTGAATACGATAAACTCTAAAGTTTGGACCGTGATTATTCCTGAAATCCTGAAATAGGAAAAAGTTATGGACACGCTCCGGGGGGGGGGGGGGG
>NW_017306270.1:424486-448165 GCF_000935625.1 Nanorana parkeri
CGGGGGGGGTGGGGGGGGGGAGAAAATAGACTCAGGAGAAGGGAGAAAAAGTGTTAAAATTAGAGTGTTAGTAAAAAGAGGAGGAATGAAGGCAAGGAACCAGTAAGGGAAAGGGGGGTGGAGGAAAGCGGAGAAGAATGGAGGGGAGGCAAAAAGGAGTAAAAAAATGAGGGGCAGCCCCTAAGCAAGCCAATGGCTCAGCAGCTTCCCATTTACACAGGATTAAAGAACTCCAGGAATTTTGTAAAATGTTTTAAAATAACCCTTGCCGTGGGGCTACCCCCACACTGCAAGGGTTAAATGCTCATTTGTGTCTACATGCTAAAGTTAAGCTCCCCAAAGCTCCAAGCCGGCTTCTTCTTAGACCGGTCCTTCAAAAGTCTCTCCCCCTCCTCTGCAGCGTTATAAGGTCCCGTAAATCATCAGGTCTACAGACGGAAGATTCCAATGCTGCAGGAAGGGGGAGACAGGCTGTGGCAGCTGGCTGGCTCATCATGCGTCTATGATGACATGATTATGATACAAAATTCCTGCCATCCCGCTGTCATTAGACAGCATATATCATAGGCTAAAGGCACTACTGTTCACATGTGGGAGCTCACCCCTTCCTCCCACAATAGAGAAAGGGGAATAAGGAAGATTGGTGTAGGCAATCTAAAGAGAGGAAAGGGAGGTTGCAGCAGACAAAGGGTTCATTAAAGATGGTGCGGGTTTGACATGTTTGGCATCTATTTACTTAAGCAATCTCATCTTTTATATTTTACAAAAAATTGGGTATTATATGTGCACTAAAATTCATGTAAAGGTATTTTATTTTACAAAAAATCTGGGTTTGATGAACAGTTGTGCTAATATCAACTGCCACCATGTTATTCTACAGGGTCTCTGCTTTCAGAATATATTTATTTTGTCACAGGTATTTATATGGTGCCAACAGTTTACGCAGCACTTTTACACAGTGTACATTCACTTCAGTCCCTGCCCTCAAGGAGGGGGGGGGGGTGGTTGGTGTTTAGTAAACTTCAGGCCTAAATGTGCATTTTAACATGTGTGCAGAAGATGCAAAAATTGCTCTGACAGGAAAAGGGTTGAAGGCTAAGCGCAACGTAACCACCTCAATACCAGCACGTTTTTATTTTCCCAAAAAATGTTGGCAAAAATATGATCACCTTGGGGTGTCTACTTTCCAAGAAGGGGCCATTTTCATTTTATAACCTTTATATCAGAAAGTAAGGGATATACATTTTTTTCATACTCTACTATATATACAAAAAAAAACAAGTGGTTATTAAAGTGACACTAAACTCATCAGTTAAATCTTAAAATACATTCAAGTACCTTAAACTATCAACAAAAATGTATCCTATTTGTGTATCACTCGGCTGTAGATCCTCAAATCTTCTCTGAATTGGTGCCTTCCTCTTGGAGGGGTCTACTTTTGTTCCTCATGGTCCCTGTGTGTGTTATAAAGTAGCCACCGCGCCAAGCTCATTCCGGGGATAGACTATAACTTGAATACAAATCAGTAAACTAAACATGGGATTGTGGTCCATCACAGGAGTGAGCTTGGAGCGGTGACTACTTTACAACACACACAGGGGGACCATGTGGAACAAAAGTAGCCCCCCTCCAGAAGGAAGGACAGTGTCAGCGCCAATTCAGAGATGATTTGAGGATCTACAGCCACGTGATACACAAATAAGATACATTTTTATGGATTAAGTCCCAAGTTTAGTCTCACTTAAAATACCACCAAAACAAAGCTCTGTCTCAAAAAATGATATAATTGATATAAATGTGTGTACAGTATTGCATGATCAGGTGATTAGAAAACTGTCTCAGCATTGAAAACAGAAATATGGCCTGGAAAGGAAGGGGCTATAACATGCTTGTTTTGAGCTGGTTAAAAAATAAATCATAGGGTTATTAGAAAGTTAACTGCAGCATACTGTCAGTGTTAAATTTGGTCTGGGCATGTCGGCATTAATGACCTCTGAATATGACAGAGGTAAGAGTGAATATTCAGATACTTGCATGGCTCTATGTGTAATTGGTTCCCTTGAGTAATGTATTTCTCTTGGTAGTTACTAATTACTTATGATGGGCTGCTGACCATCACGCCTTCACTGTATGAGAGAAAGTTTGTTTTTGAGTTTGTTTGTTTTCCACCAGTAAAGGCTACTGCTACAGCTACAGTACACAAAGATATTTTGGACAATTATGAGCTTTCAGCCACAGCTTGGGGAAGACCCTTTTCTGTTTCAGCATGGCTCTGCCTCTGTGTCCAACCATGGGCGAGCAACAGCACCCCCAAAGCCCCCCGCCACTGACAGCTTGGCCGCCCACTGCCTCCTACTTGGCCGGCATCTCATTGGGGGGGCAGGTGCGGGGAGGGGATGGCAGCATAGGCAACACGGGCAACCCCTCGCTGCCCCCTCCCCCTCAAACTCTCCCCACTGACAGCTCGGCCACCTGGCTCACAGCTCAGCTGCCTGCTGCCTCCAGCCACCCACTTCCTCCCGGTCACCTGCCAACCTCCTCCAGGCTGGCTGACAGCTCAGCCCCCTTCTCCTGGCTCCTGGCCGCGAGAAAGGTAGGGGCAGCCCTGACAACACCAGCTCCATAAATATATGGTTAGATTAGTTTGGTGTGGAGAAACTATTGTCCAATATCAGTACCCGACCTTACAAATGCTCTTTTGGTAGAATGGGTACAAATTCCCACAGGCACACCGCAAGATTATGAGGAAAACCTTTCTAGAAGAGTGGAGGCTGTTATGGCTGCAAATCCATATTAATGGTTTTGGAATGAGGTATCCAACAAGCTCTTTAGATGTGATGGTCAGGTGTCCACTGAATTTTTAGCCAATTCTTAGTTTAATTTATAACTGCAGGTTAAAACGTTCACTAGCAATAAATCACTATTTTAAAAATAGTCAAAAATGTTCTTCCCGGTTGTTACAAACAAAAGTTGGGCTTAATTGGAAAATAATCACAAACTGGGTACAAGTCCATGAATGTATCGGAGTAAAAGAGATAACTGGACTTACCCTAGATTGTACTCATCAGGAATTGTTATTTAAAAAGGGGATTGTCTTTTTTAAAATGTTGGCATAACATGCTCGTGTTTTCCTGCAGCAGGATGTGCGTTTTTTTTTCATGATTCCTGGTGTTACAAGATTTATTTCAGGTTATTCTATTCTCGATAGTGTACTGGCATTTAAATATTGACCAAGTGCCCAGTAGCTCTCCCTGTGGCTGTGCTTTTTTGGTTGTAACATTTAGCAAGTGATTATATAATAGGCAAAACAAAAAATAACATTTTATAACCTTGCCCAGAGCTGAGGTCACCATGCAGCTAATCTACCTGCCAAAGAACAAAACGGCACTTATGATTTTTTTAAAAGTGTTTCCAAGCCTGCTCGGCATTTAAGACCACACCAGGGAAATCACCAGGATCAGCTACATTTTAGTATTGATGATAAAATCGGTTACTGTCATTGCTGGTATTGCCAATACAGGGTTTCAGATATTAATAGTACTAAAGCAAATAGTTTTTCTTATCCATAGCAGTCAGTCAGATTTTCTTGATCTTTCTCCCACAATGCACTGGAAACATGACAGGGAGACTGAACGCATACGAAAGGATTGCATCAGAACAGCCAAAAACTGTTTGGAGGAAAATACGGAAGGTTCTACGTCATTTCATATGTGAGAGTGTTAAGTTCCAGTTAAAGTGATATTAAACTCAGGATTTCAATCTTAAAAATGCATACAAGTACCTTAACTATTAACAAAAATGTATCTTATGTCTGTATCACTCGGCTGTAGATCCTCCAATCATCTCTGAAATGGTACTGGCATTGTCCTTCCTTCTGGAGGGGGGCTGCTTTTGTTCCCCATGGTCCCTGTGTTTGTTGTAAAGTAGCCACCACTCCAACCCCCCACTACAGCCGAGTGATACACAAATAAGTTACATTTATGATAATAGTTAGGATACTTGAATACATTTTTGAGATTTAACTCCTCAGTTTAGTGTCACTTTAAGTCTCTGTATATCTTACATTTGGGAGCATTATTCTTATACCATTCAAGGCTTTGCTTATGAAATAGATTAAAGATAATATGTGCAGCCCATAGCATTTTGTCAGATACTCCTTTTCTTTTTCCTAGCTTAGGAAATACGGATGAAAGGAGACATCAAATTACTTTGGATAGCATAAAAAACGTATTTCTTTATCTGCTTTTTATTGCCAGAAGTCCATTGAGGACTCGTATGTAAATATAGAATACATTTGTTATTGGCTGCTGCATTGTTATTGGTCACATATGCTGGGGGTGTCACTTTGAATTTTTTAGGCCAGCCCGGAGTTGGGCTTTAACCAAGGAGTTCACATTATGGAGCTCAGGAACAGTGATATTAACCCATGTGACAAATTTCAGGTAAATGTAGATCATTTTTTTAAAATTCAGAATTCGTCATTGATCCATTTAAAATGGGCCCTTGCCCTACTTTATGGTTATGTTGCCATGTCTGTGACATGTATGCCTTTGTGACATATGGTCCAAATAGCGAGATCCTCTGTGGCATGTAACATTACATAAACACACTGTAATTCCAAGAGCCCTTGCGTATTGGGTGCAAACAAGAATTTTGGCTTCACTAATACAGTAAACACACTGTTACCGTAAAACAGATGGCGATATTAAATGGGAGCTCCATAGAAAAATAATTAGGCTTATCTCCATCTCTGCAAAGGACAAGTACAACTTTCATTTTTTTTTCCAACTGAAATTCTGTCAAGACTGCTACAGATGAACAACTCCTCTCTTTAACAATGTATTTTGTGTTTTTTTTTTCACATTAATAACATTGTGTAAATGTGCAGATCAAAAAGAGCAGTTTCTGGAGGTGGCTGGTGCTTAGTTACTTCTAATGATGTCCTTGATTCTTAATCAAGTCTCTAAAAACAAGCGGAATGTTTCAAAATTCTCTAACATATTGCACAGCTATTCCCTTTTATATCGTCATTAACATAGTGGCAAGGTATTCTGTATAATATTATAATGAACAAGATTGCGGTAAGGTACAAGGAAGTAGGATGTTGCCAACACTTAATAGTTGCAATTCGCGGGTTCTAACTATGAAATGCTTTTCTTAAATATTTTATAAGTGTTACTGAAAATGAATAGCGTTCTGCAGATCTCTGGAGGCATATTCAAGTTTTAGTTTGTAAATTATCAGTGGAGAGAACAGGTTGACAGATCAATATGCCCAGTTACAGTTGAAGAGTGTTAAGATTGTTCTGGATATGAACCTCAAACTTCACTTAAAGTGACACTAAATTTGGGAGTCCTCCTCTCTCTGCCGGCGTCCATCACGAAGATGGCCGCAGGCAGTTATCAGAATACTGGCGCAGTGCGCGATGACGTAATCGCGCACGCGTGTGGTGATGTCACGCGCATGCGCAGTGACGTCTCGGCGGGGTGACACTCGGTTACCGCTTCGGGTGTCACCCAGCCTCGGGACGCCCCTGCATATACTTACCTTGTGTCTCTCCTCGTCTCCTGGCCGAACATCTGAACTGCGCATGTGCCCGCCCCAAGATCCTTTGCGGCCACCCAAGACTTTTCAGATGTTCGGACGGGAGCGTGCGGCGAAGACACAAGCTAAGTTTAAACCCCTTTTAAAAGGGTTTAAAAAAAATGTTTTTGCATATATCTACTGCTTGCTAGCAGTAGATATATGAAAAAACACGCGAGGGTTTAATAACCCTTTAATAACACTATTCACTTTATATGCAAAGGTCATGCTGGCAGCATACAGCTGACCAAAGAGGAAAACTAATTTACTTTATCAACATGTATTTCCGCTTATAACAATATTTTAAAAATTAAATTTAGAATATCCCTTAAATAAATATATCGCAAGTAAAGTACAAGTATTTGGCAGTCCTGCTAACCCTGATTGTCTTTCTTTTAGCAGAGATATTGAGCGCACTTGACATGACCTGCTGATGGACAGGTAGACATAATTTTCTTTGTTGAAGAGCCCTGCATTGCAGAGAAGAGTACAGTCAGCTCACACATGAGCCACACGAAGATCTTGCAACTGTCATTAAAATGCTATGAAAAAGCAAAATTAAATTAGACCCCATGTTAGCAGCTGCCAGAAATGATCTCACACTTCGAAACACACGAAAATAGAAACCTTGAGACGGGAAAAATCAAGCACTGATACTCATGGTAAATTTCACTCATTAGTATTCAATCACACAAATTTAGGTAGTAATTAGTTGCCTAATATCCAGGAACATGCTTATTGTTACCTAGTGGTAATCAGACTCGGTACTTGTATAATTACTAGTCAACAGAGTAACACAGCGGTGACCCAAAAAGTGCGACGATATTTCTCTCCAAACTAGAAAGGTGTTTTTATTTAAAGTAGAGCTTTATCCAGAATTTAAAGGGACACAGAGAGCCATTGCGGGTTGTATGTTAACAACATGCCGTCAGACCTGGCATCCAGGAAATATTGCTCCTATAAGAACCAATACCTTAAGCTTTATTTGAGCTGGGGGCCCATCCACATCAAAGAAGCACATGCATACAGGGCCGGATTTACTCTCTCTGCTGCCCCAAGACCAGGTTCCTCAATGCACCCCCCTGTATGCAGACTGCATACAAGCATCGCCAAGATCACTTGTACGAAACAAGCGGCGGCTTCCTCGCTCTACATTTAGCTCTGCTTGCCCAAAGCAGGGCTAAATGTAGAAAACTACCCGCCCAGTGCCCACAACTGCATGTCCCAGGCATCCGGAGATATGAATTCCACATCCCTGCTGCCCCTCTAATACCTGCTCCCCCGAGGCCAGGCCTTGGTTAGCCTTGTGGGAAATCCGGCTCTGCATGCAGATTTAGTAAGGCTTACCGCAGTCCATCTCTATTCAGCTGGCGCTTACTCCCTCTCTTGCAATGATGTGTGTGTGCATGAGGCCTTAAGTAGACACAGAAGGAAGGCAGTGCTTCAACTAGGGAAATCCCTAGGCTATATTTTTATATAACATGCTTATTGTTACCTAGTGGTAATCAGACTCGGTACTTGTATAATTACTAGTCAACAGAGTAACACAGCGGTGACCCAAAAAGTGCGACGATATTTCTCTCCAAACTAGAAAGGTGTTTTTATTTAAAGTAGAGCTTTATCCAGAATTTAAAGGGACACAGAGAGCCATTGCGGGTTGTATGTTAACAACATGCCGTCAGACCTGGCATCCAGGAAATATTGCTCCTATAAGAACCAATACCTTAAGCTTTATTTGAGCTGGGGGCCCATCCACATCAAAGAAGCACATGCAGACAGGGCCGGATTTACTCTCTCTGCTGCCCCAAGACCAGGTTCCTCAATGCACCCCCCTGTATGCAGACTGCATACAAGCATCGCCAAGATCACTTGTACGAAACAAGCGGCGGCTTCCTCGCTCTACATTTAGCTCTGCTTGCCCAAAGCAGGGCTAAATGTAGAAAACTACCCGCCCAGTGCCCACAACTGCATGTCCCAGGCATCCGGAGATATGAATTCCACATCCCTGCTGCCCCTCTAATACCTGCTCCCCCGAGGCCAGGCCTTGGTTAGCCTTGTGGGAAATCCGGCTCTGCATGCAGATTTAGTAAGGCTTACCGCAGTCCATCTCTATTCAGCTGGCGCTTACTCCCTCTCTTGCAATGATGTGTGTGTGCATGAGGCCTTAAGTAGACACAGAAGAAAGGCAGTGCTTCAACTAGGGAAATCCCTAGGCTATATTTTTTTAGGTGTAGCATCAGGAACATTAACAAGCTGATACCAGCAATGGGTCCACAAGCTGAATGTCAGAAAAGGTAATTTAGTGATTTGGCTGTGTCCCCTGAATCTGTTAAATGCAGCCAAATCTATGTTTGACTTTAAAGGGTAGGTTACCCATACTCACTAACTATTGACGCAGACATTGTAGCATGTATCCTTTTTTTTGAGTGTTTTCATATTTTGCTTGGATTCCAGCTGGTCAAATAATTTGTTACCTTGTCAGAGCTAATGTGCCTCTGTTGATTTCAACACTTCCCATATTGTGCAATTGTGTCAAAAAAATTGCATTTTATTTTGTAAAAGGCAATTTTGTATGAAGCACAGGTACCCATGAAAACAATGTTTTCTGCAGGTAAATTGCTCTATGATGTAACACACATGTATAGAATTTTCTCCAAGATCCATTAAAGTGGACCTATACCCCCTTTGGCATAAAATCACATCAGCATACAGCATACTGCATACTGATATGAAATCATCTGACATTCATTAGCTAAACAAACATATTTTTATTTTACTTACAATTTACTTTTTCTACTTCCTGGTTCACTTTGGCACAAATGATGTAATCATGCCCAAGTATTGCATCCTGGGAAAGTGACATCAGCATCGCATAGCTGGGAAATCTCATCTGTAATCTCATGAGATCTCAGGGAAAGGCATTTCCCCCCCCTGAGATTATGTGCATGGTCAAATGTCCTAGTCACATGTGCCAGAGTTCCAGGAAGTAAAGGGAGATCTAGTAACCCGCCCTTAGTAAAAATGGCCTTTGTCGGAAGACTGGGGAAGAATAGAAAAACAAGGTATGCAACAAACAATTAAAAGTCTGCGATTCTCTAGAAGTATCCGTTTGTAGATTGTCATTACTAATCATTTCTAAAGGTGCCTTTGTTGTTATTTTGAAGATATGGGTAAAGTTCCCTTTCAAGGCTTGGTGTTGCACGGGGCCTTAAAACCTTCCTAGTAAGGTGAATTTTCTCCAGGATGTATGGTACCTGCTGTGGCATTGGTACTCCTTGCTCAGCTTTGTGACAAACAGTTGTGTCTCTCAGCTTGTGCTGGAGTCTTGGGCATCCAGTTAGATCTGCGATACCAGTGTAACTGAGATATGCCACAGGAATCAAATAAGACAGATCTTTACCTGGTTCTAGAACACATAACGGTCTATATAATGTATAAATAAAAAAAAACAACAGTGACTTGGGACACAAAACCAAAGAATTTAAAGAATGGGGTGAATGTGGAATCATATTCCCATTCTAGTACATTTTAGCAAGCTGCTGATACCCAATAGCGTTCACCCAAAAATTAGAACTCATTTTGGATAGACTTATCCTTTAAAACCTTTTTTATCTATATCTTTTAGCTTATAAAAAAATATTGTTTGCTTCTTATAAAATAGAATGCAGCAGAACTGGTCACATTTCTTTTCTTGGAAAGGAATATGTAAATAAACTATTTCTGAAGGATAAAATGTCTTCATTGTGTTCTGTCTGTATTGTGAGATGTATCTTTTGTTGAATGTGTGCACCTAGATGAAGGATGTACAAACTATTAACAGTGTTTAGTAACAATGTCTAGACAGGAGGATGATGGCTTCTCTTCAGACTTTCCACCCTCATTTTTCTGACTGTTCTCTTACAAACCTTAAAGCGGACCTTTACCCTCATCTTCAAAATAACAACAAAAGTACCTTTTAGAAATGTTTTGTAATGACAATCTACAATCACATACTTCTAGATAATTGCCGGCTTTGTATTCTTTGCATACCTTATTTTTTTTCCTCCCAGTCATCTGACTGTGGCCATTTTAAATAGGTTGGACTTGATGGACAATAGGTTGGACTTGATGGACTTATGCCTTAATTCAACCTCAAATACTATGTAACTATGTAACTAAAGCTAGTTACTAGATTTCCCTTTTACTTTGCGGAACTCTGGCACACGTGACTAGAATGTGTGACCATGCACATCATCTCAGGGGAGGAAAATGCCTTTCCTTGAGATCTTGTGAGATTACAGATGAGATTTCCCAGCAATGCTCTGCTGATGTCACCTTCCCAGGATGTGACGCTTGGGCACTTTACATCAAAACAAGAAATTGGAAGTAAAATGAAAATATGTTTATCTAATGAATGTAAGATGATATCATATGAGCATGCAGAGCTGCACGCTGATTTGATTTTTAGCCAACGGGGTAAAGGTCCATTTTAAAGGGTTATTAAACCCTCAGTGTGTTTTTGCATATACCTACTGCTAGCAAACAATAGATATATGCAAAAACTTTTTAAAACAAAAACCTTTTAAAATAGGTTTAAACTTACCTGTGCGAACATCTGAAGAGTCTCGGGCGGCCGCAAAGGATCTTGGGGCGGGCACATGTGCAGTTCAGAGGTTCGGCCGGGAGACGAGGAGAGACACACGGTAAGTCTGTGAAGCAGCGTGCACCCGCACAGACTCCGTGGGACATCCAGGGGACGACGACAGAGGAGTCTGCGTTGGATCAGAGATCCGCACCAGCGCTGGAGGGACAGCTGAAAACTACACTAAAGAAGAAGATGATCGGATTAAGAGGCATGCTTTAAGGTAAGTACTTACACTAACGGGGGATTATCTTTTAATGTCACTTTAAGCAGTGACACATTTATAACACCTAGGTACTCACAGACATTATATGATGACCTCCTGAGTTTTTTTTCTCACCTTTCATTTAATGTCTAAATGTTGAAGTCAGGACAACAAAGCAGTAAAATCAGTATGATTCTGTGTACTAGGTGTTTGGTTGCCATCATTCCTCATTGCCATTCATATTGGCTTACAAATGTATTTTGTACATCAATAGAAAAGCCTTGTAATGATTTTAGTGTATGTGGCTGGGGTTTAAAATTAGAGTCGATGGAAGCCCCAACTGAGTAACATTTAATTGGGTAAAAGCACTGTGTATCATAAACAATTGGCATTTTTTTTATACAATTGACATTTTTTAATCAATACTTTTTTTTCCATCCTTGGTTGCAACTAAGTACCGCTGATCTCCTACTTCTTGTCTACATGCATTCTGGTGATGTCTGTATGGCACTTTTCCGGGCAGGTTCCCTGATGGTGGAAACAGTGGATCATGCCAGTGTATTGTGTGTTGAAGCCGCCACTTGTAGTCTCAATTAGAAGCCTGTGTGACATGGTGTCAAGGCAGGAGCGCAACTGGGAGACCGGTACAGAGCATTGAGGTTTCAGTAATTGGCTACATATATTCTTTCAGGCCAGGTTCACACCTGGGCGATCCATGACTGTGCGGCAATCATGCACGAAGCTGCGCGGATTGTGCTGGCAGTGCAATTCTTTTCTAATGGCACCCCAGTTGCACAAAGCAGATTGCTTGGTTTCCTGCTGCAATTCTGCCCGTGCAATCGCGCATGATCCCGGCTGAAAAAAAACGTGTGGTGCATGCCGCAAAAAAGGTACATGTACCTTTTTTCAACAGTTGAAATCAATGGGGCTGCGCGACAATCGCTGTGTGCAACCACACATGATTGCGCGGTCGTGCACGAAACCGCGCGGTCATGTAATCACATACCACCGCTGATCGCACAGGCGGTGCCATTATTTTCTAATGGCACCCCAGTAGCGCCAGGGAGATTGCACGGTTTCCCACTGCGATTCCGCCATTACGCAATTGTGCACGATCGCGGCGGACATAACCATATGATGTGTGTTGCAAAAAAGGTACATGTACTTTTTTTCAGTGATTGCAGCGCGGATATACCCCCATTGAAGTCAATGGGGCCATGCTGCAACTGATGTGTGCAACCGCACACGATCGCGAGGTTTCGTGCACGACCACAGAATCGCACACCACCGCTGGTCGTACTGGCGGTGCCCTTCTTTTCTATTGGCACCCCAGTCGCACCAGGCAGATTGTACGCTTTCCAGTCTGCACCTGGCCTAAAGTAGAAAGACAACATCTTTATCCTAAAAACACTGCAAACCATAAGCTCCAAAAGTTCTCCGTAATGTTGCCGCTCTTTTCTTCCCATTAAATAAATGCTTTTTTCTTAGTGTCCCCGTGCTTAGACACAAATATATATTTTTTTGGTCTTTTGGTCTGTATCACCACATGCAAAGCTTGTTTGAGTTAATGACTCTTTCCATCGGAATTTAATTACAGCGTACACAGCCGTGCTGACCCATCCTTACGTGTGATAACTTGACCACGGACTGCGCTGTGACTCTTCCCAATACAAGTAGACAAATCAGCAGATGTCAATTGGAAAATCAGAGCACAGCGAGACGAGGGCAGCTGAGGGCCTCACAGAGATCATTAAAGATTATCTATTGTATTGATCTTCTCTGATGTATCTGCGGGTCACTGACAGTAATATAGTGTCTGAGAAAATGTGGGCAATGGCACTGATCACAGGCAGTATTCCTCATCATTACCTGGCTGACTCCCTTCTAGGGAGAGAAGTAAATGTCAATTTCTTATTGTTTATTCTCTGTATCCTTAGATTTGAGGCGGAATTGTAGTAAACCAATATAGTTCTGCGACCTGCGTATTCTAAAATTGTTACTGCATGTGGGTACAATCTCTAATGGGAAAAACTAGCTATAGATCATGCTGCCTGCCCCACTCACTGTTTTCCCTGTTGGTCCCACTCTTCTCTAATGCTGCCATCATCTTTCTTCTAGCTTGTCACAAATCCTGTGCTTGCAAGCCTTAGATCACAGATATTTGTGCATCAGTTTCCTTGCAGTTATCTTGGATCACTGAATTAATGTTGTGGTGTGCTATAGCATCGGTTTGGCACTGAAGGGCACTGTAGATGTGCTTTGGGGTGCAGTTGTTGATGAATGGCAACCCAGATATACTCACATATACCCCTCCTTAGTAACATAGTATGTAAGGTTGAATAAAGACCAAGGTCCATCCAGTTCAACCTATGTATGCGATTGTGTGTGTGTTTCTGGCTTTACAACTTCCCATATCCTTGTAGATTCTGCGAGAGAAGAAACTCGTCCAGCAGTTTCCTGAATTTATCAATGTTATCAGCAGATACCACCGCCTGTGGGAGGGAATTCCAAACTTTCACTACTCTCACAGTGAAATACCCCTTGCGAATTCTACGATTGAACCTCTTCTAACCTCTTGTTGTGTCCCCGGGTTCTCAATACAGTTTTGGGACTTACCTGATCACCGCTCCCCCGATGGTCTGTGCTCACCTCTCTCCCCAGTTTTCAGTTTACACTGGACAGGGTGCCTGTACTAGAAACCGTGGCTCCGTTGATGCACATACACAAACACACACAGACACACACACACACACACACACACACACTTTCTTGGGAAATTTAGGTAGAACTCTGTAATCATACTAATTTGTTTTTGGATTTTGGGATGAGTCAGAAACACATACACCTTACAGCTGTCCCTCATTTGGAACCAAATGCCTCTGTCTCTCTTTCCTCCTCAGTTGTCCCTCTTTTTGGTCTAGTGCACAAGTATTAATGAAAAGGTTCTATTTAACTACCAAAAGTGTTATTATGCACCAAAGCCATCATCTTATCTCTTAATTGCCTTTGCTAGTTTAAAAAGCCTGTATAAAGGAAAAGTAATGGTAACAGAAACAATTCTGGGTTTACCCATTATTATTATTATTGGCATATACATTCTTAATGGCCCACATAATGGGGGGTGTGGCAGAAGCTTGTCCATTGTGTAAATACATTGCACTGGAAGTTGTCCCTCTTTCTCATCTCAAAATGTTGGGAGGTAGGAAGAGATATAGGAAACCCACAAAAACACAGAGTGAACATACCAAGGCCATGCAAACAGTGTAATTGGTGGAATTTGAACCTGGGACCTCAGTGCTTCAAGGATACAGAGGTATACAGTGAGCCACCATGCTGCCCAATCTAAGCAATCTCACATTGGGTAAATAGTTGTTTTTTCATCAGTCACCGAGTTTATTCCATGCCCAGTGCTCTAGATCACTAGCCTGGTGGTATAATTGAATTTCAAAGCCACACTGCTTCTAAGAACACACAGCCTTATCAGTGAAGCGCAGGTTGCAGAATAGCAGGTTGGCTTTTCTACACGGTAGTGACGTGCACGATGCTCCTGTCAATGTAGCAGTAAAAACTTAACAGAACAATAGAGAAGTCACAGCAAAAAGCCTTGACAGAATGCCGCGGGCATCCGATGAAAAAGTTAAATATGCCGTCTAATTAGGACTATAAAGTGAGTGATCAGAGAATGGATAATACAGTTCAGGCATATTTGAATTTGAAAAGTATGTTTGGTGGTTTATCTTTTGGCTGACACATCCCATTCCTGCAATGTTAAAGGGGCAGAAAAAGCATCAGGCTTGAGAAAGTATATTTGTTTAAAAATAGGAAGAATTGGTTTTCGGTGCATTTAGTGCTACTTAGTTTATTTAGCTTATTCCTGAAGCCTGTAGAGAACCTGAGTTTGAGAAAGTGTAATATGTCAAAGATTCTTAGGAGTGAATATATAAAACATTTGCAGTGCGAACAGCTCTGCAAAAGTCTTAGGGGGTTATTCACAAAGCTGCCAAAGGCAGACGAGTGCATAACCCAGCCGAAGTGAAGTGAGCCGAATGCTGTTCGGTTAGTCACTTCAGTCTTGTGCTGCTGATTTCAGCCGTACATAGGCTAAAATCAGCCGTACATTGGCTGCCTTCGGTCGGCCGAACATGTTCTGCGTGTTCGGCTGAGCCGAACTGCAGAAGGAGTTTGACTCAGCCGATCCAACATCTGGATCCACTGAGCCGAACCTCTGTCAGCTCCCTCGCTGCCGTTCACCCCTATTCTCATAGGGGCCGAACGGCAGTAAGTGAATAGCCAATTGCCACCGAGCGCCATTCGGCTCGGCTATTCTGCTCGGTACCTCTGAGGTACCGAGCAGAATTGAAAAATATTTCAAAAATGGAGAAAATAGGATAATTAAAAAAGAAATAAAAATATAAAAAAAGAAAAACTAAAAAAAAAAAACCCGCCACCCGCCGACCCGACCGCATTGCGATGGACTCCCGCCGCTTAATGAAGCATCTAACAGATGCCAGCAAAAGAAAAACAATTGGGCAGTGGTGACAGCTAGCTCCGCCCAACTGTTTCCTATTGGCCGGCACCTGCCAGGCCTATGAATAACAACTGGGCGTCACGGCCGGCTCCGCCCAGTTGTTATTGTTTAATGACAGATCAGCATCACCAGGTCATTTGGGGACGGTGATCTGTCATTACAACTGAGCGGAGTCTGCCGTGAGTTCACGGCTGGCTTGCTCAGCTGTCATTTGCATGGAGATTGGTCGGCCTCTCGCCCGACCTTTTCTCCACGCTTCAGCTGTCACTTTGGCTCAGCCGAGCCGAAGCATATGCCTTCGGCTCAGCTGCCTTCGGCTGCTGTACGGGCTATAGTGAATAGCCAGTACGTCAGCGAAATGCAGAGGTGACTAAATCGAGCCGAAGCCGAAGCTACGACTGGATCCTTCGGCTCTTTAGAGCATAACCCTCTTAGTTTTAGATTCACACCACATTATGGCCACTAGATGGGGCTAAGGAGCATAGGAATTCAACAGAGCAAAGACTCCTCTTACCACCAGCTGAAAAAGTAAGTATAAAACATGGAGTGGCTTTGTTTTATTTATTGTAGTATACAAACAGGCTCTTTTTACATTTGTGTGAACAATTAACTGTTTGCTCCCTTTTGGTTTGCGAAACATACCATTGAAAGTTTGTTATATCTGTCTGACAAGTGCAAAAAATACCTGTGATTATGCCAGAAATCTTGTGAGCCGATAACTTCCTTTGCACAAGAAGGTGTTATATAGATATAGGGTGGTTGTGGAATAGACTGTGACCTCCGTAATTCATCAGAAATGAAATAAGCGGGGCTGATTCCGTAGATGGAACCTGAATGCAAACAAAAGGGCTGGGAATTCTGGCTGGTAATTACAAATATAGTAATGGCCATTTTTACATGCAGCTATCGGCCAGGGAATCTCCCAGATGGCAGCTGAATGGGGCCAGGGATGCATCATTGGTTGCTAGGACATTGTTGGCTGCAGGGCTTTTGGTTGTGGAATACACCTACTGCCATCTGCTATTAATCTAAGGGGAGGCAGACCTGATGGGGAACTAGTCTCTCAGTATCACCCACCAGGCTTTGCCCACTTAACAGCTCAACAGCGTTAGTGACCGGCACATTCCAGTCTCAGTGCTATCTAACACTCTTTATGAATTCAGGGACGGCGTTGTCAGATCAAAGAGGAAGGTAGGATCACACTATATACAGTGGTACCTCGGTTCATGAACGCTTCTGTTCGCTAACAATTCGGTTCGCGAACAGGAAGTTCGGCAAATTTTTTCTTCCGTTGGCAAATTCTGCATCGGGCGACGAACACAACCGCAGCCATCTTCCCTGCTCTGACACATCATCGTGGCTTCCTCTAGTTGAGATCGCGGTCTGATCACAGTTTGATTCGGTTTGCGACCAATTCGGTCAACATCAACAGTTATATTTGTGTACTTGCAGCATTTTTAAAGGGATAAAACATGGGGAAATGTCTATGTATTGCAGAGATCTACTAATTGTTTTTTCCATTTCGTTTTAGAATATGCTTTGACTATAGGTCCACTTTAATCTGTTTTATGCAGATCATGCAAATATGCATTTATATTCTTTATCATTTTCCTTTATTCCTTGAAAGAGCTTAGTTGGAATCCATAACAGTCTGCCAGCTCTTCCTGATATCTGAGATATATATGTCTAAGGATGTCTTCAAATACAGGAATAGATAAAATAAAGCATTTCAAAGCTCCTATCTCATTGCTTCCCTATAATACTAAGGCAATCACAAACTATCACTGTGTACTAAATTGCTTTTTTTGCATTTAAAGATACCTTTCTAAAACCAATTTAATGTTAAAAATGCCTAGAAAACTTAAAAGGCCTAGATAACATGAATACATACCAAGAATAACCTTTAATGTGCAGAAAGAATGGAGTTTATCTTTAAATGAAACCTGTCAGCCACTTTAATGTACACCTGCAATGAGAAAATTATACAGGCTGCCATTGCTGACATTTAAGTTTGAGAATGTTTGTTCCCTGGCTGTCATGCTGATGCTTTGGCTTCAGTGCTTTCTGAGTGACTGACTTGAAACAAGCATACATATTAGAAATTCCAGCACTCTTATGGCACTCTTTTACTGGGTGCTTATTTTAGGTCTGTGACTCCAGAGTATAAGGACCCATTCACACGTTGCAGTCCATTTTTCAATGGATGCTAATGGAAGGGCACTGAAAAATGAATGGGTGTGAATGGGGTTAGTTCACACTGCTCCGATATGTTGCATTACATTACATTGGACTGGAAAAAGTAGACAATTCACTATTTTTTTGCAGTGCAATGTAACAGAATGGATCCGGTGTGAATTGGCCCCATTCAAACCCATTATTTTTTTTGTGCCCTTCCGTTAGCATCTGTTGAAAATAGGATCGCAATGGATCAGAAGGAAATTGGAAGGTACAATTGCAAGTCAACAGACCCTCCCTTGACTTGCAATTTCCTTCCAATTTTGATGTGAATGCACCTTTAAAGCTATGCACAGCCAGATAACTAGCATTTTCAGAGGCCAGAAGTGACAGCCCACATATTTCTCTTATGACAGGTATACTTTACAGCCCAATTTCAGCTTGGGCACAAGTAAAATTAATGAATCTTCTACACCTAAAAAAAAATAAATCATTCAAGCCAAAACTTTTTCGTTTTGGATAAAGTAAAGGAGGCTTATAACTCCTGCCAGCTTTTTTTTGTGCTATCTGTGTCCCACTCGGGAGATTTTTCTTCACTTCCTATCTGATAGCCACAACAGGAAGTGAGAATGAACTCCAAATTGAGGGAAATCCTCAATTTGGAGTTCATTCTCCAAAATCCAGGGTTGAAGGATGTATAGAGGAGAGTTGAAGGATGCATAGAGGAGAGTTGAAGGATGCATAGAGGAGAGTTGAAGGATGCATAGAGGAGGGTTGAAGGATGCATAGAGGAGAGTTGAGGGATGCATAGAGGAGAGTTGAGGGATGCATAGAGGAGGGTTGAAGGATGCAAAGAGGAGGGTTGAAGGATGCATAGAGGAGGGTTGAAGGATGCATAGAGGAGAGTTGAAGGATGCATAGAGGAGAGTTGAAGGATGCATAGAGGAGAGTTGAAGGATGCATAGAGGAGAGTTGAAGGATGCATAGAGGAGCGTTGAAGGATGCATAGAGGAGAGTTGAAGGATGCATAGAGGAGAGTTGAAGGATGCATAGAGGAGAGTTGAGAGATGCATAGAGGAGGGTTGAAGGATGCATAGAGGAGGGTTGAAGGATGCATAAAGGAGGGTTGAAGGATGCATAGAGGAGGGTTGAAGGATGCATAGAGGAGGGTTGAAGGATGCATAGAGGAGGGTTGAAAGATGCACAGAGGAGGGTTGAAGGATGCATAGAGGAGGGTTAAAGGATGTATAGAGGAGGGTTGAAGGATGCATAGAGGAGGGTTGAGGGATGCATAGAGGAGGGTTGAAGGATACATAGAGGAGAGTTGAGGGATGCATAGAGGAGAGTTGAGGGATGCATAGAGGAGGGTTGAAGGATGCATAGAGGAGAGTTGAAGGATGCATAGAGGAGAGTTGAAGGATGCATAGAGGAGAGTTGAAGGATGCATAGAGGAGAGTTGAAGGATGCATAGAGGAAGGTTGAAGGATGCATAGAGGAGAGTTGAAGGATGCATAGAGGAGAGTTGAAGGATGCATAGAGGAGAGTTGAAGGATGCATAGAGGAAGGTTGAAGGATGCATAGAGGAGGGTTGAGGGATGCACAGAGGAGGGTTGAAGGATGCATAGAGGAGGGTTGAAGGATGCATAGTTTGGCTAACAATGGTAAAGAAAGTCATGTTGTGGTGACTTTAAAAGTTTATAATGACTGGCCGGTTGGCTTTAAATGTATTCAATTTCAAGCAAAAAAAAGATCAGTAAAGAATGCGATGCCCCTGGAAATCATGTTCATTTAGCAGATATTCATACACGATGGCAGTTAAAGAGGAACATTACCCTGATCTTCAAAATAACAACAAAGGCACCTTTAGAAATGTTTAGTAATGACAAACAACTACAAACACATACTTCTAGATAATTGCGGTCTTTTTATTTTTTGCATACCTTATTTTTCTTTTTATCCCCAGTGACCTTATGACAGTGGCCATTTTAACTAAGGGCAGGTTACTAGATCTCCCTTCACTTCCTGGAACTCCTGTGACTAGGACATATGACCATGCACATCATCTCAGGGGAGGAAAATGCCTTTCCCTGAGATCTCATGAGATTACAGATGAGATTTCCCAATGCTCTATGATGTAACCTTCGCAGAATGCGACGCTCTGGCACATTACATTTCCCTTTACTTCCTCAAACTCATGTGACTAGGACATGTGACCATGCACATGATCTCAGGGGAGGAAAATGCCTTTCCCTGAGATCTCATGAGATTTCCCAGCAATGCACTGCTGATGTAACCTTCCCAGGATGCAACGCTTGGGCACAATTACATAATTTGTGCCAAAGTGGACAAGGAAGTAAAAAAAAAAAAGAAACTATAAGTAAAATAAAAATATGTTTGTGTAGCTAGTAAATGTAAGATGATTTCATATCATGGAGCATGCAGCGCTGTATGCTGATGTCATTTTTAGTCTAAGGGGGTAAAGATCCGCTTTAAGAACAGTGACTATGTACATCTAAAGGGATGCTGGTTCTGCCTCTTTCTTATAGCGATAGTAACAGCCGGCAGCCTTCTTCCCTCTTTCTCGCCTTGTGTTTTTATCGGGGACACCTGAAATGTACATAGGAGGAGAAATTTCTTTTCAGGACCACAAGCTGTTCAGATGAGCTAAATACAGTTTAAGGAGCAACATATCACTCAGGTCTTTATTTTTATCATGAAGGCGTATATATGTTTTAAAGTAGTGAACTCATTGTTTTTTTTTAGGCTTTTCCTTTCTTTGCGTATGATTCTGTTCTGAGTCACATTGCTAAACCACTGCTTTGTCTTGCTTTTGCATTTTCAGATGAAGTCTGAGGACAGAGCATTGTTTACTGAGACTTACTGCAAAATCTGCAATGCGCAGTTAATATCCGAGTCTCAGAGGGTTGCACATTACGAGGTAAGGCTAAGACACCTGTTTTTTCATAATGCTGTATTGGGGATCTTGAAGAAAGGATAGTTGTATGATGTGTGAAGATTCTGGTTTGTACAGAATAGAAACAAATAAACTCTGCAGGTATTCTGTTCCACTTTTTGTTCACCTTTAAAGGACCAACCTACCCAATACTGATATATCCACGTTATAGCAGCTGATATAAATTGGATTGTTCACCAGGTGGTTATATTTGCCTGGAACTAAGATCCGTGCACCAACTTCAAAAGGTGGTCTTACGCTTCCTTTTGGATTTTTCATTTATCTTGCATTACAGGAATGCAGCAGGTGGAATGAGACAATGAGATTATGGTTGAGGGAGCAGAGACTGAAACTCTTGGGGGTTTTACAACTTGAGTCCCCAAGTGATACAAAGAAGATAGTGGGATTTATAGCTTACCATTTATCAATGGATTGAAAATTGTTTTTATAGCCAGTTGTTGGCCTATATAGTAAATGAGCCGTTCTCACATTAAAGGGATATGTGTTGTGGAAACACTTAGGTTGTCATTGAAGGCCTCTGTCCTCAAAGCTGCATGTCACACTTAGTTACATAGCTACATAGTATTTGGGGTTGAATAAAGACATACATCCATCAAGTCCAACCCATATAGGTCCACGCATCATCACTGATCCAATGGCTTCCATACATCCCGAGCCACTGTCCTGTAACAAGTATGCAGAGTTGTTCTGATCTCTCTCTGACATCCCTAGCCCCCATGCATATTTTCAGAGCAGTGATTTAGAAGGCAGAGACAGCCAGGCTATTAGTCTGTTTAAAAGGAGAGGTCAGACGTAGCAGCACAGGAAGACAAATAATTGTATGCAAGCTGCATATAATGTATATACTGACATATGGGGGGTGATTTACTAACCTAAACACACGCACGCACTAGGTGCGTGTGATTTTTACACAGCAAAACGTATTTATCAACCAAAAAGTCTCTAAAAGCATATTTCCACTAATGCCATATATGGAAAAATCATGCACATGATGCATATATAATGCTGCTTCACAGTTTAGACAAAAATGGTTAGCTCATGCATTTACATTCCTGCATTCATCAACGCAAGCAACACAATGTAGAGCTAATTTACACAACATCACCTTGCAATTCATGCAGGGCTTTGCACAACACACCTGCTGGGTGTGTACACACTACAAAGGTGTTTAGATTCCACCAATAGATCATGCTAGGAGGGAACACACTACAGAGGTGTATACTTGTTTGTGGCGTGTTTATAAGGTTAGTAAATCAACCCCATGGTATCAAGGCATTCAAAACGCACAGCTGCCCAGCTACTGACAGTCAGTGAAATAGCTGTAGAGCTGTAGTTGTAACTCAGTACTCCGTAGCTATCTTTATTGAGCCTTTGGCAAATGTGGCCATATAATGGTAACCTCTGTGTTGTTGTCTACATGGCCATGGTAATTATTTTGGACATGTGCAATTAACCCCTTATGTTTGTGAACCTAATTAGGGCTTATCGGAAAAAACCTGTGTGACTCTTATGTCTCATTCACACGGACAGTTGGGCAAAAAAGTATTTAGTCAGTCACCAATTGTGCAAGTTCTCCCACTTAAAAAGATGAGAGAGGCCTGTAATTGGCATCATAGGTAGACCTATGCCAATTACAATTCGCTGATTACTCTGAAAAGCAGATTACTCTGAAAATCTCCTTTGACGGCTCTGCTCTGCCTCCACCCTCCTTTGCTTGCTATTGGCTGGGAGGGAGAGTGCAGCACCATCATTGGCTGCCTGGCTAGTTTCAGCAGAGCGGGAAGGCACCTGCAGACGAGGCACAACAGGGCTGCTGGGGGCTTCACATGGAGCAGACATGGATGCTCCCCCCCATTGCCCCCCCCCGGATCCACCACCTGGAGAGAAAGAAGAGGGCATGAGGACAGAGCACATCACCACTGTAAGTCCCTTTTCTTACACCGCTGATCTTACTTAACTGATCTCACTTAACTGACATCTGCACTGCGTCACATTACTGACTTCCGCACTGTGTCACATTACTGACCTCCACGCTGCGTCACCTTACTGACCTCTACACTGCGTCACATTACTGAGCTCCACACTGCGTTACATTACTGACCTCCGCACTGCGTCACACTACTGAATTCCGCGCCCTGTGTCACCTTACTGACCTCCGCACAGCGTCACCTTACTGACCTCCACACTGCGTCACCTTACTGAATTCTGCGCCCTGTGTCACCTTACTGACCTCCGCAGTGCGTCACCTTACTGACCTCCACACTGAGTCACCTTACTGACCTCCACACTGCGTCACCTTACTGAGCTCCGCACTGCGCCACATTACTGACCTCTGCACTGCGTCACACTACTGAATTCCGCGCCCTGCATCACATTACTGACCTCCGCACTGCGTAACTTACTGACCTCAGCACTGCGTCACCTTATTGACCTCAGCACTGCGTCACCTAACTGACCTCCGCACAGCGTCACCTTACTGACCTCCGCACTGCGTCACCTTATTGACCTCCCCACTGCGTCACATTACTGACCTCTGCACTGCGTCACCCTACTGACCTCCACACTGCGTCACATTACTGACCTCTGCACTGCATCACATTACTCACCTCCACACTCTGCGTTTATTATTATCGTTCCCACCCTCCGCCGCTCTGCTGAGCCCGGCCGGCCACACAGAACAATCAGGACCCAAAGCAGAGGCTGCACTGTAGTCAGGCAAATTAGGCGGCCTTTGCCGCTGCCTAATTTGTGTGAGTACAGACCGCCCAAGGCTTACAGCGGCGGCAAGATCCCAGAAGGAGAAGCCAGGGGAGTGCGTTGTACACCGGGGGAGAGCTGGAGGGGCAGTGGACACATAGGCGGTGAGAGAGGAAAGGGGTGGCACAGTAGCAGTGGAAGAGCCAGATGGGGGGAGGGCTTATTTTTTGGCAGTGTCCCTCCCGAGACTAGACTCTGGATCCGCCCCTGCTTGGAGGTCGGCTCTATTGATCGGGAAGTGAGCAGAAACATGCACCATTCCGCTTACTTCCCGAGCATCCCGAGGACTGCGTGCAGCCACCTGTGCATCTCTATGACTTTGCACATGCAGGGCTAAATGTAGAACGGGGAAGCCACTTGTTTGTTTACAAGTGATCTTGGCGATGTCCCCAAGATCACTTGTAATACCTCTCTGCATGCTGGCTCCAGGCTCCGTCTCCCAGCTCCGTCCTCGCTGGTTGCTGCTGTTTTCAGGATGGAGAGAGGTGAGCAGAGTGTCAGAGTTAAAAGTAAGCCTGCCGCTCCGTGTATACAATGAGAGGGGAGAGCTGTCTTCCCCTCTCACCTGTCACAGGAGTTCCAACACAGTGCTGTGCTAGAACTCCTGTATTGGAGGTGACGGGCAATGGCGTAACCAGAGTTATGGGCGCCCGCGGCAGAACATTTTTTTTCGCCCCCCCCCCATATTATGTAAACATCCACTAGAACTGCAAATATATATCAGCTAAGAAACTACAAGTCCAAGCATGCCATCATTGTCCCTGTACACCCCCCCACCCACACACACATATCACCCAGGGAACGGCAATATCTGGTTGTTGTACAGGGGCAATGAG
>NW_017306270.1:448579-458334 GCF_000935625.1 Nanorana parkeri
AAAATAAGATAAAAAATTATAAAAAAAAGTAAAATATGACAAGATAAATAAAAATGTAAAAAAAGTGATAAAGTAAAAAAAAGAAAGAAAGAAACAATAAAATAATTGAACCCAACCCTGCCACCCCTGCTACCTGGGGTGGGGGGCGCATTGCGAAACCTGGCCGTGGGGCAGCAGGGAGAGTAAATCCGGTCCTGTCTGTTTCTACCCTTGTAAGCCCTGTTGAAGGGGGCCCTTCTGGAAGCCTCAAAATGTGACAAAACTATCTGCCATTATTATTTTCTATGGCTGTAGTCGTACTACTAGGGTCAAGAAACAGGTAATGTATAATAGAGAGCAGCCTGGAATTTTTTTTTTTACCTGCAACCTATATTTCCACGATTGTACCAATTACTATTTTAGACTGTTCGCAATGGCAGCGTAACTATCACTCTCATTAAAGGTTTCCTTTTAAATGATTATGAGCAATATTTATAGGATTTATTCATGTGGAAAGCACATACATACAGATCTTTCCGTTGATCGCTCTTATCAAATGCATCAGCCAACAAAGGAGAGAAAGCTACATGTGTCTTCCCGGGAAGTTAATATTTTATGACTTGCTGGATGAGTACTGTCCTTTTCTCCAGCACATTCCCCGTCAGGGGTCCTGTCTGCAGAGGAGACTGAGGATCCACTTTTAATGTCACACCTGAGGAGAGCACCGCACACCACAAAGACCTTGAACTTTTACCTTTCATTTACAGCCATTATTTTCCTGGAACTGTCTTCGAAGGGAATGCATTTCCCTGAAGTGACAGCGCAAATTTATTTTTCTCACCTCTGTCTGACTTCAAACTAATCATTTTTCTCAATTCTGGCACTAAATTGTGCATCTAGACTAACACCTTCTAGGAAATGTGTAAAATAAAACGGCACGTACATTACACATAGCATCACAATGATTGCCCCCATAATGCCATCACACTGCCCAGTGGGCATAAGACAGATCTCTGTGCTGTCATTACACTTCAACTTCAATCTGCCATCTATTTTCTCCACTCTTGCCACCGCTTTAACTCCTTATATACACTTTGCTTTTTCTCTCTTTTACCAATATACAAAGTCCTAAAATGAACTTGACTTTGCTTGAACAGTGCCTGAGATAACAGCAGAGCTCAAGCAGTGCCTGCAAATATCTGTGTAATTATTTAAATCAGTCCATGTGATCCCTTGGATCTTAGGCCCAGGCTACGCATGGCCTCAAGTTGTCTCTAAGTCTAGACAAAGCCCCTTTCTTTATGATTCTGATTACTGCCCATGCCAGGCAGCTGTCCAATGTCAAACTCTCTCTGGTTCACTGGCACTTTGGCATGGCATTGGACAACTGAAAGAGGACAGGACTTTGTGCTAGTAGGAGGAGTCTGGCACTTTGGCATGGCAGTGGACAACTGAAAGAGGACAGGACTTTGTGCTAGTAGGAGGAGTCTGGCACTTTGGCATGGCATTGGACAACTGAAAGGGGACAGGGCATTGTGCTAGTAGAAGGAGTCTGGCACTTTGGCGTGGCATTGGACAACTGAAGGAGGACAGGACTTTGTGCTAGTAGGAGGAGTTATGTTTAAAGACTAACACAGCCACTTGCTGGCACCACTGTTCTGTTGTTAACTTGAATGCACCTATGTCCAGACTATGGACTTTGAAGTATTTTCATTTTTTTAACAAGCTGTTAAAAACCTTTAAACAAACCATAATTGACCTTTTGTAGCTGCAGGTACTGTGGAGTAATGTATTCTCAAAGAGCTCAGCAGAGATTCTGAAGTTTCACTCAGTTCCCAACAGCTTATAGCACCTTTTGTTTGTTTACATTAGTAGGTGGGTAGCTACTAAGTCTTTGCTGCAAGAGAGAAAAAGGGAGAGAAGCTGCAATTTCAGTGCTTCTGTTGGGAACTTTGAAGATTAATTCCTCTACAGTGTCTGCAGCTACAGAGGTCAGTGAGGGCTTGTTCTAGGACAAAGCCAATGCATTTTTAAGGCTCAATATCCCCCTTCATCAGAGCTAGGAAACAAGAAATAAAAATAAGGCGATGAACATTACTGCACAACACAACACACATTAACCTACATGCATTATTCCAACACACCCCATTGCTATGTGTGAAGGTGTATCATAGAAGACATGATGGGGGAGCTGGACCCAAATAGGAAAAACACGTTTGATCTCCGTATCAAAAGACGGAGCTCTCTGTTATACAGGGGTATCCCTAGGTCACCCAAATAGCTTAAAGGAGAACTATGAGGCGAGTGCTTTTCACTTACCTCATAGTTCTAGCCGACCTGTGACAATGAGAGTGTCACAGGTCGGCTCAGTAGATTGGGAGGTGAGCGAACACATACCGGCGTTCGCTCACCTCTCGATCCTGTCACGGCTCTCTGCCGTGACAGGGGAGGGGCTGGATTCCCCGCTCCGATCTGCCAGCGCTGACTGGCGGAACGGGAGGGGGCGGGTACAGCTGGCTCTGCCTCCAGATAGGCAGAGCCAGCTGTCAGTCACGCAGCTGGGCGGATCCCGGCACAATTGTCGGGATCCGCTACAGCTGCGGCGTCTCAGTATACCGCGAGCAGCAGCTGCGCCATCTCAGTATACCGCGAGCTATAGCTCGCGGTATACTGAGCTTAGGGTGACGGGAGGACGCAAGTTTGTGTCCTCCCGTTACCCTAAGGAGAACTATGGGGAAAAGCCTTAACCCCATGGTTCTCCTTTAAACAAAATGTAAAGGATGAGAGCTCCACAGGTTTATAACAAGTCCAGTTTTATCAACCTTGATAAAAAATCAAAAGACAAAGCCAATGCGTTTCAGGGGCCCAATGTCCTCCTTCGTCGGGGCTAAGAAAAAAAAAAGTTGAAATAAAACCATATACATCATTATAAAAAAAAGAACAAAAAACTGCTAGCATACAAAAATACAGTACACAAATCATTAAGAAAATGTAAGTTAATAAACTATCCTTAAAACATACATACACAACACATTATTAGATCTTTCCGGCTATAAAAGTCTGTGGTTGTTTCTACAGCTAATCATCTTACTATATATAAGAGACTATAGGATGATCAAAAATAATATTACCAAACATATTATTACTATAAGCTTAACCACATGAAGTAAAGATCACATGATATCTTATGTATTGTGAAGTAAAGATCACATGATATGTATTGTCTTATGCAGTTATCAAGTTCATCATAGAGATATCATTCCCATAAAGTTCCGCTGATGTTATTTGTCCAACAATAAAGTAACGAAAGCCAAAAGCCAGTGACATCAATATTTAGAATAGAACATCTACATAGTACTCTCAAACCTTACACAATTTAGCTACTTTTTGTGACATAAATATTTGCAATCATCTCCTTAGCACTCTACTGAAAAATAGATTTGTTCTGTACCTTAGATGCTGGCTGTAATCGTTGCTGTTGGCAGCGATACCTGTTGTTGCTGTGGGATTGGCAAGTATGAAGCCCACAGACACAAAAGGTATCGGTGCTAAT
This sequence comes from Nanorana parkeri, assembly GCF_000935625.1. NCBI lineage: Eukaryota > Metazoa > Chordata > Amphibia > Anura > Dicroglossidae > Nanorana > Nanorana parkeri. Next base: position 452,112 of record NW_017306270.1, read on the forward strand.
AATCTTCCCTCATTAACCCCACTCTATCACTGTCTATCATCTAAACCTATCCTCCACTCCCGTTAACACTTAGGGTCTCTATCTGGTGCCAATCAGTCTAGCATAGGTTCTTCCTCAACTCTTCTCCCTTCTGCCCGTTACCATTCCCCGCACATTTGATCACATCCGCCACACATATTGGGTGCTTTCAGCTTATGCTTCTCTACCTTCATTTGGCACTTCACCATTTTGTGTGCACAGCTCTACTATAGTTTATTCTCATACACTTCTTTATTAAGTGTTTATTTTACTTAACTGCGCTGGCTGCTTTTTTTTTTTTGCCACCAGTAAGATTTATGATTATTCTCTGTGCACAGCACTTCAATCCATGTTTCTACTTTCCTTTTAGATGCACCCCATCCATCATCATCTTGTTCTTTCCACTGATACGTTATTATTTTGAAGACTCTTAACCCTGAATATGCATATTTATTTCCATTAGCACTTTCGTTGCCTTGCAATTTTGTATCCAGTAGAGGCTTCTATTACAGCCAACATCCGAGATACAGAACAAACTTATTTTTCATTACAATACGGAGGAGATTGATGTAAAATTAATGTCACTGGCTTTTGACTATCATCTCTTGTTATTGTTGGCTAAATGTGAATGGAAATATATGGGGAGGGTATTTCTATGATGAACTCATTCTATAGTTGTCAAACGTTGTCCTCGCTTCATCTTCAGGGGATGGTTTTTTTTTTTTAATTCAGTTTTTATTTTTGGACACATAAACGTTATTTCATGAGGAGAAGGCGCCGTTCTTTCTCTTGATGTTTTTTTGTACTGCAATGTATTAGACTTGTGTTGTTATCAGACCACCAAATTACAAGCATTCTCAACAAAAGTGGAATTACTCATTACGTACCAGGCTTCAAGTGTCCTGTGCTGTCAGCATATATCAAGCAGTAACCCGCTATATGCAGACTTTTGGTCACAGGAGGACATTAGTAAATGGTACTCTTGTGACCCAAAAGAGAATTAAAGCCCAAAAAAGGTTTGGCTTCACTTCTCTTTTAATGCATCAGAGCGGTAACGCATTAAACTATTACAACATACACGTGAGTCATTCAGCATATATCAAGCAGTAGCCCGCTATATAAAGACTTTGGGTCACAGGAGGACATTAGTAAATGGTACTCTTGTGACCCTAAAGAGAATTAAAGCCAAAAAAAAAGGTTTGGCTTCTCTTTTAATGCAACAGAGCGGTAACGCATTAAACTATTACAACATACACGTGAGTCATCCCCCATTAGTCACCATGTAATTTTTTAGCCTGCAGCTATTGTGGCATCTTTTATCCCTACACGTAAACAATAGATTTTATTTTAATACGATTTGTAAGTGGTTTAGGTCTAGAAATAAGCATATTTTATAGGAGTAGAAGCAATGTTTCCTTTGCATATTTCTTTCTGCCTGTATGACATTTGGCTGTTTGATTTCTATTAATCAAACAGTGTATAATTGCTACCGGCTGTGCTCATACTGCAGGCTCAGAAATGAAAACATGATATGCAAAGTCAGTACCTTAACGTGTTACACGTACATGGAAACGTTCCATTAAAAGGGAAAAAGTAATGAAATGGCCACATTTCATCTAATTATGGAGCCTTAGGTGAACAAAAAAAAAATCAATTCAGGTATTACTCTGAAACATCCTCTATGTCTGTTAATGATGCCCAAATAGAGTTGCTCTGATGAAATTGACCTTTATGGTCCTAAATAATCAACCTGCAGCGGCACTTATAGTAAACCCTGTGTACAAGTCAAACCAACAAGGTCAAAGCCCAATTAAGCTTTTAGTTGGCTAAATACATTCAAGCTGTGTCAAAACAGCCACAGCCTGCAAAAAAACCCTGTCCCTTGCTCTTGATGTCTTTGTGGAAGCATAGGTCTCTCTGAAAAGCTCCCCAGTCAGCAGGGACATGAACTTTAATAACTGCAGAGCTGTAGGTCTGAATCGGTAGGGGGTGTACTGCAGATAGACTACTGCTTTTTAAACAGGGTAGGGTGTAGCGCTCACCCCCGAAGGAGCCGCTGAATGCCCGGTTCATCTCTACTCTGTCTCGGGTATGTTCTTCGGCTGCCCACCCATTAGCATTAACCACCTTTCTTCTAGTGCCCACAAACTGATGTCCACTCCAGTAGTAAAATGCAGAATAACGTTTTACTGAACATCTTCACTGGGAGAGAGGATATAGGGATTCTAAGCTTCCAGGGGTAAATGACAGGAGCTCCAGACTCACCAGACCTGGTTGGCGTATCAGTGTAAATTCACTTGGGAGGCAGCGGACAGCAACTGAAGTAGCAGCTAAGCAGGATGGATACAGATCCTCAAACAGGAAAGACAACAGCCATACTCCTGAAATCCTCTTAGTTCCAGGGTACTTCAAGAGCCAGCATTGGACCTGGGTCTCTTCCTCTATCTGCATCACAGGCCTCCACCATGTTGGAGGCCTCAGGGAAACCTTTCCCTCACACCAGCCCATGCCCACCCCCAGGCCTCAGGCCTAGCCTGGGGGGCAGCCGAACAGCACCCAGCCCTATTCCATGGTTGGCCCTGTCTAGTCTGAGCACATGGCAAATCCCACCAGTATATGTATCCTATCCCATCATGCACCACTGACTGAGAGAGAAACCCAGTGATTGGCTGCTGTACTGTACATACACTACAGTATCTCTCATTGGCTGTCCCACAATACGACAGAATCACACTCCGCCCAGGCAATGTCAGACACCTGAAATTTACCATATAATTGCCGCTATAAATCCAGCCAGGCTGACTACAGCCCTGGCTACCAGTAATTGTCTGGTAGCCACATCACAGAAGGTGATGGGGGGCTACAAGGGGTTTCCCTGGATTTTGGCAGGATCAATGGGCATTTGTATGCACTTCTCAAACAGATATAACAAAACGTTTTTAAATGTATAAGACAATGTCACTGTTTGGGTTTACACACACTTAAATCAAAAAGTCAAGGTGTAAGCAATAGACAAGCAGGATAGATAAGCAGTAACAGCATCTAAGCAATCTTCCTATTGCTGCAGATTGCTTGTCTTTGATATAAATGTGCCATATTAGCACTTGCTGCACTGCAAGTCATATTCTCCCTTTTTCCTATTCCTTCTCCCAGCTGCTCTTCTTCAAGTTTCATTTTAATTCTCCGCCTTCTTTGATATTTGTCTTCCTTTTTATGCCTCTTGTTTCATTTCAAGCACATTTGCATTTGCTTATTTATTTATTACTGCCACTTGTGCTTGTAGGCTGCTCAGAGCAAGCACTAATCAGACTTGTACAGCAAGCACAGAGGACAAGCTTAGATGTGCTAATACCGCCGGTCACCCAGCATTCCGCGCAGTGTTTTATTTTCCCACTCACCGATCATTGTTTATTATCCTACATCTACCCGGCGCTGCCTGCTCGCATGCATCTGGCTGGGGAAAAAAAATGCATAATGCTTGTAGCACCACATAGCAAGTGTCATCCCCATGTCATTTTTGGGAGGAACAAAATGACATGATTAATCAGCCGCACTGCCTGGATGACAAGGCAACCTTGAGAAACCCACAACAGATGTTCAGATGTTCTGCCTCCTGATAAACTCGTGAATATCTCAGACTTTACAGCATCAGAAGTGCTTTATATCTCTGCTTTGCTTTTTAGGCTTTCTAGCGTCTAAATTCAACCCTTTTTTTTTTCCAGAGCAAGAAACACGCCAACAAAGTCCGACTTTATTACATGTTACATCCAGAGGATGGAGGGCCTCCATCGAAAAAGCTTCGCCCAGATGATCCAGTAAGTGGACACAATGCAAATGCTTGATTTCTCTCATCTATAACCTTATAATAAAAGTGCACAAGCTAGGCCAATGTAAAGTGAAATTCCAGGTTTGCTATGAAAAAAGCAGAAAACAAAAAAAAAGCAAACATAATTTTTGTAAATATTCAGATGGACCAATCCAATGCACATGCTGAAAGTCAGTTCAAAATGGTAGTGTTGTCTTATATTGGCTTGACCCCTTTTCTTTCTACGATGTGCCCCTTGAATGCTACCAAAAGCCTATTTTCCCAATGCCGCGATGACCAGGCCGTTTGATAGGTCACTAAGGTTCTTAGCATTGGGATGAGGGGAAAATGTCTTAAATATGGTTCACTAGCAAGAAGTGGTAACCTCAGGGGTGTTCTGATCCCTGCATTCATTCTGCAATACGTAGAATGGCTTTTTGGAAGGTGGAAGAGTATTGTGAAGTTGTTTTGTAGAAACAGAACAAAAGTAATTAAGAACAACATTGGAGCACATAGAAATCAATAGATCTTACCTTTTAATGTTACAGGAAAAGAAACAAGATTTCTGATTATGGACAAAAACTGTTATTTATTTTTGTTCAGTTTTTACAAATCTTCCCCTTACTATTGCTGTGAAATATAATTTCATGGCCTCTCCGATAGAGATAAACCAATGAGTGCCAGTTGTGATACTCGCTTGCAAAAGCCAACATTGCAAGGACCAAGCTTTACTCTTTATTTATAACAGAGGCATAAATCAGATCCCAGGTGTGATGGTATGCACCTTCAATTACTGCATTACCCCATAAGAGTTTAGGAAAGGGCTGGTATTCGCAAATAGTGCTTGAGTACAGGGGCATTTTTTGTAACTAACTATATGGCCCCCTCTTATTCTCATTTTCATATTCACACTCATATTCATATATTGTCCTCTCTATTTTGCTTGTATCCTTTTTGTATATATTTAGATATTGTTTTAATCAAAAAGATAGATGGTACTTGTTAGAATACACACTACTGTATCTATGGCAATAACTCCTGCAGTATACAATTTCGGTCACTAGATGGCAGTGTGTTTATGCGTTCTGTTATATCTATGGTAGATTCTCTGTTGTATTAAATAAGGTAGAGAATAAAGCTGTGGCTTCCTTCCTGTTTTAGCCAAGCCATGTGCAGCATGCATATCTGACTGTGTGCTTGTGTTTCTCTGTGAGGCTGTGCAAGAAGTTCCAACAGTACTACTTTAAAAAGAAAAGACCTCAATCCCAGGAAAGACAATGGCCATGCTCCTGAAGTCCTCTTAGTTCCAGGGTACTTCAAGAGCCAGCATTGGTCCTGGGTCTCTTCCTCTATCAGCAGCACAGGCCTCCTCCATGTTGGAGGCCTCAGGGAAACCTTTCTCTCACACCAGCCCATGCCCACCCCAGGCCTCAGGCCTTGTATTAAATAAGGTAGAGAATAAAGACTGTGTGCTTGTGTTTCTCTGTGAGGCTGTGCAAGAAGTTCCAACAGTACTACTTTAAAAAAAAAAAGACCTCAATCCCTGTGGTTTCTTCCAAGTCGGACCCCCTACCTTCCTTCCTTGTTTACTTTCTCCTTCATTTTACTTATTTTTATGTACTGTAAAGTACACACATGAATCACTGGTACCTCTTTTGACTCCACATGATGAAGAAGAGGGACATTTGAGAAAACACGATCAACCCCACAGCAGTATTATTATTATTATACAGGATTTATATAGCGCCAACAGTTTGCGCAGAGCCTTACAATATAGGGAAGATATTACAATCACAATACAATTCAAGACAAGATGGTAAGGAGGGCCCTGCCCCTGAGGGCTTACCATCTAAAAGGGAGGGGCCAGTGATACATGAGGAGGGAGCTGTGTGGGGATGAATTGTTTGAGAACGTGATGGATAAGCCGTTAGGTTGAGGTGGGATAGGCTTCCCTGAAGAGATGAGTCTTTAGGGAATGCCTAAAAGCAGTCAAGGTGGGCGACAGACGGACAGGTTGGGGTAAAGAATTCCAGAGAATGGGAGAGACTCTAGAGAAGTCCTGGAGGCGAGCATGGGAGGAGTTGGCAAGGGAGCTGGAAAGCAGGAGGTCTTGGGATGAGCGGAGCCGTCGGTTAGGGTGATACTTTGAGACCAGGTTTGAGATATAAAAGCAGTAGCTTTTGTCCGAGTATAATAAGCTGTTTGGCATGTTTTGATCAGTTATATATTTCCAATGGAAATAAAATACAATCCGTTATTTTTGACAATGCTGTCATACACCAGCCATGTAAAACTGAGACTACTGGAAGTCTAAAACATTAGATGTCACAATGACCTTATCATACCTCTTTGATGTTACTTGTCTGAAATAATAATAATGAAACATAAAAGAGCATCTAA
>NW_017306270.1:458374-503960 GCF_000935625.1 Nanorana parkeri
TTATGTATATCCTGAGCCTACACATATGTGACTACAAGGCAGCCAAATTGTAATTTTTTTGTTTATTTATTTTTTAAAACTGCATTCTTATTATATTATAAGCCTCTTTTTAAATAATGCTTGCCAGAGATTTTTTTTAATAACAGTCACATTGTGAAGGTCATCTTTGCATTCTATAGTAATATATTTTTGTCATTTTTATGACTTTATTGGAGTGCCTGCTATTCCTGTCCTTTACATTAATGCAGACTGCCAGCGGCATGAAGAAGTGGTTGATAGCAGGGTAGACGGTTGAAAGGGCAACGCATACAAAAGAAAAGGACACATTTTAGAAGGAAAAATATTTGCTAGAGAAGACACCAAGAAAGCTGTGTTCATCAGTTTAAGATCATGGTGGAGCATTGTGTATATTGTCTGGATTCAGATTACCTCCTCACATGGATAGTGGCCATATGTTCTTAAGTTTCATATTTTATTTTACAAAGCAATGCAAAATGAGATCTTAACTTTGTTTAAGAAAAAAAAAAGTAAACTATGTAAAATATATTGCAAGGATTTCAGCTTTCTTTATGTTAGTTTTTCTTATGAAGATATTATAAAACATAATTCTTCTGGGAGTTGGTATTTTTCCATTATGAGAGGTTCGGAAAGGAGAGAATAATTCTATAAAACACTGACAGGGGGGCTACTGTCACTTTTAGAAAAACAAACATATTAAAGAACTCACTTGGGATTTTCATGTTTTATTTTGCAAAAAAAGTGACTGCTTTTACAGCAGTAGCAAAGTGAGAGTGAAATTCATATAAATACAATTGTTGAACGTAGGATGGAATGGAGGCAGACATTGTGTGCTCACATGTTTCAAACCTTATGATAAATATAAAGATAAATAGGGATGAGCAAATCAATTCACAGGTAGTGGCAAACTTTCTCTGCATTCATATTGCTTGAGGTGAGTACCCCAAAAATCCTATTTTATGCCGTGCCTAAATGTATTCATGTGTTCATGTAGACTTGTCCCAATTTGTCTTGTGTAATTGTGCACAATATAGAATTTGAAAAGCTCAAAGTATTTGCCCACTTGAATTGTTCCAAGTCACTCTTTCTGATGTGGAGCATCAAGTAATTCTGGATCCAGATTAGGATCATGATCATTTATTATTTATTACAGGTATTTTTATAGTGCTGACAACTTACGCAGCGCTTTCCATACTGCTCATTCACATCTGTCCCTGCCCTCAAGGAGCTTACCATCTAAGGTCCCGATCTCACATGCATGCATTCAAGTGACAATTTTAGACAGGAGCCAATTAACCTTCCAGCATGTCTTTGGAGTGTGGGAGGAAACCAGAGTACCCAGGGGAGACCCATGCAAGCAAAGGGGAAACAAGCAAACTCCTTGCAGATAGTGTCCTGACCGGGATTTGAACTGGGGGCCCCTAGTGCTGAAAGATTAGTATATATTTTTGTATTATTTAAGAAACCAACAAGAAACAAAAGAACTACCGCACCAACCAACATTTATCAATGAAGAAAACTCCCTAGCCCCTTCATAAATCCCTAGCTGATAAAAACAGTTACCCCCAAATACAAAAACATGTTACAAAAAAATGTATATGTATCTCACAAATATATTATTTAGTTGGCATAAAATTAACGCCAAGCAAGGATAGATCTGGCCTAATGTGATGACTGCCAGACCATTATGAATGCCACAACTGATAACATGATTTCAGTTAAAATCATATTCTACTAATTAGGGGTGCCTGAGGTGTGTGTGTGTGGGGGAGAGGGGGGGTGCTGGTGGTGCACGCTAACTGGGGGGAGGGGTGTGTGGCCTCTGCATCGTCTCCCTGCTCAGCTCCGGCTGCTGTCCCACCCAGCTCCTTGTGATGTATCTGGTTGCCAAGAGCTGAGCGGGACGCCCGCCAGAGCGTCCCAAGTTCCTAAGAGCTGGGCCGGAAGAAGTGTAAGGGCCATACACAACTCCGCACCCAGCTCTTTGCAACCTGGGACTGGAAAGGGGATGGCAGACTCAATGGAATCTTTGTGCAGCAGAGTGGCCATACCATTCTGCCTGCCGCCCCCCACATGACCCAAAGAGATGGCACCTGAGGCAACAACCTCGGGCTGCCTCATTTTGGGGATGACCCTGATATTAATTTTATTCAGATAGACTAACCCACGATACACATACATATAGGAATTGCTTACTATGCTAAATTGCATATTGATACAAAAGAAAATCATAACCACAATAACATACACAATCCAGAAATGAGAAGATACACTTAGTCAGCATAACAACCAAATGATTAAATCGGAGGAACAGTCAATATTCTCAGGCTTCACCGTTGGCTTCTTATTTTAAAATGTCTTTGCTTGGGCCTTTTCCAGCATGCTTTTAGTGGTACAGTACCCGTTGTGCTTCTCCGTAGGTTGGACAAGTCTGCATGTATATATTTAGGTGAATCAAAAAAGGTTTCCAATTCACCTGAATTGATTCACTCATCCCTACCAATGGTGCTAAAATTGCAATTATGATTAGGTGAACTCTGTATTATGTATATAAAAAGCAAAACGCCAAACTGCTATATGCTGTAGTTGAAATACATGTACTGTATATTTACTTTTCTATCTGCCAAAGTGTTTGTTGTTCTCTACATTCAATATTGGGTTTCACACACATTCTCCACAGATGCGTAGCAAGGCAAGTGACACACGTAGTTCCTGAATAAGTAATTCAACTTCCTGTTTTAGCAAAACAGCTTTCTGTGTCACCTCTCTGCCTCCTTATGGGATACTGAATCAGCAACATTCATTGGTAAACCAATAGGCAGCAGTGATCTTTCCGTGAAGCAGAGGCATATATAACAAAAATGGCTGTCCAAAGGTACAAATGCTTTTGGCAGAGAAAACGGGAAAACTATAAGCATTTTAACGCCCACTAGTTGTGACTTTGATCATACCGGCTCTGACAAGGCAGAGAAGACTTCTCACCATGAGTGGCAGAGCCAAAGCAGAGAAAAGTATTCACCAAGATTGGTGAAGAGTTCTCTACAGCACCCACTAGTAGTGAATTTCATCATGTCAGGCTCTGACAAGGCAGAGCCCAGTCTTCACCATGATTGGTGAAGAGTTTTCTACAGCGCCCACTAGTAGTGACTTTGATCATACAGGCTCTGACAAGGCAGAGGAGACTTCTCACCATGAGTGGCAGAGACAAGGCAGAGACCAGTCTTCACCATGATTGGTGAAGAGTTCTCTACAGCACCCACTAGGGAATTTGATCATGTCAGGCTCTGATAAGGCAGAGAAGTCTTCTCACTATGAGTGGCAGAGACCAGTCTTCACCATGATTGGTGAAAAGTTCTCTACAGAGCCCACAAGTAGTGATCATGTCAGGCTTTGACAAGGCAGAGCCCAATCTTCACCAGGACTGGAAAAAAGTTCAGGGCACCTTCTTTAGGAGACAAGTGCCTCACAAATTTGTGTGTAGCCTAGGCAGAGGCCATGCCAGTTTCTACTCAGCTGAATATTATCTGCAGCCCTGATACAAGCGCCCTGGGGTGGGTTCCAGTAACTATATTGGCAAGGGCATTACTTGTCCTTAGGTGGATTTTCATCTTTAATGATGAAAGTGGTCACCCCCTTTGTATAAGTGACAATGTGCATGATATTTCTAACAGTATCATTTCCTTACATTGCCAGCAGCTCAAAAGATTCTTTAAAAAAAATGTAAGTGTGCACAGAGGATGGTGTCTATGATTGGATTCAAATGAAGGACTTTTATCATAAAGACTTACGCAAAGGAATAAAATTGCCACCATGTGACCATTATGTTTAGAAAAACATAAAATTATAGAAAGCTCCGAGACCTAGGAGGATCAGCAGGCAACAAATGAAAAAAAAAAGTGAATTGAGGAAAAAATAACTGCAATAAAGTGGAAGGAAATAATTACAAAGCATAGACACAGCCATAAAAGGTTAATTTGTAGCATGGAGTAACATATATTGTATGCAAATCAGCTCTGCCTGATGCTTTGCTTTAGAGGAAAATGTAGCACATGAGAAAATGAGAGTTCAGCCTGTAAATGGAGGTCATTGCTTAGTATTGTCAGATATGTAAATTAGCAACCAGCTCTTCCCCTTAGCTTAAGCTCACATTTTTCAAGCTGACCCTTAGTTTTCAACAGCGATGGCAGAAAGGGCAACGGTGGCCTGGCCCTTGCACAGTCTTTCCTGTGCCTTAAGCGCACATTTACAGTGATGTCTGGCCGTCTCTCTTGGCCTCCTATAACGTAGTAATGGGGATTGCTTGCCTGTTCTTATCTTCTTCATTAGCAGGCATAAATGGAAAGTCTTAACATATTCTTTCTTGCATAAACGGTCTCCCGAGGCCTGCTGATACCAACATTTGTGGTATCTTACTATACCCAGTAGGCTTGTTGTGATATTGCTCTAAATACATTGATATTTTGGGACAAAGCCTCAATTTATGATGACCTTTATCTGTTTAACTGAACCTGCCCCAACTCAGAACATTAAAGATTTACTTTATGAGCACACTGAACAGATTTTTAAAGAAAAACATAATTATAGGTGAACTAACCCTTAAAGGATAAGCCCTATACTAATTACCGCTAATTAAGAAAATGCTATGATCACATGATGGGTGGTCACATGATCAAATGTCTAGGCTTTGGTCACATGATATTAGCCAAAGAGGCTTAGGGAACAAACATTCAGACAGAATCTTTAGCTCTGCATGTAGTCTGATCCTCCTCTTTGGCTGTAATCACATGACCTGTGGTTAAGAATTTGGTCAGGTGACCAGCTATGGTTGAGCCCAGAGCAGCATTTTCTGAACCGTTAAAACGTATTACAGTTCTTTTTTTTAATGGTTTTTGTTGTTTTTAGTGGCCAAAATGTTCAGGTGGGGTTGATTTTGCTCTAGGTATGTTGGATAATGGTGTATGAAATAGGACGAGTGCAGTCACCCAAGCACAAAATAGGGCTACATGACATTAAAATATTTAAACAGTTGGTAATGTGTAAGTGAAAGCATGCTGAAGTGTGTGTGCATAGTAACCTCTGACCAGTTTAAGTACTGAGCACCTATCATAATATTTGGATAGCCAGCTGGAGTGCTTCAGGCTACCTATCCCTGATCCATGCCATCTTGTTACTAATGCACTAAAGAAGCTTTTTTTAAGAACATCAAGATATTCTCCCCTAAGGTAATGTGAGCAGTTAAAGTGGCACTGAACTCAGGAGTTAAACCTTTGAAAATGCATTCAAGAACCTTAACGATTAACAGAAATGTATCTTATTTGTGTATCACTCGGCTGTAGATCCTCCAATCATCTCTGAATTGGTGCTGACACTGTCCTACCTTCTGGAGGGTGGCTACTTTTGTTCCCCATGGTCCCTGTGTGTGTTGTAAAGTAGTCACCGCTCCAATCTCGCTCCTGGGGTGGACTACAATCTCAATACAAATTATTAAACTAAACATGAGCTTGTAGGTTATCATGGGAGTGAGCTTGGAGAGGTGACTACTTTACAACACACACAGGGTCCATGGGGAACAAAAGTAGCCCCCCTCCAGAAGGAAGGACAGTGTCAGCACCAATTCAGAGATGATTTGAAGATTTACAGCTGAATGATACACAAATAAGAGACATTTCTGTTAATCGTTAAGGTACTTAAAAGCATTTTTAAGGTTTCTCTCCTGAGTTTAGCGTCACTTTATTTGAATGAAAACAACAACAAACATAAAATATGCCATTCCTTAAAACAGTATTGATTGACCCTGTTCTTGGGCATTCAAGCAGTTCAGGAGATCCCCTTATAGTATATATATACATAGGTAGGTAACATACCACAGGTGGAGTTTGAAATGACTTATGCAGTCATATGTGGTGCAATATTGTTAGTATAGAATTGTATATCTTGACATTTACGTCCGTCCAAAACTGTTTTTCTTATTTTAGGACAGAGGGGGGGTAGGGGGGGATTAAGAGCCCTTGTAATTTTTTTACTGCTACCCGGGGCTCCGTACCTGTCCTGCTGACCGCAGGGTAACTGCAACAGCAACAGAGTCAGAAATAAAAATTACAGGGTTATTCACAAAAGGGTGAAGGGTTTGGAGAAGGCAGGAGAAGTGAACAATTTGGAAAAATTCTCCAATTCAGCTCACTTTCCAAGTCTGAAGCTGACAGCTTTTTCTCCATTCAGAGCGGCTTGTTACAGGTTACACATCAGGGAAATCCTCCCCGCTGCGTAACCTGTCATGGACGGAGCGCTGCCTGTTAATTACAGGCAGTGCTGCATCCGGCTTTTGACAGGTAGTTAGGTTACACAGCAGCGGACTTCCCCACTGCTTGTGTAACCTAACTTGGTGAGGCAAGAGATGTCACAGCCTCTACTCTGTGTTAGAGGCGTGAGCTCTGTGGATGGCTTGGACCAATAGCAAAGCACCATTAGTCCAAGCTGTCCAATCAAAAAAACCAAACAAACAGTGAGGGCATCGATCTTGATGCCTAGTTTTTGCCTCTATTCACACAGATTGAGTGTACATTCGATTTCGCAGGGGGAGTGGCTCTGAATTGTTTAAGTATACACCCCTTAAAGTGTATCCAAACCCCTAGAACAAAAATATAATATATTGCAGCTTATCGGTCCTTTAGTTCATTGACTGCATTACCCTTCCTATATCAATCTGTTTCCCTTTTTTTCATCTGGTAATCCTGTCAGTTATACATTTCCTGTATAGTAATAAAATATGTACACTCACCCACTATACGGTATCTATGAATACTCATGTAAATGAGTATTTATTTACATATTTGGACAAGCACTTACAGTCATCATGTTTTCAAACAGCTCCAACTCTTTCAGCTCGGCTTACCTAAACTTCCTGTCCAGTACAAGATCACAAGGGACAGAGCAAGCTCCAGCAGCCATCCATCTACTAGCTTGGAGGGGGGAGGAGGAGAGAGGATGGAGGAGTGGGGAGCAGAGGGCAAGGGAGTAACTTGCCTTGCTGTGCTTGTCTGTTTATGGAGACACACACATCTTACTAGCACACACAAGGGTGGCTCCATAGGTTCCTGCAATGGGAAGGAGCCACTCTATAACAGGATATCCGAACCAGTTCTCAGGGGACCAGCTGATTCGGCAGGAAACTAAAACTTATAAACATCAAGGAGCAGCATCCATTGTAAGTAATTTCATCAGCATTTAAAATACCTTAAAATAAATGGAATTTAATATAACTTTAGTAATACAATTGGTTTTAAGCTTGGATTCTCTTTTAACTTGGATCCTTGTTGCTAGCTGTTCTGCTTCTAGTTGTTCTTTTGTTAACTTCTGAGATGGCCCCAGAGGTTCTCTTGCAAAGCTTAATTCCGCAATCCTCCAGGGTGTCTGCATTTAAATGAGCATGCACAGAAGAAAAACTCTATTAATGATGATATAGACTTTCGATTAGTATCCTCTTGTTATCTATTTTTTTTTTCCTCCTGGGCATAATGTTTTATGTGTTTAGATGCTGCTTGTTTTTTTCTTCCATTTATAGAAGTGATAACGAGGCTTTGATAATGTTCTTTTTATTTTCTGTCGTTTTGTTTTTTTTTTCCTCTTTGTAAAATCTGATATTATCATAAGTAAGTCTTTCCAGTCACGGCCAATGGATTTTGCTGAAAACACTTATTCAGATTTAATGGCGTGTAAATGTGTTTGAATATTTGAAAACACGCTCCTTATAACATACATATTGATCATTGATTTTCCATTATGAAGGTATGAATTGCTTGTTCCACTTGATGAAAGGGCAGTACGAGCGACTTAATAATGCGATGTCTCCTGCGCACATTGGCTTCAAATAAAAAATGCATTCATTTTAGTGATAATAAAATATGCTGGTTACATAGGTGAATGCGTTCCTTCTTCTTAGGGATTGCAACAAGAAACGCTATGGATTTAGAGGATCAATTATTCCTATTATATTTTGTATAAAGATAAATGCTTGTAGGGTGAATCGCCTACTGGAGTTTAACCCTTTCGCTTCCAGAGCGTTTGTTGCACACATGGTTTAATCCATATTTTAGTACTGAAAATAATTTAACCCCCCCCACCCCCAGAATTATATATTTCTTGAAAGCACAGACCCTGTAGAATAAAATGGCGGCATTTGCAAATATGTATGTTGCATAATATTAGTACAACTCTTTCTCAAGCCCAAAATTTCAGTAAAAAGTACACTTAAGTTAATTTTAGTGCACAAAAACACAATATAATACCCATTTGTTTGGTAAAATATAAAATATGAGGTTGTGCCGAGTAAATAGATACCCAATATGCCAAGCGAAAAAATTGTGTGCACCCTGAAACGCCAAAAACAATATGGGTAACCTAAATTGTCTATGGCGCCCTATGTAATAGCACATTGGAGGCGCCAGGTACTCTTTAAGGTAGCATTAGGGGTCTATTAGACTCCTTGGGGTTGATTTACTAACCTTATAAACACACCATGAACGTGTATACACCTCTGTAGTGTGTTCCCTCCCAGCATGATCTATGGGAGGAATCGAAACACCTTTGTAGTGTGTACACACCCAGCAGGTGTGTTGTGCAAAGCCCTGCAATGAATTGCAAGGTAATGTGGTGTAAATTAGCTCTATGTTATGTTGCTTGCGTTGATGAATGCAGGAATGTAAATGCATTAGCTAACCATTTTTGTCTAAACTGTGAAGCAGCATTATATATGCATCATGTGCATAATTTTTCCATATATGGCATTAGTGGAAATATGCTTTTAGAGACTTTTTGGTTGATAAATACGTTTTGCTGTGTGAAAATCACACACACCTGGTGCGTGCGTGTGTTTAGGTTAGTAAATCACCCCCCTTATGTCACCTATGCATTTCGAAGAAGCTGATCAAGCACCGATAGTACTATCAGCATCTTCCTCAGCTTACGGCTTCATTTAGTAGAGAGGATTTTAGCAAATGGATATTCGCTGGTCTCTCTCCCTGCTATCAGCCGACACCTGTGATGACGGTCGGGGGGAGGGGGGGGGCGGCGTTTAAAAGCGCTGCACAAACTGTTGGCTATAAAAATCCTGCGTAATAATATATTAATAATAATAACGGCCTCTGGAAATGATCTGATGCCGTACAGTTTAAAGCCGACAGTCAGCTTTACACAGGTAAACAGAATTGCAGTGGTTAAAGCCGTCAGGAGTCCATTTACAGAGCTCTGCAGCCAGCGCCATAAGGCATACGGCACTGGCAGCAAAAGGGTTAACCTCCTTGGCGGTATTCCCGAGTGTGGTTTGGGGTTAATTTTCAGTACCATAAGCGGTAACCCCCGAGCCACACTCTGGATTACAGTGTAGCGTCTCTGAACAGTATTGTTCATGTACAAATAAACTGAGAACAAGCACAATTCAGAAATGTAACCAGACCCATGTTTATGAGTTTATGATGGCTATAAAAAACCTCTGCCATTTATACTTTCCTGTATTCACAACTTGGTGGCTGCGGTTTAGAACACTGTCTACTTTGTAAAACTTTTAGTGTAAATCAGAAGCACCTACACAAGCATCTATCACAGTTGGTAATTACTAATTGATTGCAAAACGTAAAGGTGAGTTTTCATATGTTCAAGTAATTTAAGTACATTTAACTGACTAATGCAGGCTAAGACAACGTGGTGCATTACCAGGACAGTGATGAAGTCCAGGCACTGAAATCAATAGATTTGCCTTCAGGGTATATAGGATAGAGAATGCCAAATGTGTTTTCAAGGCGTGTTGCTAATGCGGAAAAGCAGGACCACATTTACACCTTGCTGAGCTTAAACATAAATAATGGTGTTTATCTTTTATCTAATTACAAAGTAGGACATCCTCAGCACTTTCAGTAATTTGTTACAAATTGCCTGTGATGAATGAGACCCGAGTGGTACACTGGTGGTGGCATTATTTTTCCTGTCCTGCAGTTCAAGCTTGACCTCTAGGTGAGTGTTTTAAATCAAAATTTTAATGACTGCGTTCCACACCAAATGACACCGAAGACACTCTGCACAAAATGCACAATTTTGTAATTTTGTAAACCAAAAGGCTATTTACCTCTGATTACATTGAGACTAAGTTAAGTAGGGTACGCACGGGTAGATTTTTGCACTAACGTTCGTACGAAAAATACTGTCAGAGCATTCGATACCGGCATCAGAAACTTTCCAATCGTCGTTCAAAATTTTGTTTAATTTCCAATCTTATTTCACTTTCTATTTTGGAATGAATAGAGTTTCTGAGCGAAAACCAAATTGAACTGAAATTCGATGGATGGAAAAAACGATTTCCAAAAGGCCATGTCCCTTTGAAAATTTTAATTGTTCATCTTCCACTAATTAACTTGTCATCTGCTGTTAAAGGAGACTTTAGGAAATTTTTTGGTGAATTGTTTGCATTGGCGCAATTCACAATCGGAAAAAGAAACTGCAAATATACACAGCCTAATATTAGGTTGGTTTATTGGTGGTGTTTATCCTGACTGTAAAAAGACTGAGACGAACATAGAGTTGCAGAGAAATTTTAATTTTCTGAAAAAGTCCTAAAAGACTGTACCAACAGGAATCAATTCAGTACGGAGATGAGCACACTATAAATGAAAATATTTTAGTTCATTAGGAATAGTAAAATTCCCAAAGCTAGAATAACCAGTAGCACATTAAATATGGCTTCATTTATGTTTACCAGCTTAAAGTCTGATGAAATGTGTTTTACTAAGCTCTCCCTTAAATCGTAAATATGCTGCAGACCTTTATGGTGACTATTCCCCCTCCTCATGGCACAGCCTTAGACTACCAAATGACACTGACTTCTGGTGTAAGGGGAGAGTAGACACACTTCCTACCACCGCATGTAACAACTTTCAGTGGCAGAATGGCCAATTGCCAGGCCCAAACACTGTCAGGTCATGAGACATTCTGAAGCCTATGCGAAATTTCAGAAAGGTGCTTGCATGGGAGCTTATGCATGGTGCGGTGGCAATATGGAGAGCAACAGTGAACATAAAGGTACCTAATGCCCGGGATAGAAGTGTGTGTGTGTGTGTGTGGGGGGGGGAGGCTTTGTTGCATTACAGGTTTTGATAATAAGCTTGAAAAGATAACATTTGCATATTCTAAACAGGGCTATTTAAATATACAATGATATTCTATATTGCTTTTAATTGTACAATATATACATAGCACTTGTACATGTCAATTTCTGGCTCCGTAAGTCTGGTGATGTTTGTTTTGGGCAGTAGGGCCAATATCAACATTGCCCAAAATTCTTAACTTTTTCCCTAATTCAGCAATTTTCTGCCTGAGGCCACGGGGGCGCACCTGATGGGGGTGCTAGCGGCGGAAAATACAGTCAGTTCAGCACCCTCTTTAGGGGTTTCCAGTAAAGAGTGCAGTGGGATACCCATTGGACTTACGGGAGGGGTAGGTGTTGTGACAATGGTGCTCTTTACAGGGGGGTTGCTAGTGGCGTACGGGGGGTGGGATGCATCTTGCCCACCTCCCTGATGTCAATAAGCTGGGTGGGACACCGGCCAGAGCGTCACAGGTTGCTAGGAGCTCTGGCCGGAAAGGGGGCAGCAGATGTGCCCCTCAATGATAACCGCCTAACGCTGCTTTATTATAGGGATGGCTCTGTCTTCCCCTAACATTCCTATTCTTTCTCTTTCCCAACCATAAACCTGTCCCCAACCAGCATTAAGATTTAACCTGTACTCTTAAGTGAGCTCTTACCTTCATTTTAACACATAACACCTTACTACCCCCTAAACCCTTAATCCCAACACCAAGCATAACCAATAAATGAATCCCAAACTCTAATTAACCCTTCTGCATCATATTTATGCATCCTTTGCTAGAAATCTGTGGGCCAAGAAAATAGGTCTTGTACCAAAAGCAATTAGCCTTGGGGTCTCCATGCCGGAAACAGCTGTTTCAGCATTATAGTACTTGCACTGCCTATTCTCTACCAATAAATGGAAAAGTCACTGTCCCTCTAATTCATATTGTGATGTATTCTACTGCAGACAGCTGGATTCTCCCAATTATACTTTAATCTGTCTGATGTATAAAACGGAGATGTTGATTAGGTGTTATCAGCAACACAGATGATCTCAAGCACTTTGTTTAATCATAATAAAACAATTGGCCTTTCAGTTTTTATTCTGCGCTTTCACATCATAATTGTTTCTATACAGCCACAAAATTATTTCTATCTAAAGGTGTCAAAAACAGCTTGCTATCTCACGTCTGTGGGCAGCTCTGTTATAATGTGGGCTGCAGGTCTGTTCATTGCATTGTAAGGAGGACATAGAACTCAAGAGGGTACAAATGTGGTCAGTTAAATTAAATGACAGGAACTGGATGTCTCGCATAACAAAAGGTTAGGATCACTGGGTTTGTTTTGTCGGAGGAAAACCGATGACTGTTTAATATATCTGAGCACAGTACAAAGGACAAGGGCACTTCAGTTACAGATGTAGGAAAAAGATTATTTCATCCGTATAAAATTATTTTCTATACTGAATGCCCCACTGCATGAAGCAGTAATTGCAAAATCAATAATGAAGGTTTGCATTCTTTTCTTCCACAGTTATACTTCTTTGAGGAAGCATGGAAATATCACTATTCAGGAATTTAATGTGACTGTCTTTGTGTGAAGTTTCAGAATACATTTTTTTCTTCTTTGAAGCATAATTGACGATAGTTGCCCAAAGGGTCTTTGTCTTGCCTCTTCTGAACCAAAACTGCTTGACTTTGTGAAAGGTTTGACTTGTCTGTTTTCAGCCATTGGTATTTAAAGGGCTGGCAGTTGTTGCCAGTGGCGACCTCAGGGGCGTCCCGAGGCTGGGTGTCACCCGGAGTGGAGAACGGGTGACACCCCGCCGTGATGTCATCGCTCATGCGCGGTTATCTTATTGACGCCTGCCAGCGGCCATTTTGGTGATGGACGCCAGCAGAGAGAGGAGGGGCCGGTTACCCGGCGGGATGAGGTATGCCGCTGGGTCCCCTCCTCTCTCCTGACACTGTCGGGCTCTCTGGTCCGTGACCAAGTGCCCGACTTTTTATAGGGGGTGACCCCAAAATGACCGTCAGTCATTTTGGTGTCACCCCTCCAATGGTGGCGCCCTGGTGCAGGCCATGCCCCCCGCACCCTCCTTGTGAAGCCACTGGGTGACCTATTAAGTTTTACTCTTCATTTTATGAAACAAATGCATATGAACATATATCTCATACAGCAAGTGTTAGGAATCCAACAACCCAGACAGAAACTAAAGTGCAAGTTAACAAAAGGAATTTATTGAAAATAACAAACAAAAATGGCAAAAAACAATGCAGGAAATCCAGGACGTTGTCGATACCAAGGCAGAGGTCAGAAGAAAAAGCAGGTAGTTAGCCAAACCAGGTCAGGGAACAATGACAGCAGCATGAACGGAAACAATAGCAGGAGCCAGTAGATAAGTCAGCCAGAACCAGGGTCATACACTGAGAACAGGAACAACAGCAGAGCAATTGGTAGATCAGGACACACGCAAGGGTGGAGACTAAATGGACCAGATAATGGTTAAATAATGAACTGGTGTTGCATCCTCACTCTGAGACAGGAAGCTGTCAGGAGTTTGACAGTAATTGCAGCATGGTGATGTCTATGGGTTTGGTCATAAGAGGGTGCCAATGAGGAGCAAACAGTGTCAGACATACTGCAACAGAAGACAGACTGCAGCTCAACTGGATGAGGAAGGGTAAGAAGCCCTGACAACAAGACAGTGAGACCACGGGTAAACAATCCATTTGTGCAAGCCAAGCTTTGCAGCTACATAAGGCCCTCACAAGTTGGGTTGGTACTGTGACCCCCCTCTCGCTGTCACGTTGACCTGGACACTGCTGACTTTATGCACAAGTGACAATCGTGAATTATTTTTCATGTCCTAACCATGTTCTGGTTTCTAATACACAAGTGCATGAACAGCAATCACCTTCTTCTCTTCCTGCCTGACCAGCACCAAGGCATGTAAATGGCTTCTGCCATTTCCTCTTGACACCATTTGGACTAAAATTCAAAGAGGGTTTTGTTGTCTGAACCCAAAGTTACATATTGTGAGCCTATACACAGTGAACTCATTTTTGTATTTGAAGAATAGTTGAGAGAGCCCAAAAATGTTTTTTTGCAGAGGGGCAATTTGTTGACTATGGCTATTATGAAGTGGCTCCATTTTATGACAACCAGAGAAAAAGGGGGAGTACTTGCCAATAGGAACTGTTTATTTTTTCCAGACAGAAAGCTGAAACCAGATTGTCTGCCTTATCTAATTTCTTTTCCATTTGGTTCTAGTTTTCATAAATCAGTCACAGTATGAATAATGCAAGCTCCTTTACTATGCTGTTTAACAATTACTAGTTGCAATGTCACAGAACGTACTAAAACCCTCCATATATAAACTTTTATATGCATATAATTAGGAATAAATTATGTGAGGAAGTTTTAAAACAATGTTAAAGTGCCATTTAGGTTGCAGTGGAGTATTACCTAAGGAAATACTAGATAACAATAATGTGACTGGTTTGTCGCTGTAAATTGCCAGTGGGTTTCCAGGGAAAAATTAACTTTGTTTTCATGTTGACTCTCAGGGCTGGAATATAAAAAGGCATCTGACTGAGGAGTCTGCTTTCCTCCACAAAGTGACACAGTGGTTTTTTTTTCTGTCTCACGAGGATATTCATAATGTCTCTGTTAAATCAATGTTGTTTATTAGCTTAGCATTAAAGACAAAAGCATTAGTCACAGCTACCTATTCTTTACAAGACAAAGAACCACAACAGGCGCTTATGAAACCGTTCTAAATGTACAATAAGCACCAAATGATTTTCTCTATAAAGTCAAACCAATTTGACACAAGCTTAGCATATTAGAGCATCACATTTTTCGAGACAGATAAGTACTGTGTTCTGTAAAAGCCTCCTAGTCATCTAGGATTGAGCTGAAAGTATTCATTGCATTCTTGTGATTTAGGAAGTAGTTCAGAGTGTTTAGCTACTTGTAAAACTGCAGCAGTGTTCAAGCAGCTAACACTTTCTAAAGCTCTTGGTTTGAGATTTGTGCTGGCTTCCTCAAGCCTTCTGGACTCCAGCTGTGAGATCTCACCAGTTTACTTCCCGATTGTAATCCTGCCCAATTTGGAGTCTACCTCCTCCTGTTGCAACTGAAGTGTTCCCACTCCTCCTGTTATATTTTCTATAATATGAAATTTAGCTAAAATCAGAGAAAGTGGAACCTTCAAGTAATAGCTGTGTAGACCTGGGAACCACAGAGATCTTAAAGTTAATATACTTAATTAATTAAAGTTAATAAAGTTAATATACTTACTGGCGGCTCCTGGGCAAGGGTGGTGTCAGCATGGAAGCTGGGGAAACATAAGCACTGATATTTCCTACACCCTCAGGATTTGGTCTCTACTAATAAAGCCAAGCTTGTATGGCGTGCAAGGACAACATTAAAGAAACTATTTCACTCTCCCAACATGTATAAAACCCCAGAGATATCACTTTTTGATAGATGAGCTTCCCAGATGTACAGTGCAAAGAGTGCTTTGTTGAACCTCTTTGAAGCTCCAATCCCATTCTAAGCCAAGTTACAGATAGACTACTAATGCTTCAGTTTACTCCTTATCCCCACAATATGGAGTATGCATGGAGGGTGGCAACAATGTGAAAGGCACAGGGCGTGTTGCATATGTCCTTTGTACTTCAAAGGTTCTTTGTTGGTCATATGTAGCATACCTAAGGTAAGAAATAATAATAATAATGTTATTGGTATTATTATTATTAACAATAAAAGTATTTAAAGCTATACAAACTTAAATTAGCCAGTAAAATGTATTGCTTATCAACGCTGTAAACAACGTACATTTTTCTCTTTCAACAAGTTGGCTTTCGAAGCATTGGCTATTTTTATTTTAGATTCTGAGTTATCAATTACAAATTATGAGCTATAGGAGAATTCTTTATGAAAGGAAAAAGTAGAATGGTGTAGACTCATGGTTATTTCTAGCTAGACCATTTCTTCACATTGCCAAAGCACTACCATAGCAATGTGGAGGGAGTAATATATTATACAGAGAATAAAAAAGGTGCTTCGACAAGCACTGAAGGCACACAAAATCTATAAACCTAAATATGTTTGTGGCACAGCTGTATTAAAAAAAGATTCTTGAAAAGAGATATGAATGATTTCTCATAATAGGAGGTTGATTATGCCCCACTAAACGTATAGTTTGAAATTGTGTTGCTATAGTAAAGACATCTCCCGGTATTATCCAGTTCTGGGTATAGGACTTTGGACATGGCTCAAGTCAGATTTAATTAGATGGCTGCAGCTTGTTGGTTTGGCTATCGTTTGTGATCTGTCTTTTATGATAAACATCATCCCCGCATTTAGTCAATTTACATTGTGGTCGGTGTACGGGCGTCACAAAATTTTATTATGTTTTCCACAGAATAACAGGTGGAACAAATAATGTTGCTGCAATATCAAATTTTTAAATGTAAAAGGTTATGTAGTAGCAAAAAAAAAGGACAAAATGGCTTGTGTAGCATATGTATGTATGTATGTTTGCCTGTGTGTGTGTGTGTGTGTGTGCGTGCGTGTATATAAACACACACACGCGTGCACACACACATTCTAAACATTTCAGCAAAAGTGGAGCTTTCCTTTAATATACAGAGGTACTTTCATTAGTAAATGTTTTATAGTACATTTTCTAGCTAAGCATTTACTGGCACTCTCCACACATTCAATAGTCACCTTTGCCATACATAAAATATAGTTACATGGCAGGATGCCTAGTAAGGTGCTAGAACAATTTTGGCTGTTGAGTATGCTGTGCTCAAGAGAAGGGGCCAACAAGGTGGGTTTATGTGCCACATACCTTTCCACTGTGTAGCAAGTAGGTGACTGCCCTTTACCTGGTTAAATAGTTTATTCAGTTCACTATCCATGCAAATGTATACAAATATAACTAATTTACCTTGTGGGCTTAATGTGACACTAAACTCATGAGTAAAATCTTAAAAATACATTGAAGTATCTCCATTAGTAACAAAAATATATAGCTTTCTTGTGTATCACTCAACTGTAGATCCTCAAATCATCTCTCAATTGGTGCTGACGCTGTCCTTACTCCTGGAGGGGGGCTACTTTTATTCCCCATGGTCCTTGTGTGTTGTAAAGTAGTCACCGCTCCAAGCTCACTCCTGTGATGGACTACAATCTCATGTTTAGTTTACTAATTTGTATTGAGATTGTAGTCCATCATGGGAGCAAGCTTGGAGTGGTGGCTTCTTTACAACACACACAGGGACCATGGGGAACAAAAGTAGCCCCCCTCCAGAAGGAAGGACAGTGTCAGCACCAATTCAGAGATGATTGGAGGATCTACAGCCGAGTGATACGTAAATACGATACATTTTTGTTAATGGTTATATATATATATACTTTTTTTTTTTTTAAGCTGACCGGCAGATGTACATTAGCTCTGTAATAAAATTTCATTTGAAGAACAGATGTGGGTGAATGCTGCCAAATGTTATTTAAGTCTCAGCAAATGCATTGCAAATGTGCCTAATAAATATGATGAATGTACCACAACGAATATAGCGGCAAATATGTTCTTAATATTCCCCTACAAAGTTTAAATTTTTTTATTTATTATATGTATGCATGCATGTAGCACCAACAATTTACACAGCGGTTTTACATATTGTGCATTTGCATCAATCCCAAGGGGCTTACGATCACTTGCCTATCTGACAAGCATACAAACACATACTATGGCCAATTTATACAGAAGCCAATTAAACTACCAGCATGTTTTTAGAGTGTGGGAGGAAACCCATGCAAACACAGGGAGGTAATGCAAACTCCTTACAGTTATTGTCCCAGCCAGGATTCGTACTGAGGACCCCAGGATTGCTAACCATTAGGCACTGTGCTGCTCTATTTACATAGTTTCAGGTTTGTGCTCTTATGACGCTAGTTTGGATGCAACATGTGTGCATTGTGGCATCTGTAATCACTCATACACCTAAGTATACTATACTGTCTCCAGCCAGACTAATCCACCTACCACTGTTTTTTGATAGCTTTACACAGCCTGACTTGTGACTTCAAAAGAGATAAAGTGTCATCTTATTCAAAGCTTTCTTTCCATAATTTTTTCAATAAGGGAATCTTGCAGGAATAACAAAACATCCTGTTTCCTCGTTTAAATACATAATATAGTGACATTACCTTGTTTTTTTTCTATTGCAGAAATATGTATTTTTTCCCATTGAAGTAATGCCTTGCTCTTTCATGCTGAGATTTTAGAATATTTTATCTGTTTATCTGTCTGTGGATTTCCTGCTGGGCACCAAATGCTGCTGTCTAAATATTTTTAGTGCCTGTTACATAGAATGGCTTCCTACTGTTAGATTGGAGGAAAGGGGCTGTGGGTGAAGGGCAGAGATGCAAGAAAAGATGTCTTCATTAGCAGAGCCCAGTACAGTGTGACATGGTTAACCTAGCCATATTGACAGTGGCAGTACCTGTCCCGACATTTCTGAGAGATAAGGAGAACATTGCAGCAATCAGGAAAACATGTATCACAAAGAATATTGCTTTGGGGGTCTGTTTTTTTTGTTCTGTAGGGTTTGGACATGATGCCATTTTAGAAGCAGAGGTTTGTGGATGGGCGGAAAAAAAGATTGTTGATTGGAAAGTCAAGGAAAAGTTCATCCAAGATTGTGTCAGCAGGGCATGTACTTTCACTTGATCATTTAGAATGCACATTCATATTTCTAGTTTTGGAAATTCTAGTCTACATTTGTCGGGTGTAAGTGAAATTGGCCTTTGCCACAATTGGCGAAACGTCGCCTGTAGGTGAAATGCATTGGAGCCAGTAGATTATTCTTTTTCTTTATCTTTTTCATGTAACAAAGATCCATTTAATTGAGAGCTATGGTGAGAATTGAGGGCATTGGTGTTAGTCATTGGGGTCCTCAGTTTACCTTCCCATTTATTATCTAATAAATGAACTTCTAGTCAATTGATCAAACTAAAGTTGAATTCCCAACACACAGCCAGTGGGGATGATTTAATAATGGCAAATAGGCTGTTGTACTTCACAGAGGAAGTTTGCCCTTAAGTAGAGTATACAGACGAACGTTCCTACAACAAATCCCATTAGAACGTTCAATAATGCCATCAGAGACTTGCCGATTGTCATTTTAACATTCAATTTTGGAATGAATGGAGTTTTACAAACGAAAACCACATTCACTGTTAGAATTTCTTTAGATTGAGAAACATTTTCCAACACGCTCCTTCCAATTTTTAGTTATTGCGGTTGAAATCGATCATCGATTTGACTCCGTCAAATATTAGAAAGTTGAAGAAACGTTCTGAAATTGATTTAGTTCATTTAAAATTGTAACCGTTGTAAAGTTGGGGAGCTCACAGAGCACTCGCACAGGGCTTTTCCATAAACCGAAAGTCTTTATTTTTTCTCTTCAGGCAACTCACAGGTGAGAAACACAAATGAAGGCTTAACTTCAACATATAAGACAAAGTAAAGTTCACTTATCTTCAGCAAATAGGATATACTGGGGTTGATTTACTAACCTTATAAACACACCACGAATGTGTATACACCTCTGCAGTGTGTTCCCTCCCAGCATGATCTATGGGTGGAATCTAAACACCTTTGTAATGTGTACACACCCAGCAGGTGTGTTGTGCAAAGCCCTGAAGGAATTCCAAGGTGATGTTGGGTAAATTAGCTCTATGTTTAGTTGCTTGCGTTGATGAATGCAAGGAATGTAAATGCATGAGCTAACCATTTTTGTCTAAACTGTGAAGCAGCATTATATATGCATCATGTGCATGATTTTTCCATATATGGCATTAGTGGAAATATGCTTTTAGAGACTTTTTGGTTGATAAATACGTTTTGCTGTGTGAAAATCACACACACCAGGTGTGTGTGTGTGTTTAGGTTAGTAAATCACCCCCACTGTCTCACCAACTCAAGGTTGTCCCGTTCACGCACTTAAAGTGGACTTTAACGTTTGCCTCCACAAAACGCCTCAGTGGTACTTCATACCCTTTAGCCACTTCAAGCAGCTTTCCACACACCTTGTGTGCCTAGCTCTCTCAGCCTGTCAAATTCTCCAGCCTCCCTGGCTGTTCCTGGTGTGGCTCCACCACACCACCTGGCTTGGCCCTCGTGTGCCTCCAGCACACACCACACCACCTATCCCCTGAGCTCTAGTCTGGATTCTTAATGAGGCTGCTCTCAGCCCAGACTGGTCATTGGCAACACCTGGCCCCAGGACTGGAGATTTCATTCCACCTAGAACTCTAAGGCTGCCCATACACCTTGCGATCATAGGATGACACTTTTCGTCCGATGATCGAACCGTCGTACGATTTTCGTATGGCGGCCCCATCCTGATCCGATTATAGCAAGGTTGTATTAGCGGTAATTAGAAGAAAGCACCTGGACGAATTGCAGTAATCGACCGCACTTATTTTTGTCTGCGCATTGTGGCATTGTGAGGCAATACCACGGTGTTAGGTGGCCTCAAAGTCACCCAGGGTTCTCAGCCAGAGGGGCTGAGTGGCTCCAGGAAGACATTACTGGTACCAGGAGAGAACTGCCTTTTCAGTTCTTTCTGGGTTTTCTGGATCAAGGTTGGGATCCTGGAGCCAGGAGATTTCTTAGAGCTCTGGGTGGGAGGAAATCTCCATTCCTGGGTCCATGCTTTGGTGGTGACCAGCACCTGATTGTGCACCTGTTTACATCCCTCATGAAGTGTGTGCTGGGATGTGTTCAGGGCCCCACCTGTGAGTCAGGAGAGCTCCACCCCGGAGTCAGTGTGGAGGCCAGTGCAGCAGGGAGCTGCGGGTTTGTGAACCATATTGAGAGGATTGGCATGTTATTGCCGTTGTCTGGAGGAACCAGACAGTGGCCCTAAAGATTGAGGCCGGAGCAGCAGTGCTGCGAGAGAGACTTGTTAAAAGACTGGGACACCTTGAGTGTACGTGACAACTCAAGGATTGGTGAGCCCCTATCTGTTATGCTACAGCAAGCTATTTATGTTGGATTTCGTGTTATCTTTCGTTTTGAAAGCAAATAAACTGCATTGTACTTGCACCTCCGGTCTTCAGTGGAGTGTCCTTGTTACAGCATGTGCAGTGTGGATCGTACGAATTTAGACGTACAGAAATGCCACCAACCTTGCGAAAATCGTACGATCGACCAAAGTTTTCTAACCTGCTGGTTAGACAAAAGTCGATCGATTGCACAGTATTTGCGGTTGTACACAGCCCATTAACCATACGAATATGGGACGAAAACGCGATCGCATACGAAAATCGGCCGATATTCGTAAGGTGTATGGGCATCTTAAGAAATCTCCAGAGCTCCACATCCAAGCTAAAATTAGGGAAACCCAAAAGAATCTGAAAAGCCAGCTTCCTTCTTATAAAATGGTTTACATTCCGGACCCTCTCAGCCCCTCTGGCTGAAAGTCCTGTGTGCCAAAGTTACCAAACTACACTGTGGCATTCCCATACACTGCCACACCGTGTATACCCTACTGTAGTATTGTAAATTAGGTTTAAACTCTACAGACCTCCATCACGTAATCATAGTTTTATTTTTATATTTCTTGCACATGATTGTTTATTTTTTGTAAAGTGAAATTTCTCTACATGAAACCTCCCCTACAAAGTGCAAATTCACTTGTAAAGTGAACAGCTTATTTGCCTTTAGTTTATCAACCCCACTGTCTCTAAAGCTGGCCATACACCTTACAATTAACTGCAGATTTTCTGTGGTCAGATGGAAAAGGTGCAACAGATTCCTCCATCTACACTAATCTCTGTGGATGGAGTAATCTCTACCTGGGCCAATCTGTTGCACTTTTTCCATTTCCAAAATCTGCAGTTAATCGTAAGGTGTATGGGCACCTTTAGAGTGATGGAGAGGACTTCATCATCAGCAATATCATTTTTGGGTAGAATTACACTCTCACTTATTGAGCCTAGCAGTTTGAAAACATGGAGAAATTAGTGTTTCTATACTCACTGCCAATGGAGCCTGCTAATCTTCATATATAGAGTGATTTTTTTAAAATTACATTTTCATAATTCAGGTAAAGCAAACAAAATATTCACTGATGAAACTTGTTATTGTATTGTACTTTGGTATTGTAGCCTTTTTGGTAATGCACACACAAATAAATTGTTCCTTGTGTCAGATATAGTAGTCGCTTCAAATAATATAATGGGATTGACCTACATTACTGTTTGCACATCAACCCCATCATTAAATATAACCTTTATTAGCCTTACATTAAAAACCATCTATTCACTTTCATTTCCATTCATGTCATTCTTTATTTTATTCACACCCACAACAATTTAGAGGGAGTTTAATATCGCTGTCATATACTTCACTGTCTCCTATTACATTATACTGTACGTGCCTTCTACTTCTCTCAGGACCTTCTTTATTATCTATCATCTTCTCTTTTCTGAAGTTGCTTCCTCATTTAGTCCCTAATAACTTCCTATCTAACTGATGATATTTCCCTCTAACTGAATTTCTTATCCCTTGAACCCACACCCAACATGTTTCACCGTTTATTCCATGGTTTCATCGGGTGTTTAGTGTTTTGTGTCTATAATTTGCTCAAGGTTGCTCAAGGGCCAAAACACTCAAAAAACGGATATTGTTGGTCTTGGATTCAACATAAAACAGAAGTCACCAACTTATGTGACTAGATCAATTAGTTATGGACTGTATAATAATAGTCTTAAAGGAGAACTATGGGGTCAGGGCTTTTCCCCATAGTTCTCCTTAGGGTAACGGGAGGACACAAACTAGCATCCTCCCGCCACCCTAAGCTCAGTATACCACGAGCTACAGCTCGCGGTATACTGAGACACCGCAGCCGGAGTGGATCCCGACATCGATGTCGAGATCCGCCCAGCTGCGTGAGTGACAGCTGGCTCTGCCTATCTAGAGGCAGAGCCAGCTGTACCCGCCCCCTCCCCGTCCGTTCCGCCAGTCAGCGCTGGTGGATCAGAGCAGGGAGGGGGGAATCCGTCCCCTCCCCTGTCACGGCAGAGAGCCGTGACAGGATCGAGAAGTGACCGAACACCGGTATGTGTTCGCTCACCTCCCGATCTACTGAGCCGACCTGTGACAGTTTCATTGTCACAGGTCGGCTAGAACTATGAGGTTAGTGAAAAGCACTCCTTTAAAGGAGCACCAGTTATACTGGTAGTGAATCCAGAGAAGATGTATGCACTGATCCTGCAGCCCGGTTGGATAGAGAAACATTCATTTAAAAGCACTGTAAAGAAAACCTAAAAAACCGGTTCACAGCTTGACAGAAGGGGGTGAACCTCTGAAACATTATGCCTAGCAATGCCTGACACTTGGTGACCCGGAAGTACTCAGCAGCTGTGGTCCCACCTTGAGGAGAACCAGCTACAGCACTGCTCAGCCATTGGATCAGATCTGTGTCTTCCAGCACAGGTGATCTGGAATCTTTCTGGACTGGACTCTGCTCTGCTCTCCATGTGCCTTCCATCCTGATAACAATCTTGGACTAGCATCGGAGATCGGACGTCCATCTGATGTGTGACAGACGAGATGTTTTTTACTTTTATACTGCACTTAGATCTGTGCACTAGGTTTTTATGTTTTCTTTACAATGATATTGATGTTCGTACCCCAAGCCAGAATGATGGCAGCTGGTAGATGTCTGGTGTCACTCTCGTCCTAGAATGTGCGCACAGTTTCACTCTTTTGTAAACGGGCGCATTATGGCACCACGCAGAAATAAACATTTTCTTCTCTCTGCTCATAGTCCTTCCGTGGTCCAGTGGATCCTTGTAGCCAATATCTGAGGTGTGAGGATTTTGATTACATTGCCTTGCTAAGTAAAGCCCTCAAGTATACCAGGTAATACTTTGATTTTCTGCTGTTAGGTTACTTGATAGCAATAAAACTGCGCCTGTTTTATGATGCCATAAATTCACCTTTACTAGGCAGGCCGTTTTTCACCTTTCAAACCTATCTGATATGTCTGGGAAAAGTTTAATATATTGCTGCACACGCTAAAACACAAACAATTACTTTATATATTTGTAACCACTTGCCTAATTATTTTGTTTTAGGATTTGATTGGGGAATAAGACTTTTCAGTGAAATGGTTTAGATTGCACCAGAAGCCACCGGTGGCGCTGCAAATTATTCTAGCCATGAAGAGCAGCCCTCTTAGCAGGCAAACAAATAAACAATTACCAATAATTTATTTATTATTGGTATTTATATAGCGCAGAAAAACTTATGCAGGACTTCAACTACTTCAAAGTAAATACTGCAAAGTAATACGTTCATCCACGATTGTGTCTGCAGGGATGTACTTTTCACTTGATCGTTTAGGTTAAAGCACATTCATATTTCTATTTATTTCTATTGGTATTTATATAGCGCCGACAATTTACACAGCGATTTACATAGTTGCACATTCCCATCAGTGCCCTCAAGGAGCTTACAATCTAAGGTCCCTATCTCACGTGCATACATACGAGAGGACAATTTAGACAGGAGCCAATTAACCTTCCAGCATGTCTTTGGAGTGTGGGAGGAAACCGGAGTAGCCGCGGAAAATCCGCACAAGCACATGGATAACATGAACACTCTTTGCAGATAGTGTCTTGCCTGGGATTTGGACTGGGGACCCCCAGTGCTGCAAGGAAGAAGTGCTAACCACTAAGACACTGTGTTGCCCAATGGATATAACGATTTTCCTTTTTTCCTTTTTTTGTGTGTTGGCAGAGAGAGGAAGACATTATTTCCACAATGCCTATAGCTAGATAGGTGATGGAGAGTTTGTTTTAAAGTGCTTGTATGTTGGTTCAGAATATATAAATACTTCAGTGTGCATAGTCTGGACACAGGTTCACATAAAAGTGTTAATACAAAAAAGTAATTGAGGGCCTATTCACACTAGTCTGTTTTCCTGCAGAATTGTGCTGCATTATAATGCATTTCAAGTAGCAATCCTGTTTATTTCCTATGTCGCTAATTCATATCTATGTACACAGTTTAGTAAGTTTTTAAAAGGGGAACTGTTAGGGATCATGCACACCTAATGCATGTGTGCTAGCATAGGTTTCAATGGGCCCTTAATAAATGTGACTAATAATAAATGTAACTAGTGTAAATCCTTAGTATATATGTATATATATTAACTGTAACACAGTCCGGCTGAGTGTGTAGGCTCCATTCTATTGTTCTCAATGCTTTGATAACGTTTCCTGAATTTGGTATCCTTAGGTGGTCCCTTTTGATGTAGAGTGTTTTAAAATGTAATGCTCTTT
The DNA here is from genome assembly GCF_000935625.1 of Nanorana parkeri. NCBI lineage: Eukaryota > Metazoa > Chordata > Amphibia > Anura > Dicroglossidae > Nanorana > Nanorana parkeri. The sequence goes on from NW_017306270.1 coordinate 483,888, forward strand.
TAAATATTTTCATGTATTATATGTCTATTTTGACTTTTCCAATTTACGAAAAAAATTATTGAGACCAAAATACCCTAAGCTAGCATCTCGCTGGAGAGTCAGACCCCTGCTTTCACATACAAGCAGCAGTTTGGGTCTGCAGAGGTCAAAATTCTCTCCCCTGCACACTGCTCCAATCTACAGTGCTCTAGCTCCCTGAGCAATGCTGTTATTGGAGCAGTGTGCAGGGTAGTGTGTTGACCTCTGGAGACCTGTGATGCTGCTTATGTCTCAGAGTAGTAGTCAGACTCTCCAGCGTGCTGCCAGCTCAGGGTATTTTAACCTTTGCTGCAGCACTTACGAACTAAAATAAAATAAAATCACAGTGTATTTATTGCTGTATTTGCAGCCTGGCCTCAATGTTTGTCTCCTGTTATGCTCTCTACTCAGCATCACTCAGACAGGCAAAGGGAGTGCCAGAACTAGTTGCCAGTTGGGGTCTGGTGTATTATACATTTGCTGACTGTGGACATGCTGACAGGAGATGTAAAGAGAGTTGGTTGGCTCATCATTGTGCTGCTGCCTCTTAATTGCCCAATCAGCAGGCTGTAGTTGTTTTCTAGGAAAAATTGTGCTGCCGATACAGTGGAGAGCGGGGATGGGGTTGTGCTTTCTGGTACAGACGAGTGAGAGATTACATATCAAAGATTTTCCAAACCAAGTTCGAAAGCTATTCAAAGGAATCATTCCAAGTCCTAAAGTGAATTCTCGCACTTTGATACAAGCGGACTACTTGTAGTTGATGTAACAGACTTTAAACCGCTACACTACAAATCTAATTAGTAACATCCTTCAGGTCAAGGAGTCACGGGCCTGCTGGCTCATGTGCGATTACCATTCAATGGTAAATTTCACTGATGCAATTAACTCTTGGCGACTGTGTCATTGTATAAACATCTGCACAAAGCACATTACTTCTGTGTAATTACTGCAGGTTGCTATTTAGGCAGTGACATATGTAGGGAATGGCTGCTGGGTGATGTCCAGATATACCATCACATATTTCACTTGGTGCTGCCCTATATTTCTCATACATTATTTAATTCTAGCAATGCATATATAAGCATATTTAAACTTGTCTCTATCGTAAAGGTGCTTAATAGATTGTGGCAGTACAATGCAAACATTTAAGCTGTATCTGCACAAAGATCCCCATATTCTTGACCACTCTCAAAACTTCCTTTATAATATCAAAGGCTGTCTTCCACCCGTTCCTATTGGTGCATTTCTATTAAAGAAGACCGGTTGGAATCAGCCTAAAGTGTGGAACATGCTATGTGTTATAATGGCCCAGATTTCAGGATTCCATTGCCGCTGGCAAGCTCACCTAGCTACATGTACTCCTTTATGTCTACATTGTACTACCTAAACCTGTTCAATACCTTTTCTTGTACTAATAGAATCTGTTATAAGAGAATATTGGAGGCTGGTATTGCTGACGTCTTCTTTTGAGAGTGCTGGTTTCTTGGCTGTTGGTTCTTTGGCCTCAGTGCTGACTGAGTTGCTTAAAGTGATACTAAACTCAGGAGTTAAATCGTAAAAATGCATTCAAGTACCTTAACCAGGGCAGCCATCAGGGAGTTCAGCCGATTGGTATGGCAGAGGTGACAGGGGAGGAGGCCAGGCCCCAGCAGCACTGGTCCAGCAGCGGTGTCCTGTTATCTGTGCGTTACTAAGTTCAGAGTCCAGTGCGTTACTAAGTTCAGAGTCCAGTGCGTTACGAAGTCCTGTTACCAGTGCGTTATGAAGTCCTGAGTCCAGTGCATTATGAAGTCCTGAGTCCAGTGCGTTACGAAGTCTGAAGCCCAATTCATATACTGTTCTGCATTGCTGTATAATGTATTTCTGGGACTTGTAGTCCCCCTACAGCTGGTGCCATTCTGCATTAGAGTGTTAGCTCCTCGGTACAGAAACTAATGTGACTGGCACAGTGTTCTCTGTACTGCCCTGTGGTGGGGGGACCACAAGTACCAGCATGCCATTGGCTGCTTTGTCCCTGGTAAAGCATTTCCATCCTAGTCTGCACTTACCCTGGAACTGCAATAACATCCTACTTTGTAATCTCTTGGCACTCCCTTTTTCATACAGATATTTCTCCTGGCATTTCATGCTGCTTGGCAATCCCCTGATACTACATTTACATCCTGCTCTGTATTTTGCCTGGCCATGTGATAAGATCCTTCTCTGTATTCCCCCAGGCACTGCATTTACATCCTGCTATGTAATTCCCTTTCCACTGCATTTAAATCCTTTTCTGTAATCCCCCTGGCACTGCGTTGTCATTTTTTCTGTAATCCCAATGGCACTGCGTTTACTTCCAGCCTTTGTAATCCCCCATGCACTGGATTTACATCCTGCTTTCTAATTTACCTGGCACCGCATTCACATCCTGCTATGTAATTCCCCCCTGCACTGCATTAACATCCTGTTCTGTATTCCCCTAGGCACTTTGTTTACATCTTGCTCTGTAATCCCCTGGCACTGTGTTGATAACCTGTTCTGTAATCCCCCTGGCACTGCCTTTACATTCTGCTCTGTATTCCTCTGGCACTTCATTTATATGCTGCTCTGTAATCCCCTGCCACTGCATTTTCTTCCTGCTCTGTAATTCCCTTGGCACTGCGTGCACATAATACTCTGTATTCTTCTGGCACTGTGTTTACAGCCTGCTCTGTAATCCCCCTGGCACTGTGTTTACATCCTGCTCTGTAATCCCTTTGGCACTGCTTTACATTCTGCTCTGTAATCCTCCTGGCACCACATTTACATTTCGCGTTGTAATCCTTCAGGCACTGCTCTTACATCTGTCTCTGCAATCCCCCTGGCACTGCGTTTACATCTTGCTCTGCAATCCTCCTGGAACTATGTTTACATCCGACTCTGCAATCCCCCTGGCTCTGCGTTTACATCCTGCTCTGCAATCCCCCTGGGACTATGTTTACATCCTGCTCTGTAACCCCCTGGCACTGTGTTTACATTCTGCTCTGTAATCCTTTTTGCACTATGTTTACATCCTGCGTTGTAATCCCCCTGGCACTGTATTTACATCCTACTCTGTAATCCTCCTGGCACTGTGTTTACATCCTACATTGTAACCCCCCTGGCAATGTGTTTACATCCTGCTCTGTAATCCTCCTGGCACCACATTTACATTTCACGTTGTAATCCTTCAGGCTTGCTCTTACATCCGGCTCTGCAATCCCCCTGGCACTGCGTTTACATCCTGCTCTGTTATACCCCTGGCACCACATTTACATTTCCTGTTGTAATCCTTCAGGCACTGCAATCCCCCTGGCTCTGCGTTTACATCCTGCTCTGCAATCCTCCTGGGACTATGTTTACATCCGACTCTGCAATCCCCCTGGCTCTGCGTTTACATCCTGCTCTGCAATCCCCCTGGGACTACGTTTACATCCTGCTCTGTAAACCCCTGGCACTGTGTTTACATTCTGCTCTGTAATCCTCTTTGCACTATGTTTACATCCTGCGTTGTAATCCCCCTGGCACTGTATTTACATCCTACTCTGTAATCCTCCTGGCACTGTGTTTACATCCTGCTCTGTAATCCCCCTGGCACAGTGTTTACATCCTACTCTGTAATCCTCCTGGCACTGTGTTTACATACTGCTCTGTAATCCCCCTGGCACTGTGTTTACATCCTGTTCTGTAATCCTCCTGGCACTGTGTTTACATCCTGCTCTGTAATCCTCCTGGCACTGTGTTTACATCCTGCTCTGTAATCCTCCTGGCACTGTGTTTACATCCTGCTCTGTCCTATTATTGTGACATTTTCTAAACAGGGTGCCGGGACAAGTTCAGATGCATAATTCAGAACGTTAAGTGAATTATGCGTGAATTATATATGTACATGGGGACAGCCCTTTTGCTCATTATATATAAATGCAGTGCTTATCCTACATAGTGTCTTAGTACAGTGTTTGTGCTTTTCTGATCTGCATATCTCTGTGTGTACATGTCTATAAACAGCACAGTTACAAAAAAATTCCAAAACTTAAAGGGACACTAAACTCAGGAGCTAGATCTTACAAATGCATTCAAGTATCTTAACGAATATTTAAACTCTCTGGGGTTTTTGCATATATCTACTGCTACCAAACGAAAAATGTTTAAACTTACCTGTGTCTCTGCCGCACGCTCCCGTCCGAAGATCTGAAAAATCTCGGGTGGCCACAAAGGATCATGGGGCAGGCGCATGCGCAGTACAGATCTTTGGCCCGGAGACGAGGAGAGTCACAAGGTAAGTCAATAGAGGCAGCTTGCACCTGCACAGACTCCATGGGACAGGAAGTGCCAGGAAGAGAGAGGAGTCAGCGCTATTTAATAGAGCTGCACCAGGACTGGAGAGACTCCTGAAAACTACAGTAAAAAAGATGATCGGATCAAGAGGCATCATTTAAGGTAAGTTCTTAAACCAGCATTTGGGGGGGGGGGGGGTTGGGTATCCTTTAATGTCCCTTTTAACTATTAACAATTATTTTAATCGTGCATCACTCGGCGGTAGATCCTCCAATCATCTCTGAATTGGTGCTGACACTGTCCTTCCTTCTGGAGGGGGGCCACTTTTGTTCCCCATGGTCCCTGTGTATGTTGTAAAGTTGTCACCTCTCCAAGCTCAATCCCGTGATAGACTACAATCTCACATTTAGTTTACCAATTTGTACTAAGATTGTATGTTAACTTCTCTAATGTAAATCTTATATTTTCTTACTAAAACTTTCATGGTAACAAAATGTAGAATAATACCTGAGTTAGAGAGGGTACAAGGAGAGGGAGGCTGGGGGTTGTTCAAGCTATCACTGTACTGCCGCACTTTTTTGGAAATTAACCATCAAGCTGGCATATTAGCACTAGAACCCCGGACTAGACACAGGATGCAACTGACAGCAGCCCACAAATACACTAATACCCTGCAGCTAAACATAGGATGACAACAGATCAAATCTGTAGCAACATGATAATTGGAGCAAGATTCTTGTTTGGGGGAGATGAGAAACGAGTTTGCTTGGAAAGGTTAAAAAAGTTTGTGAAACAGTTATCACAGCTTGCCGCTCCACCAGCTACCACTATAGGGAGATTTACCCAAAATCTAGCTGACTGGACACACACACAGGCAAATGCAGACAGCATTGTTTTATTCTTGTTGGTGGGAGCACAACAGAAATCAAGTAACAAGTAAGAAATCGAGGAACAATCTCCAGACGAATTACCCTGTTCATTTTATTGTCACTTCATTTATAGGGAATTGATGTGGGATGGACTCTTCCGCCTTGGCCAATTACCTTTGGAGGTGGTACCTCGCCTGGTGGGAGAAACGCTCTTGCCTCTTAAAGTGGTTGTAGGTTATATAGACCAACCAGTTCTGATGGTTGGGTTGAAGATTGGACTTCCTACTCCAACACATCATCCCGATCAATTCCATATGCTTCCTGACTGCTGAGACATGGCATTTAGTCAAACAGTAGAAAGGCATCATGGCACACTCACAAACTAGCATGTAAAACAACTTGTCTCACCACTAAGGACAATGACAGAGGTTTGGATACACGTCTTCTGCAAAGGATGTGTAAGCCACACTGCCGCGCCAAGGCACCTCTTATAGTGCGGTCCTAACTCTAAACTATGAGAGTCTCCATCTTGGAGCACATGGGGCAGAAGATATCAAATTGGGTGAGGGCTGTCAGGAGGACGCCCCACCTCCCCAAAGGTACATAAACACACAAGGGATCCCGCACATCCCATCGGCAGCTGAGAAACCCCATGCGTCGCTGCACCAAATCGGTAAAGCAATGGCATTTAGTCAGTCTGGCATTTAGTCAATCTCTAGGTGGTTCTATAAGGCCAGGTCATGCCATTTTGAATCTACATGCAGCTCATAGTTTGTACCATGGGATGGGATATCTCTCATCTCCCCACAACCAAGATTTTGGATTAGAGCTCAAACATTCCCTCTGAAAATGAGTAATGATTCCAGACAGTATGGTGCCAATGTTGAATACATATTCCCTGCTTTTCTGACTTGCATTTGCAAAGTCTGAGAGTATTCTTTTGATTGGCTTGCTCCAGTGAGGTCATAATTGTTTACCCTTTTCTTCAGCCCCAAACCACCTTTTATCCTTTTTATTGGTTGGAAAAAAAATATGACACTAAGCAGAGGAGTGCAACTTTTCGGAGGGCGGGTAGGGGGTGGCATCGATTGGGCAGTTCTCTTACCTTTTCTGCTGTACACATGTACACACACAGAATTCCACACATATCGGCACAAGTTCTAGACAGAGTATGTTTTTACTTATTATAAGCTGTGGGCTCTCTAAGGGTCATGGGGGGTTAATTGGCACATGATGGGTATTAATAGGAGGTTCTGGCAGCTCAGTAGAGGTGTTGATTGAGCAAATGAGAGACTATGAAGTGCTAAACTACAGGAAAGCTCTGAACTGTGCTGCTTCAGAGACTCGGGTGTCTCTGGGGCCTATCCTGGCTGGGGGGCCCGGTGTCTTTTTGACTCATAAACAGAGTATTTACCTGTACCCGTGGACTCTTAATTGCAGTATTTGCTAGGGAGAAGCTTTTATGTGCAGTAATAAACACGACTTTGTTTGGAAGTCAGCAGTGCCCTACATACTTGTGATGCTTCAGATTTATATCCTATTAAATGTATCTACCCTTTGAAAGTTTTCATGTTTTATTATTACAGAACATTGAATCACAGCGCAGTTTATGGTGAGTGTTCTTTTTTTTTTTTTTTTTTTTAATGAGCTGATCTCTACAAAGTGATTTAAAGTGTATTCCAGGACATTTGAAAAAAAGAAATCATATGCAGTACATCTCTGAAACACGAGTATATTTCCCCAAAGTTTATACCTTTAAAGACTCAATGAGTACAGAAAAATATGCACTCTGGCAATGCACTATTGTGGGCTGACACCCAGTATTTTTGTGGACTGAGTGGTGTCAGCCCTGCCTGGTTTTCTTTTGCAGACCCATCTACTCTTCAATCTCAATGACATAAAGGCTAATCATTCTGTAGTTCCAAGATAAGAACTGGGAAGGCTCTCCTTGAGATAGTATAGAAAGTGCGGACAACTTTAGACATTTAGCCACCCATACAATGGCAAAAAACAGATCAATGACAGTGACAGCCACAGGGTAACATTCTCTTAGGACCTGTTCACACTGCCTACATGCTCAAATGCCCCGTTGTAGCATGTGGGCATGTGGGCTGCTATAAGTTTTGTCAGGCAGTAAGGAGGAGGTGTAGATAGTGTGAACAGGCCCTTAGCCATGATGATGCAGACTGTCACAGGTCGGCTCAGTGGATCGGGAGGTGAGCGAACACATACCGGCGTTCGCTCACCTCTTGATCCTGTCACAGCTCTCTGCCGTGACAGGGGAGGGCTGGATTACCCCCTCCCCGCTCCGATCCACCAGCGCTGACTGGCGTATCGGACGGGGGAGGGGGCGGGTACAGCTGGCTCTGCCTCTAGATAGGCAGAGCCAGCTGTCAGTCACGCAGCTGGGCGGATCCAGACATAATTGTCGGGATCCGCTTCAGCTGCGGCGTCTCAGTATACCACGAGCAGTAGCTCGCGGTATACTGTGGCGTCTCAGTATACCGCGAGCTGTAGCTCGCGGTATACTGAGCTTAGGGTGACGGGAGGACGCTTGTTTGTGTCCTCCCGTTACCCTAAGGAGAACTATGGGGAAAAGCCTTAACCCCATAGTTCTCCTTTAATGGCTAACCAACAGTGTGAGCAGAGTTCCACTGCAGGTACATCTAACTGAGATGTGGTCTAGCTGGAGTCTGAATATTCCGTGCATAGGGCCTAATGATAGTACGGCTACATTTACACGTATATTTTAGGTGCGAATAGGGATTCTTACTTACCTCAGGAACTTGCAATTTCCTGCAGTAGGAATCCATAATCTGCCATTTGCAACGACAGCTGTCACCCATTCAAGTTAATGACTGGGTGACAGCCGCTGCATTTGAAGACCAGTACACCGCATGTAATCATATGTGATATGATTACATGCAGTTAGGAATCAATCACTATACCAGGACGCATAGATGAGCCGCATGTAATTGTATTGCATACGGTTACATTCAGTGTGCTGGCGTTCTAATGCTTTCAAATGCAGTGGCTGTCACCCGATCATTAGCTTGTAAACGGCAGATCAGGGAATCCTGCTGCAGGACATTGCAAGTTCCTGACGCAGGAATCCCTAATTGCACTTAAAATATAGGTGTGAATGGAGCCTAAATCTGACCCCGAGAGGGGAACTATAGTAAGCCATACAAACACCGTGGGTTTTTTTGGTGTAACATAATATAATCAGATGAATTCATAAATGAGGAGCAACCCTACAGAATTCCATGCAGCTACTTGTGATGAGAGATAATATGTCTGGGATTTATAGAATCTGTTATTTTTACCTTACTATTCCAATAAGGACAGCTATTTACCAAGGATATCCTTTTAATCTGTTTAATAATTTACTATCTTAGTGAATATCATCTGTCACAGGAGAGCAACTAGCCCTTGATTAATGCCTTGAACATACAAACAACACAAGCAGTACAAGATGCAGTAGGTACAGCCGTCACTTTGTACACTCTCTAATCTATTCTCTCTGTTTGGCTGTTTTATGCCCCTGTTGTGAATTATGCTCAAGCTGGAGTGGTAATTAAGCAGAATAGTCATCAAAGACGTATTTTAATGTGATGCACGCAGGCAAAGTACTGATGTGAAATGACTTTTCTATCTACGTAATAAATGATTGAAACGTTGAATAAATTAAATCTTAATACAATTTTGAGTTAGCTGAGATTTAAATGGCCCTGCTGACGGGTGCCGGGGGAATAAAAGAGGCCTATGGTGGCCGTTTGAGCAGTGGGCTGGAAATGATGTTCTTCCCTTGGCCAATAAGATGCATGATTTGCTTTTGATGCCGAGTCTTTTAGCTGATGTGCAGGAAATTGAGGGGGAAAGTGAGCTACAGAAGCAGATAATGTTAAAGTTTATTGACATAACGTAATCCCTCAGCAGGTCCAGAAATCTGTCAAAAGGAGACGCATCATTGTTGATTAATAACCGCTAATTTTCTGGCCTCTGTCTTACACTAATGCCTATAATTGCTCAGAATAACAATTCAGCAATGAGTCTTCATTTTCTGGAGTTGCTGCTTAGAAATGGAAAAAAGCTTGGAAGCAAACAAGAAGGTAAACATTAAAGTGGACCTATTCTTAAATGTTAATATAATGCTATACTAAAAATATCTCTGGGATGGATAAAAAAGGATTATAGATTGGATGGGACAATTATATTTCCTGGAAAAGATGTTGCTTTCTTGGAAAAAAAAAGCCTAGGCATTTGGTCATGTGATCCCTGTTAAATTAATCTAAACCATGAGCCTGACTTTTAACAGAGATCATAAGACTAGGTATCTAGGCGTTTGGTCACATGAGCACATAGGAGGAAGCCTAGGGTTCTTCATTCTTCAAGAGATGTTAGTATTTCAGCTCTTCTGTTATTGCTTAACCACTTCAGCAAGACCAGCGTGAGTCACCACTTGGACGATAGGTGTGCTATAATACTAGTGCCAAATGAAAAAGGAAGCAGTGTGGACAGGGGTGTCCCTACACTTTTCTCACACCTGGGGGGTGATGTTGTTGGGGGTGCATGTTACTGGGAGGGGTTGTTGGATGCTTACGGTGCATGTTATGAGAGGGGCTAGGGTACTAAGCAACCTGGCAAGCTCTGGCTGGAAAACACCTGCCGCCCCCCCATGTGACCTAAGGTAACTGGAAAGTGGTGTTGCCTGTTGCAGCCAGTCTGGTAACCGATGTGATTTCCTCCTGCAATTTTAAATCGATAGCTTACACCACTGCTTTCATTTTTTATAAAGGAGGTCCCGGTGAGTTGTGTTTTATTAGGTATCTGAAATAGGGATTCTAGTGAGGATAATACCAAAACATTCATATTCTGCATATAAACATACATGTTACATTCAGTACATACAGCAAGCAAACCATACATTCCGAATTACAGCCAGAAGCCACAAGGCCATCATGCTCAATGTGTGCGAAGGTTCCAACATATCTCAGTTAACTGCCTTGACTGTCTATTTTAGCCCACGGACCATACATATTTCATAGGATGGATTATATTTTCTTGTTTTCAGTAAGCTACAAGAGGCTCAGACAGGAAATAACAGAAAGAAAAAGGAGTATGAAGGATAAATGCGGCTTTATTCTGCACAGGTCTCTGTGTTGACATGTTGCTGATAAATAAAGAGAAGTAGCAGTAATGTTTGGGTTCCCGTCCTCATGTGCCTGGATATTGCTGCATCCTTTCACCCATGTAGTTATGTCTAGTGCAACTTTTTTTCAGTCACGGCACCCTATAAAAGTATGCAAAATCTTGAGGTGCCCCAGTCTAAAATGTAATGATTTAAAAAGGAACCTAAAAAGTGGGGTTCCCCCATTTCACGATGAAGTCTCCACTTCACATCAGAGTCTCCCATTATATCAGGAACCCGCTCCTTTCACATCAGGATTCCCACCTTTCACACTAAGAGCCCCCCTTCACATCAGAGTCCCCTTCACATCAGAAGCCCCTGTTTCATATCAGACCCCTCCCCCCTTCTTTCTTATATGAGTACCCCCTTCAAATCAGGAGTCCCAGCTGTGGCAGCATTCATTTGAATGATGCTGGCAGCCTGCATGCACCATGGAAAGGTATAGTGCTGGTTAAAAATTTGAAGGCACCCCCGATGAAACCAGAAGGTACCCTGGTTAAGAAAGACTGGTATAATGTGTGTGTTTAGTCCTAAATCTGTGCATGAACAAACTAATGTAAAACATTTGGCAACAACGCCAAATTTCCAAGTATTTTTTCCAATTTCCAAGGTTGATGTTTGTCATAAATAGGTACATTTTGTTAATTTCTAGGTTTGTTAGCCTTTTTTGTGTTCTTGGGTTTGTTTTCGAAATGTTACCAAAGATTAAGGAAATATAATGGCCGGTCTAACTGAAGGATGGTGAGGTGGCTATTATTTCCCATGAGAGCTGAAGCCACGTGTATGGCATTGATCATTAAGCATGATAAAAAAGGCCTGGGCTGTGAAGAGATACTTCTGCATGTAAAGTCTCTTTTTTTACTACTGTTGTATTTTTTTTTTTTTTTTTTCTTATTCCATATGAAGACCCACACAACTCTGCCATCTAAGTCCACATCCCCTGATGATTCACTACACAGTAAATGAAGTCAGACAATAACCTTCCTTTGCCTTTTCTCTTTGAAAAAATTGAATTCCGTAAAAAATGACAATAATGACAATAAATGTGGATGAGTGTGCTTCACATGGAGGTCTTTCTGCTCATCCAACTTTAATATTCACAAAGTAGTCTGTTGCCTGTTTAGGTGTAAGTTATTTTACTGTATGAAAACATTTTACTGTTTATAGATATATCTCTGGAAGAGATCAGCTTAATGCAAATATTCCCATCAATGAGCATAAAAGTATTTAATGTGAACATGTCTAGATTATGCACACTGAAAGTGACACTAAACTCAGGAATTAAATCTTAAAAATGCATTCAAGTACCTTAAATATTAACAAAAATGTATCTTATTTGTGTATCACTCGGCTGTAGATCCTCCAATCATCTCTGAATTGGTGCTGACACTGTCCTTCCTTCTGGAGGGTGGCTACTTTTGTTCCCCATGGTCCCTGTGTGTGTTGTAAAGTAGCCACTGCTTCAAGCTCGCTCCCATGATGGAATACAATCCCATGTTTACTTTACTAATTTGTATTGAGATTGCAGTCCATCACGGGAGTGAACTTGGAGTGGTGGCTACTTTACAACACACACAGGGACCATGGGGAACAAAAGTAGCCACCCTCCAGAAGGAAGGACAGTGTCGGCACCAATTCAGAGATGATTTGAGGACCTACAGACCAGTGATACACAAATAAGATACATTTTTGTTGCTAGTAAAGGTACTTGAATGCAATTTTAAGATTTAACTCCTGAGTTTAGTGTCCCTTGAATATAAACAAAATATGCCTGCCTAAACTTGCACATTAGACTAGCCCTTTTATTGAATGTAAAAGTACATTGCTACTAAATAAGGTGTTCCATCTGTGTACAGTTCTGTATATCATACATGCAGCCTTTAGTAGCATAAAAACAAAAAGCACTTCAGTTAGAATTCAAATTTAAGCCAACTTTATTAAATGTATGGAAAATACCTCTTCTGAAAGTTTGTCCTTCACATTGTATAATGCATGAGTGAAGAAAACATGTATAAGATGCACATCAATGGATGAAGCATGTTACTACTAGAGATAAGGCTGGTCATGGTTCAAAACCAGTTGAGTTCAACCAAGCCCACTCTGACCGCCAACCACGGCAGTTGCGGTGGGGCATTTACCTTCAGGCGGCGTTCTTGGTAGTCGGTGGCGTGGAGGCGTCTACCCTGACTGCTCCATGTCGGCATACGAGTGTGTACAGGCTCCGCCCCCCCATCTGATAGGACTAATAGCTCATAAATTTGAGAGTTTCCTTTTGTAGGATTTATATGAAATAAACTAATATATTTTTATATATTGTGGTTGGAGTTGTCATTTTCTGGTGCTTTCAAAACCCCACTTCTTCTTTCTTTAAAATAATTTTTTTTGCATACTATATACCAGGGGTGTGGCACCTAAATATCCAGATACAGGTCAAAATATTTTCTACTTAGGGGCATTTACCGTCTCTTTGTGATGTATAGCTGCGGGGTGGGGAATGCGCCTTCCCGCAACTGACTGAGTTAGGAGAAGGGGGTGGCAGATTTTAGAGCAGGCTTGTGCAAACTCAGGTGAACAGGGTCCACGCCAAGCCCAGCCTCATATCTAGTTACGAGTGTGAAAGGACCCTTACTGATAAGAGAAGATACTAAAACATGCCTCTACATACCCACCAGTTCTATATCATTACAGCGATAACAAATCAATTAAACTAGTAAAAAAACAAACCGAAAATCTTAAACAATGTAAAAAAACAAAGGTGTGCTGGACTTGCAGCTCAGTCTTAGAAAAACATAAAACATCTTTAGTAAATTCTGTATGTTAAATCCGAACTCTCAGAAATGTTTTACATTTTAAAGGAGTTCTATTCCCTTACATAAAAAATTCAACCTTTTTAAAGTGTTGATTTTAAAGGCAGCAAATGGAATGCAAACCTCCACGTTCAACATATTTTATGTATTATAGTCATTTAATCTAAACCTCCTCTGGTTCTGCTGTTGTACTTTTAACCTCCCGCTGTCTTCTCTTACATTTGTGTTTACTATTGATTCTTTCCCACAGCGCAGGCCTTGTGCTGCATTGTACCATTGAGCTATTTGAATGGACAGGGCTACCTACTGTATGCCTATATACATTGTACAGCATGCATATGTATAGCCTTTTCATTACAGAGTCAACAGGTTTATGACAATGAAAATTATTCTCCCGCTAATAATGAATTATTCATCGCTAGTTGGGATCAATTGGGTTGGCAGTTTTACAGCTTCACGTAAGTGGTTTATTTCTTTCGCCGGTAAATTATGTAGACATTTTTACGCCAACGTTTTGTCAAGATGAATATTTTCGGTGCCAGCCTTTAGTGGTAATCACTTTTTCGCTAATTGCAAGCGCCAGGTGGAACGGTTTATCATTCCTGCTGTAATGCCTATCAGAGATTAAATATTATGATATTCCCAGCGGGCGTACAGTAGGGAAAAGTGGAATTTAAATGAAGCTCTCGGTGGCTTGCTTGGAATTCCATCTATGTGAAGCCTGGGAATTTGTTTTAACTTTTTAACTGTCTCGAGGCTTTAGAAATCGACCACATGTCCCACTCTTCTGAGCTTTTATTGTACTGTGTGGAAAAATGAAAGCAATGGTTCAAAGTATCGCCACAACAGATGAAAGGATTTGCTTATGAATACAACCGTCGTTTTGCACCTGTGTGGTTTTAGCATTCTTTGTGAAGTAGAATAATCACCAGGCTAAGGGACCGCTGTCCAAGGGCTGAAAAAAATACTGCTTTAACAGTTGTGTTCATGGAGGCAGGTTTAGGAGAAGTACAGGAAATTATAGTGTTTGTATTGTTCACAGGGCTTCCATTAGGGATTTGGGGATCATTTGAAACAGATGGCGGGGGGCGGCAGCATTGGTTTTATTTTATTTATTTTCATTTTTATTTGTTTTATTATTTTTTACCTTTTTAACCACCTTTTTTTTTTTTTTACTTTTTTCACCTATCTTTTACTATCACAAAGGGGCTAATAAACCCCTATGTGACAGCATTTAGAGGTGACAGGTTCTCTTTATGGAGACATCAGACCAGTTTATGGGCAAGTGCTGTATGAGTACAAGAATACCTTACATCAATTTTGTATGTTACGGTCATCTAGCCTCATATTATAATTCTGGAATAGTTCATTTGGAGATCAGTTTGTTTTTTCCTTTCTGCAATGTGCACATATCAATTATGTTTTTAAACACTTTTAACCTTTGTGTAATAAAGAATCCTTGTTTTATCATGATGTAATTGTTTGGTTTTGTCACTTGGTACCTTAAAAGCCCCACTCTTTCTTTTCCATTTGATTCAATATATTAGGGGTGTGGTACCTTATATTCAGGATCTGGTCATGATAGTTTGATCTTTTTTTCAGATTATTGACAAATTAAACACAAATGAGGACTGATCTCTGGAGCAACACAGACAGTTTGTTTTCATCATAAGACTTGGTGAGAACAAACTGGACACAAGTATTTACTGGTTGCCATGGTACACAAAAAGCACTTTACTGAAATAATGTTTTATTGAATTATTTGATGTCAGATTGGCTAATTGTCATGAGGTATCCTCACAGGTATTACTGGTTCCTTTATTTCTATAGGAATTAATAATATTTAAAGACATACATTTTGCATTTAAATCTATTTATGTTTCTTAAACAGGAAAGTGATGAGACTGAAGTGGATAAAAACAAATGCTGCACCCTCTGCAACATGTTTTTCACATCTGCAATTGTTGCTGAATCCCATTACCAAGGAAAGACTCACGCCAAAAGAGTGAAGCTAGTCCTTGGGGAATCTCCAGACATTCCAGCTCGAGCAGGTGAGAGACTCTTATTTATACCAGCACTGATGTAACTGTATACCGCTGCTCAGTATTTTGGAGCTTTGAAAATAAGTACATTTAGGTGTTGGAGAAATTAACTCCTAATTCTTACTTGTTTAGGTAGGGTTGGTTCTGAGCAGTAGCAGCACTTTATCAGTGTGTTGCAGATCAGTGTACAGCCAAGGAGTAGTTAAATCTCGCAGTAGCAAAGAATGAACTGTCAATGTGACCTTAGCCTCAGTTCCATATTAGGTATAATATGGTGAATGAAGAAAATTAATGTGACCCATCATTTGCCATCAGTACCATGGACAGCTCATAAGACAATGCCTCTTAACATCCATTTAAGGGAAAACTGTACTGGAAGAAACTTGTAGGGTACCATTTGCTGGTCTTGTATTGCAAATTCTAGTTGCTTGGATGTCTTCAGTTTCAGTACTTTCAGTAAGGATACGCCAGCACTCCCAACACACTGTAAAAGGTTAACTCTATTCCAAAATCAAGTAAAAGCAGCATTTTTGTGCTTGTATCTGAATCTGGAAGAAAGTTGATCTTTTATGGTACATTGGGAGTGCTGGCCTATTTGACATATTTATGAGGTCTTAGAGAGAAAGTGGTTCCTTGAGCAGATCAAACCCACCACCTTTCAGACCTAAGATCAGAGTGGCCAGAGGCAATGCAGAGCTAAGGGAAGTCCAGAGTGGAGTGGACGATTTGTTGGCAGCACGGCTTCAGGTTTATCCGACCATTACAGCAACAGACCTCTGTGGGTGTTCACGGAGGGGAAGCTTATTTGTGGAGCTGTGTTTGTTGATGCCTTTTGGATGGTTTTAAAAGGGTGAGTCATTTTTTAATAAATGATCATTATATTTGAATGGTTTTACGCTAAGGGCTATGTTTATTCTGATCAATAAAATGGCTGTGGTGGGACACTGATCTCTGCATTCTGGAGAACCAAGTGAAGGAGTTAAAGGTTATAACTAGATCATAGGACCTGGGGATTCTCTAAACAAATTCTGGCCTGGAAGAGGGTCTGGGCTAAAGGTGAGCAACTGACTGAGAGGAGTGAACACTGTGGTGGAAGATAACTCTTTTTTTTTGGAAGTTTCTACCACATGTGGAAGGATTAAGAATGTAGGATATTTGGGACGTTCTATTGCACTGTTTAACATTAATTTATATAGAGTGTGTCATATACTTTGTGGACTTCAAATATTTACATTTTTTCACGGATTGGAGCACATTTGCACATTTTTTTTGTTTATATTTGCAAGTTTTGGGAAGATTGGGATAATTATTGCACAGGAGAAAAAATTTATATGTACATATTGAACGTGTGCTATACACTTTTGTGGAATCTGGTGAACCATTGAATATCTATGGTTGCATATTGATTGTAGCACAGTGGTGGTACATAGTTGAGCCCGTTGATGCATTGGTTCTATTTTAAAAGCTCGGCACATCAGTATTGTTTTATTTTTAAAGAGGTTTACCTAGGGGTGATCCTTCTCATAGTGCCTCAAATGTAACCAACCAGGTTTACTTTTGTTCTTTTATATTTGTTAGTTAAAGGAATACACAGGTGAATGCTGTTGCCTAATATGTCCTTAGAACATTCCCACTTCAGTGTTCGGAAGACTTTGCTCCCGATTAGTATTATACAGTCAGGATATGTTTTGCCTCAAAAGGGCAACAGCCACCTATATACAGCATACCATATACACAACAACATATTTACTGTATTCAGTTTAACTGTTTAAATGTATACAAACTACAAGTATAGAAAATGATGAACAGCATTCATTTCATGGAGACTTTTCTTGGAGACAGCCAATAAGCTTTGTCAATCACAAATTAAAAATATTCACAATTGATGTAATGTAATATGGTAATGGCAGCACCATGTGACTGAGCAGACATAGTATGGTATCTCTTTTTCCATTTCTGTCTGTTCCATTATGTAAATTAACAAAGCCCTGTTGTACCCTTTAGGCAGAAGAAGCTGTACAGATTGTCTGCTTCCTTAAATGTAATAGGGCTTTTAGCTCAGGAAAGACAAGGCTGCAAATGAATCGTACCAGCCTAAGGCAGTCCTGATCTTTCAGAACAAAGACACTCTAGCTCGCCAAGTAGGGCACTTGGCCTCGATTCCGAGAATACCTTTAAATAATCAATTCTGATAAGCAGCAGGTGTGTTCTTTTAATAACATCTGTGTGGCTGTGGACGGTTCTGTTGTCTACCAGGCTTCAGTTATATGTGAAATATCTTTTATGGGTGGAATGACCCAACTAAAAAAAAATCTTATGACTGATACAGTCCTTACTACTTCAAAATACATTGATCCTAACCCTAAGTATTTGGGTTCAAACTTGAACCCTTGATCTGCCAACTCTAAGACACTGACTTGTAAAGTATTACAACCATTGGAACAGCATTGACAGGCATTTGGCATTTTCAGAACGAGAGGTCAGTAAGGACAGCTTCCATATTTTTGGATGTACAGTACCGTGCCTTGTGATGAGCTTCAATGCATATCCATCAGCAAGGAGGGCATCGTACTAATGTGTAAAACTGAAGGGCAATGGTGTGCATCGCAGCACCGCATCACACCAAGGCATTTTACTGCAGTGTTGTGAACAGGGCCTTTTTGTTAAAATGTAGGTGCATAGCTACAGATTATGCTTGGTAAGGTTTGTAGCTTTGTTTAACTTTTTGGGTAGACAACTGTTTAAAAAGTAAGAGGAACACATTTAGATGTGAATACTGCCAAGTCGGCCTTGCCATACAAATGGCTATTCATCTATTCCTGGTCCTGTACCAGGATTTAGGTTAGATCATTGTCTACTTTGAAAGGGAAACCCTAAACTACATGTATCAGGGAGAATGGTCAGTGTCCCTTCATTAACTACTACTGATTTTCTGGATAAATCAACTAGAATTTGTATTTGTTTCTGTAGGTCAGAGCAGAATGATGCATTGAAAGAGAGGGGAACAGTGAAGCAAAGTCACTTGCTCTGTGCTGCTAATCTGGAGGCACAGCTGTCATATGTAATGAGCAAATGCCCCAGCTCCATGTCCAATTATATTTGCAAACTCTACATAGAAACCAGCATGTATCCGGGGCTTAAAGTTGCGGGCATCTCTTGATCAGCAGAAGAAGAAAACATAATCGGCGTCATGCGATGGGATGGGGCCAAGTTCCTTACAAACCATTAAGTATTATAGGCAATGTTTATACTAATATCACTTCACAAGGCTAAGGGAACAATGTAGATTATACTGTTAGCAAGTCATTTATTTCTTGAAGGATTTGGTTTACAGCAAATCTGTCAGAAAGCTTAATGCAGCATCTGTTACCTTCATGAGAACACAGTGCTTAGTGCACAGGAAATCTAACCTTTGTTGTCCTCTTTCCACCTTCACTAGTTTGAAGAATGGAAATGTCTCATTATGCTAAGTAGTTATCGTCTGGAAGCTGTAGCTGCCTGCGTTATATATGCTGCATGCTAGTTCCAAGGCTACCATCTCCTTTGCTGTGATGCTGAAATAATGCTTCACTGCCATGTTATTAGCATGCAGCACATGAGTCAGACGTATTGTATTCAAACTTCATAGTCTTAAATCTGAACTCTAGGCTGAGGTAAAAATAATTATTGCATTGCTATAATCAATTAATATTTAATTAAATGTATTCTTTACATGCCACGTAGGTACCTGAATACTGTATAGCCTCTCACTGGGCTGTTGCAGTCCCGGTCAAACAGGACTGGAGTGTTAGAGTGATAGTAAAAACTTTGTAAGCCATTTCAAATGCTGGTTAGGTCACTTACAATGTTTCCTTCGCCTTGATATTTAAACATTTTAGCTTCCTGCAGAATCAGCTGATCCCCTGAGCACTGGCCCTGATATCCGGTTTTAGTGTGGCTCCTTTTCCTTTCAGAGTTCTGTGGAGCCGCCCTTGTGTGTACTAGTAAGCTGTGTGCGACTCCACAAACAGGCACAGTGAGGCAAGGCACTCCCTTGCTCCCCCCTCTTTTACCCTCCTTCCTTACTGCTCCCCTCTCCTACCTAGTAGATGGACAGCTGCAGGAGTCTGCTCTGTCCCTTGTGAAGTTCAGGGAAACCGAGTTGATAGAGTTGGAGCCAGCTGTTCAGAAACATAATACTGTAAGTGCTTGGGCAAAACAATTTAAAGAAACACTTTGCTGGGCAATGCATATTTTTTTTCCCAAGATCTGGATTAGTTAACAAGAAAGTGATTGAGAATGTAGAACTACTTTAAAGTAAGAATCAGAACAAGTATCAGTTCATGTTCTGACGAGAAGCATGCTGATATGAGCAGAAAGCAGAGGGGCAGACAGATGAGCTCATCACTGTGCAGCTTCACCTTTCACTGCCCAGTCACATAATGGAGAATGACCCCAGGATGACCTGGGCTCAGAGAAAGTGGTCTGAATGGTGCTGGCCATCAGACTAAGGACATCTAGCAGCAGAAATAAAGAACTGCTGGGGAAGTCTCTGGATCAAAGAGGAATGATGAAGCAAAAGCTGGTTTGTAATCTTATCTTTTAATCAGCTAATCATTTGCATTTTGTCATTTTTCCTGGAGTTCTGCTTTGAAAGAACTTCAGCATGTTTTCATAATTCCCTAAATATTACGTCCTTCTCACATCCATACACGATGTGCTATTTCTAACAACATTTCAAAGTAATAACAGTGACACATTTCTGGTCAGCCAGGATGCCTCATCATGCACAATTCTTTCTTAAAGGATCATGAGTTTTCATGTATACACATTCGTTTTATACTAATAATATTAAAACACAACATCACTTTTTATATATATATATATAT
>NW_017306270.1:504148-536270 GCF_000935625.1 Nanorana parkeri
TCAGGAGTTAAGTCATTAAAATGCATTCAAGTACCTTAAGACCTCATTCAGACGGGGCGTACACGTCCATTCGGTGTGCACGCCCGTAAACAGGCCAATCCTGGGAGGGACAGGAGCTGCGTGTAATTGCACGCAGCAGCCTGATGTTCTCTATGGGAGGACGGGGCTGTATGCTGTCATCCGCACACACGAACTTGCACATCTGCGCAGGTCGCGGGTGTCTGCACTTGGACGCAGACAGTGTGCGTCCAAGTGCAGGCACTCGGACCCGCACGGTTGTGCAATTTCAGGTGTGCATATGACAACGTACAGCCCCATCCTCCCATAGAGAAGAACAGGCTGCTGAATGCAATTACACGCAGTACCTGTCCCTCCTGGGATCGGCCCCTTTACAGGCATGCACGCATACGCCACGTCTGAATGAGGCCTAACTAGTAACAAAAAAGTTTAAACAGTCATATTTTGTTTATATTAAAGGGACAATAAATTCAGGGGTTAAACGTTAAACATGCATTCAATTCCCTAACTATTAACAAAAATGTATCTTATTTGTGTATCACTCGGCTGTAGATCCTCAAATCATCTGTGAATTGGTGCTGACACTGTCCTGCCTTCTGGAGGGTGACTACTTTTGTTCCCCATGGTCCCTGTGTGTTGAAAAGTAGCCACCGCTCCAAGCTCACTCCCATGACAGACTACAATCTCATGTTTAGTTTATTAATTTGTATTGAAGTTATTGTCTATTACGGGGGCAAGCTTGAAGGGGTGGCTACATTACAACACAAACAGGGACCATGGGGAACAAAAGCAGTCACCCTCCAGAAGGAAGAACAGTGTCAGCACCAATTCAGAGGTGATTGGAGGATCTACAGCCGAGTGATACTCAAAAATGTTACATGTTTGTTAATAGTTAAGGTACTTAAATGCATTTTTAAGTATTTGGTGAAAAGAGGGTTTTTGGAAACGTTTTCAGGAACAAATTTCTAAATATCTTTTAAAAGAAGGAACAGCTGTTCTATGGTCCTCTCACATTTATCTGCCATTCTATAAATACAGTAACATTCACACTGTGTCCTTCATAAGTATATATATGTTAAAGGGTTATTCGTTCTTTAAGAACTGCACTGCTGTTCGTCTTCTCTTGCTTTGAATTACAGTATCCCGCAAGCTTCCGCTGGCTGTATGATAATAAAATTGGTTTGGTTGTCAAAATTATTTTTCCTTCTGTGATTTCCTTTTGATTTCAACCACTTGCTGTTTCTGCCCCTTGGTGTTCTGTTCATTTGTTTTTTTGTGTTTTCCTATGTGGTGGTGAATCAAAGTTAAATTCGTTATTATTATTATTTGTTCAATGCTTTTGAATACCTTTTTTTTGTATTTATATGTGTTCACAGTGTAATTACCGTTGTTTATGCCTTTGACTGGACACATTTATTGGTTAGTGCTGCAAATTGTTGTGTGTGTGTGAAAGCAACTAACATTCAATATCTTGTCTCTCATTGTCACCCACAATTAGTATAGAAGAGTGCTTGGCCAACAGTGGCCCATATAGATCCAATTTAAAGAAATAGCTAGCGCTCGTTAAAGGCTAGGGTCACCTCTTGTAGTAAAATGTTACCTCTCATAATTAAATTAACAGGGCCATTGACAAAAGGGTGAAGGGTTTGGAGAAGGCAGGAGAAGGGAAAAAATCTAGGACAACATAGCATATTTGGAAAAAAAAAATCTCCAATTCAGCACACTTTCCAGTTCAGCTATGTTGTCCTAGAGTGTTCACTTCTCAGTGAGGTGGGTTTTGGGGAGGTGGAAGGTAACACAATGCTGTCACTCTCCTTCCCACCTCCCTCTTCAACAGGTGTTCACTACAGTGGGAAGGAGGGAGAGAGAGCGGTGATCATAAATGGTCGGTAGAGTTTATGGACGTCAGTATCAACACATCAACACAGACAGGAGGCAGACATCGTCCGGACATTGCCAACACCAGGCTATCCTGCTTTGTGCACAAGATGCCGGAATGGATCCCTGTAAAATCATTTTATACAGGTGACTGGTAGCTGTCATGGGCCTACTTCAGCACTTATACAGTAGATGGCTTTACCATTCCTGACAATAGATACTAGATTGGTCTAATGACACTTAGCTAAGATGTAGATTACCATAAAAAGTGAACTAAACCTTTAAACAGAATGTATTAACAGAGGTGTGAGTTGCATAAATTTGCAAATCTACATAGAAGCTACACTGCCTCATCAAGGCCCCTCTGTGTATTGAGGTCCTTAACTCTAATCGAACAGATCTCCCACCCTAAGGCAAACACCGTCTGGAGTTAATGAATTCCTGTGATGCACTGGGGGTCAGTTATCTTTTGGCTGTGCTGGACCTATGGTGTGTCTCTGGATCTTTAAGGAGGGATTGGTTACCTGCAGGCATTTTTATTGCTGTATATGCCCCAGGATGTGAGATCTGTTAGATTAGAGTTATAGACCAAACTACACAGAGGGGCCTTGGCGAGGCAGTGTGGATTTTGTTTGTTTGAATCCTAAATGGTGGCTAAAAATCTTACCTAAATATAAAAATAATCCCCAAATGACTTGAAAAAATCAGCATGAGCAACCAATGAATGACCCATGGAAGCAAGAAAATGCAGTTCTGTGACCATAGTAGTGTAGTGTAAAGCATCTTTGGTCTTGGCATTGTTAATGTTTTGCAGGTTGTACGCTGGGCAAGAAGCTGCAAAGTGCCATACTGACTTATGTGGCCCTCTGCAAAATCAATTTGCTCCAGCTTTTTGGGGAGTGCAAGGTACTTTTCTTTTTTATTTTACCGTTTCAGCAAACTGTGCACTCGGTGATTCAGGCTTTTTTTTTGTTATCAATACTGTGCTTGTATTCTTGAACGTTCAATAGTTCTTACTCTCCTGTAAATTAGTCAATTTGATTTTGTTCTGCAAAGATCTCCTCCTGTATGTCTGGCTTCTTTTTCATTTAAGGTAGAATAATTACCTTTTCACCTTGGAGCCATTTAATATTCCGTAACAGCATTAAAGGTATATTCAACTTAAACCTGAACGTTTGGTGTTTAAAAGGATTCAGAGGATACAGCATACCTACTAAATAGCACTCATTGTTACCCCAGTAGTTAGATTCTGCACCTAAATCCTATAGTTGCTGGTATTCTGTCATTTAAATGAGCCTGAATTTCTTCCTGTGAGAAGGCAGCCTATTTGTTTCCAGGTTCTAACTACCACCCAGTGTCTCAGAGATAGAGAATACCTAGCAAAGTTGGGACAAAGACTTACAGTCCTGGAGTCTAATGTATTTCAGATTGTGCCAGTGACAATGTGCAACCTTTCTAATTTGGTAACTATTTTATTAATTCCCTGATGTTGTTTTCTAAAGTGTCATGTCATAATATAGCTGTGAGGTGATTGCCATCCTACCCAGAGCAACTTTTGTAGCATACAAGCTGTCATTGTGGTGTGGAGATCTTACAAAGCATCGGTAAGAACTGGTCTTATGCAGAAATATGAATATTCAGGACTGAATGTGTAAGGGTTCTGCTTGCAACCTTATCTAGTTTAACTTTCCCAACTCTTCCCCAGGTTACATCTCCAACATCGTCTCAAAGTATCTCCCTAACCATCCCCTATGCTCCTCCCAAGACCTCCTGCTCTCTAGCTCCCTCCTCAACTCCTCCCATGCTCGCCTCCAGGACTTCTCTAGAGTCTCTCCCATTCTTTGGAACTCCCTTATCCCAGCCTGTCCATCTATCTCCCATTCTGACTGTCTTTCAGCGATCACTAAAGACTCATCTCTTTAGGGAAGCCTATCACACTTCAAACTAACCGCTGTACTCTTTCTCAAACAATTCATCCCCACACAGCTACCGCCTCATGTATCACTTGCCCCTCCTTTTTAGATTGTAAGCCCTCAGGGGCAGGGCCCTCCTTACCGTCTTGTCTTGAATTGTATTGTGATTGTAATTTCTTCCCTATATTGTAAAGCTAATCCTATATAATAATAATAATAACTTTCGTTGGCTGTTTTACTTGAGTGCCATGGATCAGAGCTTGTCTGAATTTTGACTGTTTCTGCCTTTCCCTTGGCATACATTATATGACTCTCGGTTTACCTTTATGGATTTTCTTAACACGTTTCTCCTTCTCCTCCATTAATGCTACACACAGGAATTGATTTACTACAAGCTAATAGACTGTTCACTTTGCAAGGGAATTTGGACTTTTCAAAGGAGTTTTTCCATAGCTTAGTAAATGAGGTGAAACTCTGCTGACTTCCATTATCCAATCATGAGCAAACAGAAAAACATTTATTTTTTGCATGTGATTGGGCTTTCTTTACAAAGTGGATTTTTACCACATCCAACCGTGCTGTCTCCACCCCATTCTGTGGTGTTCCTTTCAGTAAGTTCATAAGTCTTAAATAAATTCCTGGCATGTCACAATATACAGCAACAGGATAATACAAAAAAATAATAAAAAGCAGTCCTTGAGCTCCAAGCAACTGTGCCTTGGCCGAGAAAAGCATCTTGGGTCAGTGATGTCGGCAGTTTGCTGCTTGCAAGAGGAAGCATTCCTTCAACCCTATCCCTTAATCAATACTTTGATGTGTTGCTTTGTAGCAGGTGACAAAGCAAGACACAGCAGCTGAGAGCTGATCTATGGAAGACCTTAATACTCCATCTAGTACAGCCATACAAGCACCTGGAATGAATAGCGGCAGCTTCTCAGGGAAGGATTTCAGTTCAGGAAGCCAATGTTGACCCTGGATGGAAAGGAATATAAAGACATTGTCATGGGGTATACAATTATAGCTTTGAGCAGTAGTACATACTTGCAAGTGTTACACATTATTTAGCCTGCGAGCCCTCTCGATCTATGTAGCACCCATCCCTAAAGGGGCCACTGGGTGAATTAGGCCCTCCTAGCCTGTATAGGGTTCACAGTTCCATTGCTGCCCCAAAACACTTATCGACTCACCAGCGGCGACTGATAATCAATTTCCATGCATGTGATAGTTTGCTTACTGAACGTTTCTTAAGCAACTTTGGGAGAGAGGGTTAGGCCACAGGACACCCATGATGTTGCAGATTCTAAAATGAGGGGACATAGTACTTGCAGCCTTCGCAGACAGAAAGCATTTAAGCCAGCCCTGGAGTCTCTGAATGTAGCTCCTGGCTGCAAGATATTAGATGTCACAGTTACCAGTCCACTGAAGAGAAATCACCATACTTCAGTAAAAGGCCAGCTTCTCAGGCTCCTCATACATACTGAAGTTCTTCCATGGCATTTCCATTGCAAAGCTTCACACAATAGGCCCAAGTACCTCCTGGCCTCTGTTCAAACACATGGTCATCCTCCTTAGGCAGCCACAAATCTCTCCCCCAGGCAGCAGCCCAGAGGAAAGAATGACCTCCCAAGGTCACTTTTGAATATTTACAACCTCTCCCACTGTTCAGAAACCTCCTGGTAGTTGGTGGCCAGGGAAGTCCGAACATTCCTAACTCTGATTAGTGCAGCCTCCCACACCATGGCCAGGTATGCTCCCCCTAGGCAAGCAGAAACAGTCACCAGATTTTATATATATATAAAATGCTACATATAGATATATATATATGAATGCTACATGTGTGGCTCTGTTGTAGGTTTGCAATTTTGTTCATAGATTCTTCATAGTCGTTTTTTTAGACACTGAATCATGGCATGACACTGACATGATAATGTATGTGCATGCAAAATTTTTTATTTTTTTTGCTGCAATAAGGGCATTTCTGAGAATATTGCATTGTAGATACTTCAGCTGTGAGTAAAAAGATGACTTACTAAAACACCATAATAGCATATGTCAGTATTCCATTTGAAAACTGTAAATGCTGGAAAATTTAACTTTAGTACTGAGACTTCTTGCATTTAAAATATAGAAATACTGTATCACTTCAGTATATCACAATGCAATAAGTTCTCCCAATGATTTATGGCTTTAATGAATGTTTTCCTTTGAAGACAAATTATCAATTACAAAACACAAAGAGGCCAAGCAGTTTTTCTAATTCCCAAAACCCTAAAGCATAATAATAAAAATAGAATAGTTGTGTGTACTGCTGTATAATCTAATCTTCTATATCAGATATATATATATAGAGTACACTTGAGAAGATTACATAAAGGCATACCTGTTGGAACACGCTTGTAGTTGCACTTCAAAAACAGTTGAAGAGCCCCTGTGCAAAGTTAGGTGCACAAAGCGAAGTCCCAGGAAATCTTAGAGCCTCAGCTGCTGTTCCTAAGAACGCAATGAATCAAGCTGCTCTATGGGGATTTATAAGCATATGGAGTGTGTTTAGCCGATTCCTGCGTGTGCTTCTAAATAAAATCTGTTCACTGTCCTTAAGTAACCAGGACAATGAAAAAAAAGAGTCGGCTTTACATGAAAGTTTTCTTTATCTGAACATACAGCTCATTTCTACACTTTCAGAAAACTATTTGAAGTTTTGTTTTTGTTTTTTCCAAGCACAAAAAAAATGCATTCAACAGGAATATTGATGAAGAAAGCAGTATTACTGCAAAGGGTACAAGAGATGGGAGAATAATTTTATGAGATAGATAACATGTAACTTGTTTATGTTATAATGTACTCCTGTGACCCAAAGATTGACAGCTGGCTCTGAGTCTCTAGAGCCAGAGCCAGCTGTACTCACATTTCCAGTCTGTCCCTCCAGTGAGCACAAGAGGAACAAGAGGGGAAGAGGAAATCCCTGTAGAGAGAGGTGACTGATAAGTCAGAGCTCTTTGCAAGGAGGAGACTGTGAAATGAGAAAGCAGTAAGTAATCACCAGCTCTCAGTATATAGAGCTGGCGTGTCACCAGGGTCGGATTGTACTTTCTCCTTATATATACTGTACATGCGGAAAACACAGCTGGACTTCCTGGCATAGCTTCTGTTTTTTCCAGCTATGGGCCTCTTTTGTTTTGGTGACCAGGGCCTCAATGTCCACCTTAGTAGCTAGTGAATGGAGCATAGGTGCAGTGTCAAAGTGTTCACCACCATGCAACTGATCTGGGCCTCCACCCATTTCTCTCTCAGGGCTTTCCGCGTTAAGGAACTGTTCCTGCTGTCCTCACTAGAATCTGAGCCCGGAGGCCATGACGGTGAACGACAAGATTCCGAGGTAGAGGGAGGGTGGTTGTGTCCACCGCACGCGAGTCCACCATATTGGATGACCATGACTCACTGTAATCTAAATCAAAGATCCAAATAAATACATTTATTTTGGCTGTCTTTCTGTTCAGGGATGACCTCATTCTGGATATGATCATGGTTCGATATCAACCAATATCAAGGTTGGTAAGGTATAGGGTATGTAGGGTGAGCTAGGCTGATGCACGTCCTTATGCCGCCATTTCCGGACCACGCCTTTTACTGTATCATATTTTTTAATTGTATTCAGTATAGTGATTTGCAGATTAGCCAATAGGGGAAGCTCTATTGCTTTGTGCAATGACTATCTTATCTATCTATCTATCTATCTATCTATCTATCTATCTATCTATCTATCTATCTATCTATCTATCTATCTTCTATCTCTGAATGTAATGAAACTCATGTACTGTACACGTTAATTTAAATATGTTATGTACTATAAATTGTAGTCAAGGGCACATAGGCAAATGTCTCTGGTGTGTTAAAAAAGCCATAAGTCCTTTTTTTTTCCAGGTAAATCTTTGAAATTGCTTTTTATGACAGTGTTTGATTGGCTCACATGGTTAACCTCTGTCTGAAGCACCACTTTATACATTAAGTGAAACGACTTGTTAATATGCTAAACAGGCAAGCTGGGGTCAGGATCCTTCAATTCTTCTCCTAAATAATAAGTGCCGTTTCTGTCTGCCTGTGCGGTTTCTTGGCTCGGGCTCCAATTCTTTGCTTCTCTTATGTTATTTCAGTTGAGCCTTTCATTAGCAATTCATTCTGCAATCTCACAAATATTCAGCGTAAAGTTACAGGCCTTGACAGGAGAGGTGTCTAAGAGATGCGCACTGAATGCTTACTATGTGACCTTTCTGAAATGCAAATGACCTTGAGCAGAATGGATAACACATACATTTTAATGAGCTGAAAGAGATCCTGTCACCACCACAAACTTTTTAAGCTAAGTACTTCAGGGAAAAGTTTGGGCAAGGTTCTTGCCAACCATGCCATTAATTTGGGGAAAACAGTGTCTGCTATCAGAGCTACAACCTCCATTTAGGTCATGCTGGTCTTTGCCAGAGACGTTGCCATGGCATGGATGGAATTGTGTGGGCAGATTAGCTTCTGGTAGGCATCGATTGAGATTGTCTGTCTAGGTAACATGGGATTTGATGTGTTGAAACACACACGTTATAACACAAAGGTGTGAACAGGGCCTAAAGAGGAACTCACATCAGTCTTAACAATAATAAATGCTACATACAAAGTGGATCTTTTTCAATGCATTCATTAACAACATCAGATTTTACTAGAAGATTAGTGATGGCTGTAATGTTCTTATTGTACCTGCCATATACCAGTAGACTTGAATGTTTCACAAAACAAAAAAAATAATAATAATAAAGTTCCATAAAGACTAAAAAGTACCATAATTACTACTCTGAAGCACCAAAGAGTTAAAAGCAATGTCCGTATTTCTGAGCTGACTATTAGATGGTTTATTAGGATTCATCAAAGTCTTTAGGGTGGTAGTGTGCCATCAGCAAGGTCTATATTTTTTTAAATTGTAAATTTTATTGTGAGGGATGGCCACAGTTTTCGTGTTGACCGGATACAAGGCCATTGTTTTCTTAACCTGTGTAATTACAAGCGTACTGGACAACCAGGCTTTTGCCAGGGTTTGCCTTGCAGGCATAAACATGGAGGTCAGGAGCATAAATTGGCCATTCTTTCAACCAGTGGGTTGGAGGTTAAGAAGGGATTCATATGGATTTTTAGGAATATTTCTTCCCAGTACATTATGAACCAGTTGATTACCCCTAGTCCAAAATCTGTTGATACACCAAATATGCAGTGTGCCTGCCACCCTGCACCCTCTAAAACATAGGTCAGAGGTGCCCTGGGCAAATTTTGCGAGTCTATGAAGCACAATTAGAGTAATCCTTAAATTAGGAATTCCGTGAGCTTTGTGCACTTGTCCCATATTTGGGATCACTGTTTCAACACGGGGGCTGCCCATATCCTTTTCCCAATGTTGGATATAAGGTGGAGAGTATAGGAAGTTAGAAAGGAGTAGAGAAACATGGATTGAAGAGACAATGTCTTTGGCTAAGCGATCATTTAGAAAACATTTCTGAAAGGGGTGAGGGTCTTGGGGGGATTGCGTATATTTCCTTGTAACCCAGAAAATAGAGTGGTTATGAATAATGGTCACAACGCGTGTTTGAGGGGAGACAGATTAACCCGAGTATTTTACATAGTCCCGGGTTTTTAAGGATTGTTGAAGTATGGGATATGATATATTTGTGTAGTTCAGGGGGTATCAACGATAAATTATTCATTGCTAGCAGTGCAGTCTGGTATGCTTCTATACTAACCAATAAAGGGGTGTTGTTAGATATGTGGGTTAAGGGGGCCAAGTCTGCTGACCATCTAGAGTTATTCCATATAAGGTTTAAGACTTAGAGCCTTAAGTCCAAGAGAGCTGCAAAATCATTAAGGATATTGATGAGGTTCAGGAGCAGTGCAGGGGGATTGGTAAGGGTCATCATCACATCGTCTGTGAAAAGGCATAACTAATGTTGGTATTGGCTAATTCCTTACCTTGGATGTCGGAATTTGCCCTAATTATGAGTGCCAGGGGCAATGGCAGCCATTCAGCTTTTCAAAGCCAAGAGATTCCACCTTCAAGAGTCGGGTAAAAAGTTGTGCAAGATATGAGGTTTACATATGGGGTTAGCATAAGGTTAGATTTTTTTATATGAAGCTGCTGTGCCCCAGACGTTTATTAATTTTTATGGTTTTTATTGCGCCTGTTACATCATTTCCAGAGATAGCGGCTTTATCTGCATCCTGAGATTTCTTAAGGACGAAAGGAGGTTCACACCAAACAAGAATGCCTCCACGTGAGACTGATTTACAGTGGAGATAGCATTGTATATTAAACACAGTTGGGAGTGAAATTCCTCAAGTATTTTGACAGGGTTGCTAGTAAGTCCTTTATTTCTAACATTTAGACAAATAGGTTTGAGTGTTCCATTAGGATATCTGAGGTAAATAGCCAGCAAGGAATCAGGTTAATCACTCCTGAGGTAAAATGTATTTATATACTAATGCAATGGTTTCTCTGCTCAGACTGTAAGGCATAAATTGAGTTCCTGTTTAGTATGTTTAAGTTTGCGTCTGAAATATGATTTTGTTTGTACTGTGTAGAGAAGCTATTAAATTGTGTTTCTAATTTGAGCCAGTCGCATCTTCTGTTTTCAAGAGGCTGGTTAAATGAAAACTCTTCTCATTACAGCCATATGAGCGTTCCAGACAGAGCTTACCGTTACATCGAGGAGATGTATCATGGGCTACATATCACTGAAGAGAGTTGTATTGTCATTGTCGAGTCTGGATCACTCAATAGAAAATCTTAAAGTGACCAACAGCCATCTCTGGGTCTAGCATATATAGAAGTCAGGATGAAGCTGCATCATGATCTGACCTCAGAATTGGGAGTATTTCCTATGGAACAGTTTGGAGCAGGAGAGAACAAGGCATTAGAATATAGAATTCTAGACCATACCTGGTGTGGGTGAGAATATTTTATCTAGTCCTGAGTTTGGGGGTGCATTTTTCAACAGCAATCTGCCAGTGTATGGGTTTTTAGTAACTTAATGAAGGGGCCTGGGGTTTTGTCTGCAAGGTGGCTATGGGAGATGTGTTAGGAGGTTGTCTAAGGTCTTGTCTTTTATCTAAGGTCTGGTGAATCGTGAGGTTAAAGTAACCACATAGCAGGAGGGAACCCTTCTGGTGTAGTTGTATAAGTTAAAGAAGTTTATTTAAAAAAATGGAATTTGTTTGTTATTAGGGGCATAGTAGGAGACTATAGTAATATAGGTATTGCAAATCTGGAAATCAAGGTAAGATAACAGCTGTCTGGGTCAACTAACTCAAGGTTACAGGTAAAAGTGATAGATTATCCCATCTATGAAGATGCCCTTTTCATAGAGTAGGCATTTGCGGTAAAGATCTGTTAGTAGTTTGCACTAAAATATCTACAAATAAGATGAAGAGAAGTGTAGTAATATCATATCAGCATGTTTTGAGTGAAAGTAGTGGAAAACCTTGGTTTGTGTATTAAGATAATTTAGTTGAAGAAATAGGTCACCAGCACTCCAAAAATTTAAAATGAATAAGTCCTTTTTATTGGACAATTGTGTCACGACAATCAAAAAGAGCCTCTTTTCGGCTCTTTTTGATTGTCGTGACACAATTGTCCAATAAAAAGGACTTATTCATTTTAACTTTTTGGAGTGCTGGTGACCTATTTCTTCAACTTTGTGTTTTGCACGGTGCCATCCGTGGTAGTTACTACAAGCACCATTTTTGTTTATTGGCCGGGACTGCTGAAAGGTGTGCGGAGAGCACCCTCACCAACTGCAACTTAAGATAATTTAGGACATTGAGGGAGATTAGATTAAGTGGCATGGTACACAGTTGAGTGATACTTGGAGAGGAGATCAGCGTGTGTATAAGCCCGGGTCAGATCTGCTTCATTGATGGAGGATAATATACAAAATATATAGAACAATCTTTGTAAGCAAGAGGAGGAAGAAAACAATTGTAAAAGGTGCCCATAAAACACCAAAAAGGTGCTACAGTCACCAGTGATTATCATACATCTAAAGTTAACAAGTTAGCTGGCAGTGACTGCCACCCTCAAGCAATCTTGAAGTAGCATAGGTTTATGTATCTTGTGGTTTGCCTGTTGAAACAGGGGCGGATCCCCTCCCCAGCGACGGAAAAAGTGTTGGCGTTTAATCCAGAGAATGGTCTAGTTCACCTGGAATGCTGCTGCTAGTTTCACCATGGTCCATACTGCCAGGCACTCTTTTTGGGGCTACATGGGACAAGACCAGTCTTCTTGCAGGCTTGCCTATATGGTATTTCATGCTTTGTGCAGTTGAAAGCCTACTCTGGGAAATCTGGAGTATGAGCATAAGGTGTACTGGGCACAGGGGACTCTCTTTTGCCTCCAGGTGGTACAGAATTAGGTCAGACCATGATCATCACCTAGACTCATGCAAGAGCAGCTCTATTGACTGCTTTCATTTCAGCTTTTGTCATAGTGGCAGAGATGAAGACCACAAAATGGAAGCACCGTGCAATAAAATCCCCCTCTTGTAGGGGAGTTGTATCAAAGACCAGCTATTCCTCACATTCCATGCCTCGAAGTAGCTCATTATATCATTGGTAACAGTAAGGGTCCACACACAATTCATGGCAGCAGAAGCAAGGAAAAAAAGTTCAGTTCCCTTCATGCAATAGGAGCATTCCCATTCTCCTTCAAAGTGTTTTCCTACTTTTGCAGCCAAATTGGGAAATCACCTATCTTATATTTTTTACTTGTTTCTCATTGAGATGGCATAACTTAAATTAAAAAAAAAAATGTTTTCTACTTGCATAAAACATGCTCAATTTAGAAAGAAAAGTTATTCGCTGTACTGAATTTCCCTCTGGGAAGATTAATGTTAACAAAATGAACCCTGTCTGCACTATACTGGCAGATCTAATCAGTTGCACACTAGATTTGAACATTGTCTGTCCTAAGCAAAGAGTTAAATATCTTAGAAGCATTGTATGTTAATGAGGGGGAGTTTAATCTATCTCTAGCTTTTCTATAGAGACAGTCAGAGTTTGCTGTTGCTGAAATTGAGAGATAAGCTTGCAAAGCCCTGCTATGATGACTTTCAAAGAGAGGGGTGCCAACAATACTGGTTGAGACCATGACTAGGGCACGCCATAGGTTCCTTCTTGCACCAAAAGACCCTGCTACGCCACATCATCACAACGAAAAACGGGCAGGCGGAATATTGGCTGATAGGCCTGAACACTGTCACAATGGAGGAAGTCACATGAATAAGGTGAAATAAAGGGCCCTGCATGGGTAGAAGACAATGTCTCTTCAAAGTAACACTCAACTCAAGAGCTAAATCCTAAAAATACATTCAAGTGCCTTAACTATTAACAAAATTGTATCTTATTTGTGTCTCACTAGGCTGAAGATCCTCAAATCATCTCTGAATTGGTGCTGACCCTGTCCTTCCTTCTGGAGGGTAACTACTTTTGTTCCCCATGGTCCCTGTGTGTGTTATAAAGTAGCCATCACTCCAAGTTCACTCCTGCAATGGACTACAGTCTCATGTTTAGTTTACTAATGTGTAGTGAGATTGTAGTCCATCCCGGGAGTGAGTTTAGAGTGGTGACTACTTTACAACACACACAGGGACCATGGGGAACAAAAGTATCCACCCTCCAGAAGGAAGGACAGTGTCAGCACCAATTCAGAGATGATTGGAGGATCTTGAATACTTGAATGTATTATTAAGATTTGACACCAGAGTGGAGTTGTCTCTATAAGGTAGGTATTAGTGGGTGCTGGAGTCTGTATTTAAAAGAAAAAAAAGGTTAATCTTTACCTTGGAGCAGGGAGGGGAGGGCACTGTATATATCTGTATATATATATCTATACATATCTATATATCTATATATATATATATATATATATTTTTTTGTAATGTGCCCATAGCGTGCTGTAAACTAAAAAGATATAGTGAGGGGAGGGGGAGTTCAGGTGGTTTTGGGTTCTTTACTGCATATTGGTTGCGTCTACATTAGAAGGGTAGTTAAAATGTTGACTAATGATATTGATTTCACAATATATAACCTCCTTTTTAAATACCATTTATCTCTCTTGTAAATTAAATCCAATTTGAAAGTTTTTGAATTCTGCATACGTATTAAGATATAGTTCTAACACATGACGTGTCTTTCATATTGAAAATCTGGAAGTGAGCATTTGCAGAGATGGTTCTGCTACATAGAACAGATATAATGGCTAAGAAGTAATTGGAAAATCTTTACAGCCACTTACTTGGCAGCGAAACCCCTCCATGTAAACGGTATTCAAAAAAAAAATGTGAAAAGCTTCCTAAACCGCACAGAGCTCTGTCGTTTTTAAGGAGAAATTGAAACCCCCACAGTACAGAAAGTGTAAACTTTGTAATATTTTGATCATCTCTTTTTAACACAGTTTTATGTTAATTAATTCAGCTTCAGCTGCTTTATTACACCTGCAGGTCTAGACTAAAATCGGTTTCATTTCACTGCGCTGAAAACCAGCGTGTTCCCTTTATAGCAGTGATGGGCAGCTGGAGTTGTCAAACTCCTTTATCCCATAATGCCCTGCAAGATACTTGACTGCAGACAGTTGTCCATGGGATGCTGGCCATTTCTCTATTAAATTATAGACCTTCATGAAGTCAAAAGTGTATGAAGTGTGAAAAAATAATACAAAGCCTGCAGCTGAAATTGACAAACTTTATTCTCTCCCCAGGTATAAATCCAATGCAGTATCTGCAATGCTCACATGTTTTATAACGTTTTTTTTTCTCTCTTTC
The DNA here is from genome assembly GCF_000935625.1 of Nanorana parkeri. Classification (NCBI taxonomy): domain Eukaryota; kingdom Metazoa; phylum Chordata; class Amphibia; order Anura; family Dicroglossidae; genus Nanorana; species Nanorana parkeri. Next base: position 518,802 of record NW_017306270.1, read on the forward strand.
CCCTGCTTGTTCTTAAAAATTGCTTGTCCGCTTCTCCACTTCATTTTGCCTATTGGCCTTTTTTTTGAAGAGCTTTTTAGTATTTAATTTGCTCTTTGTCACCTCCCCTCTTAATCTCCTTCTGGAACTGCTGACAAAGCTGACATTAAAATGTGCTGCATTTCTGCTTTGCAAAAGTTCCAGCTTCAAGTCATGAGCTGAGCGCACGGGGCAATGCGATTATCAAAGTCATTTTGAAGCGTCTGCGCAATACATAAACTGCAAACATTATCTCCTGACTTTCTGCAAAGACATGGAACCATTAAGCATGATGCTAAGACTTAACAATTCACTACTCAGACTGCACGCATGCACTATTTTTTGCGATCGCACTGCTCCAGACCACGTGCATTGCTGTAGCACGCGCATTGCTGTACCACCCGTTCTGGTGCGGGCGATCGCAATGCAGGACATTGGCATGAATTACACCATCATGCCCCCTCCCGCCTCAGATTGGGGGATGCTTCAATTATGCGATTCACTGCGTCCCAGCCACTAACTGTGCCGGAACACATTGGATATGGTGTGAACTGGCCCTAAGACCACTCTGTGTTTTGTTACTGTGCCGTTGTGCAAGATTTTTTTTTTTTTTACATTTAACTGTCTTCAGCAACCTCAGCTTGTTAGTAGTGGATGGTTTTACCTCACACAGTTTTACTAATGCGACCCGAGCACTTCACTGCTGAAGTGAAGCACTCTCACGCTCTGCAGTACCCAGAAGCCTGTTTTGTGTAGGCGGCAGCATGGTGCAAGGTAAGATGTTTATATTTTGCAGCGACCCTCCACACATAAGACAAAGCTTTTTAATGATAATTTAGACACCCACAGACACAATCTCCCACAGACACAATCTCCCACAGACACAATTTTTTTTAAGATCCACCCCGTCTCCCTACCTTACCAGAACTGGAGTGGATCATCAGCCTGGGGTTCAGTGTGGGTTGCTGTGCTGTGGTGGAGCTCCATCCATATGTGCATTGCTTGCACAGCTCCCTTGCTTGCCCTGTAAAGGTGTTGTGAACCAGAATACAACATCACTCCGGTCCAGGCACCTCTACAGGGCACTCAAAGTAACTGCAAGCAATGCACGTATGGATGGAGCTCCCTCGCGGCCATACCCCTAGCCCACCCAACTTAAAGCTGATACTTGCTGCCGTGCAGCATATTTTGAATGGCTGCTCGGTGTGTGAACTGACAGTGCTGCGCTAGGGGGAGATTGAGGAGCCTCTCACCTAGCACAGTGGAAGGCACGCAGCGACCCACTGAACATGGGGTCGCAACCCACTTTGGGGTCACGACCTACCAGTTGAGAACCACGGCTTTAAAGTATGGATGCCTATTTATATAAACTGTTGTTTTTCTTTATAGCAGTTTTATGTGTGGACTTCAGTTTATTTCCCAAATGAACACATTAGGTAAGTTGTTATGGGTTACATGTGTCACATTGGATTCCAGTGTAGCTGTAGAACAACCTAATTTCCAGTAGAACAAACTGCTTGGAGTACTGCTGAATGCTTCGGCAGCATGGAAAGAAAAATCTTTGGACAGTTTCAGCTGTTCTGCTCTGATTTAGTGGTTCCAAGCTGGCACCATGTACATGGCTTTATGGAGGGTTTGTTTTAATAGCATCACACAGTGGATGGAGTAAATTCTATTGAAAAACAATTGTTCGTGGCTTGGATCTTCGTTTTAGTGTGAAGATCTCTACGTTTTAGTATATATAGAATAATGTGTCAGTTTCAGTTACACTAAAAGTCACTCAAGGTAAAATACTGGGAAGGAACTGTATTAAAAAGTGTCAAGTTGTTAACATGAAGCATTTGTGGTGTTAATCAAATCCTAATGATTTACTTTACTGCTTTATTTCCTTTGATGTCCTCTGACCCATTTTCAGTATGTTCACCAGCATAGTGTAGATGTGTAGAGAAACAGGAATGCCCTACTTTGTAGGATTAGAGGGCTATTTATTAAAATTACATTCATAAATTGTATGTTTCCATTTTTTTTTTCATACTGGAACAAACAATTATATTAAAGTGGTGATTCGGCTTTGGATTTTGACACACTTTTTTGTCTTTTTGCCGAGAAGGAAGAAGGAGACACTTTATTGTTCAGGAACTCGCTACCAAAATACAACACCGATGGCCCTGGGGTTTTAGAGGCTTTAAAGAGATGCCTACCTACGCATCAGGGTAAAACCAGTCTACCACATATTTTCAAGTATTTTAGCACAAAATATGGATTGGTTTCCTTTTAGTTGCCTGTATTTCAGTTTTCAATGCTTTCTTCCCCTATTAAATAATATCAAACTTTTTCATTAGACTAGAGTTCTTCCAAACAAAAAAACAAGAAATTAGCACTCTGGATCTACACTCACTGGCCGCTTTATTAGGTACACCTCTTCAACTGCTCATTAACACAAATATCTACTCAGCCAATCACATGGCAGTAACTCAATACATTTAGACCTGTAGACATGGTCAATATGGTCTGCTGAAGTTCAAACCGAGCATCAGAATGGGGAAGAAAGGTGATTTAAGTGACTTTGAACATGGCGTGGTTGTTGGCGCCAGGCGGGCTGGTCTGAGTATTTCAGCAGCTGCTGATCTACTGGGATTTTCATATACAACCATCTCTCGGGTTTACAGAGAATGGTCTGAAAAGAGAAAATATGCAGTGAGCGGCATCTCTCTGGGCAAGAATACCTTGTTGATACCAGAGGTCAGAGGAGAATGGCCAGACTGGTCCAAGCTGATAGAAAGGCAACAGTAACTCCAATAACCACTCGTTACATCCGAGGTATGCAGAAGAGCATCTCTGGACATACAACACATTAAACCTTGAAGCAGATGGCCTACAGCCACAGAAGACCACACCGAGTGCCAGTTCTGTCAGCTAAGAACAGGAAAATTAGGCTATAATTTGCAAGGGCTCACCAAAATTGTAAAATAGAAGATTGGAAAAACCTTGCCTGGTCTGATGAGTCTCCATTTCTGTTGTGACATTTGGATGGTCGGGTCAGAATTTGATGTAAACAACATGAAAGCATGGATCCATCCTGCCTCGTGTCAACGGTTGAGGCTGGTGGAGCTTCGCATCATGGATGTGCAGCCAACAAATCTGCAGCAACTGTGTGATACTATCATGTCAGTATGAACCAAACTCTCTGAGGAATGTTTCCATCACCTTGTTGAATCAATGGCACAAAGAATTAAAGCAGTTCTGAAGGCAAAAGGGGTCCAACCCAGTACTAGCAAGGTGTAGTTAATACAGTGGTCAGTGAGTGTATAAACCTCTATTTAATGTTCCACCTGGTGTGAGGTAGACCACCTGAGCTCCTCCCTCTTATGTGTTTTAGTTGAGTCATAGAGACTTAAAAAATAAGCACTTACTCAGGGAAACGCGTCAAAGGGGACTGGTCTGCCTCACACCGGGTGGAACATTAAATTTAGATAGTGGCTTACAGATCCAGAGTGTTTTCTTCTTTTGTTGTCTGTATGTTTTAGTGGGGTGGGGATGAGCAGTGTGAGAGCCAGCATATCTACAGCTAAGCAATTATCTTTTGGAGAACTGACATTGGAGTTCTTCTTAAAAGTGTTTTAGACTTCAATCCCTAATTGTGTTTCTGTGTTAAAACAAATCTGAATTTCCACACAAGGAAAGACTACTGACTGGGGGCCTTGGACCAACTATAGACATAAGCCCTTTGGCCTCATCTTGGGGAAACGGTACAGATCACCCACCTGTAGAAAATCCATTGCTGTTAATCAGTTCCCCCACAAAGATTCCAGAGCAAGGTGGTAACTGTAGGTGTGTGTCCACAGATTTAAAGTGACATTAAAGTCAAATATCTTTTTCCCTCCCCCCAATGTTAATGAAAGCACTTACCTTAAATTATGTCTCCTAATCCGATCTTCTTTCTTGTCCTTTTCATCTGTCCTTCCAGCGCTGCGGCTGGTCTCCGATCCAGCGCTGACTCCTCTGAGCTTGCTGACACTTCCTGTCCCATGGTGTCTGCATGCGGGGGCACACGGCCATAGACTTACCTTGTGTCTCTCATCGTGTTCCGGCCGAAAATGTGATCTGCACATGCGCCCACCCAAAGATGCTTTGTGGACGCCCGAGATTTATTTAATTTTTTTTAAACACTTTTAGCATATATTTACTGCTTGCTAGCAGTAGATATATGCAAAAAAACAACGGAGGGTTTAAAAACCCTTTAAAACAATTTCCAGGTTCAACAATTAGAGCAAGGTCACCTTGTGTCAATGGATGACCTTACCTTTATCGCTGCTGGTTGTGTTTATAAATGAATCATATATGGTTAAGCAGAGAACCATATTGTGTGCTGTGATGGAACATGTTTTTGTGATTATTTTGTTACAAACCTCTCTCTCTTTTTTTTTAAGGCTGGTAGATAAAAGAATCCTTTGTGTTGCTTTTCGTAATTTAGAACCTAAAATGGATTATGGTGTTTACGCCATGTTCACAGGAGCTGATAAATGACTTGCAGAGAGAGTTATCTCTTTCCATTAAAATTGTCTTTAAAATGTCTGTAAGTTGGCCCTGAGAAGTCTGTAAGGTCTGTGGTGCCAAAATCACAAAGTGTTCCAATGTTCTGTCTTCAGCAGATATGAGAACTTTCAGACCAGAAGAGAAAGCCTTCTTTTTTTTCTCTCTCTCTTTTCTCCTAGTAGCTTGGTATCGTGCAAAGAGATAGTGAGATAATGATTTGCATTGCAACAAAATAGAAAAAAATACTGCCTTTGAGCCAACATTTTCCAAACAGATTTCCTTGGCTGAGAGTCTTTGAGTATACAAGAGAAGCAAGTGAAGTCAGCAAAAGACCTTTCATGCAACAGAGGTCACTAACTCATTACTGACAGGAAAGCCGTATTACATGTCAGATAAAGCCCTGCATTTTACTGCCCTGGCATGAAGGAGCACCACTTGACTCCTCTAGAACATTTCTGGGTGTTTGTGTGGCAGGTTTTCACAAACTAGCACTGAGCTTATTGTGAGGTTAGCCTGCAGATGATTTAGCCCTGGTTCACATCTAGGAGTTTTTGAGTTCGAAAAGTTCGCTTTTAACTGCCCAACACAAGAAATCCCATGATTTTCAATGGCGCTGGTTCACATGACAAGCTAATTTTATACAATTATTCCTGTAAGTGCAAATTGGTTCTTTGTGTTAAAGGTTTTATTAATACTGAACTTGTTGTGCCGTGTGTTCTCCTTTGTTGTTCTATTCAGGTAATTATATACATACCATTTAGTAAATAAAAATCAAGTGATTACTTTTAATGCAGACCTATCACAAAGCTGGGCAACTCAAACTGAGCATAGGATAAAGTTTATGGATAGGTAGAGGTTTTCTTCAGTCAAAACTGCATGTCATAATAATCAGTACACCCGAAGTTATAGGCAGTTGCCTTCAAATGCTGATTATTACCTTTTTTTCGGAAAGTTTTCATAATTTAAGAAGACTCAAAGAACTCCAGGAAATACAACTGGAATGGACAGCAGCCAATAAGGGTAATGTGGTAATTGCACTTACCTTCTTACTTCACTTGTCTTCTGCTAAGATACAGCTCTTCAACTGTGCTTGGAGAACAGTAGACATGTGCACTGCCAAAAAATTTGTTTCGTTTCGTTTTAAATTCGGATTTGTGTTATTTCGTTTTTCAGGATTCGGGTGTGAAAGTCAATTCGGATTCGGAATTCGGATTCGGACGAAATTCGGTAGCGTTAGTACGAACGTTCGTTTCGTTTTCTGTTCTTATTCGGTTCTTATTCGTTTCTTATTCGTTTCTTATTCGTTTCGTTCGTTTGCAGCAAAAGTGACATTTGAGGGGGAAAAAATATTTTTCTCCTTCTCTAATGTCACTTTGCTCCAACGAACGAAACGAATAAGAAACGAATAAGAACAGAAAACGAAACGAACGTTCGTGCGAACGCTACCGAATTTCGGAAATGGAAATTCGGATTCGTTTGCATTCGTTATGTCTGTAATTCGGAATTCGGATACATCCGAATGTCCGAAAATTCGTCCGAATTTCGATTCGGAACGAAACGAATCGCACATGTCTAGAGAACAGCGTAACGGTTATCTCAAGGCTCAAGTCTATGCGCTCTATACTTCCTGTTGCTGCTTTTTTTATGAATGGAACTAGGCACTGCAGTGGAAACCTTTTGGGGCTACAATTGCAGGGACTAATTCCTTTTAAAAAATAGCAAGGGCTGGAAGTAAACGGGCCGGGAACCCTCGCCACTGAATCTGATGATTTCTTTTTTCTCTATACAAGACTTTGCCTTTAAATCAATACAACATTTAATGGCACTCTAAAGTTATTAGCTTGACTTGCAAGCATGACAAGCATTGTGAACTAAGTAAAAAAAAAAGGCTTTGCTCTAATGCTCCAAAATATTTTCTTTCTTTTATAAGCACTGCATATTCCTGCCTCTTCTGAGTAGTAGCTTGTGCTGTTTAATTGTGCTTCCGGGTCATCTCGATTCAGGTCATTTTGCACAATGCCTTACACTAGATGTCACCTGCAGCTGAGCTCCGGGCTGTAGGAGGGGCTGATAAACTACAGAGGTAGGCGGGGATGTGGGCAGTACATTAGGGGAGAGGGGTGGAGTTGTGAGGGAGTAGTAAAAAAAACAGTGCACTCGTTTCTGAGAACAGTGCTTCTGCATGTGTGATTACAATGGAAGCTATTAGGAAGGCAAAATTACAGGAAATGTATGTGAATGTATTCCTCAACACCTATTTAAAAGGTATTTACGGGAACTAAATGGACCTATAAATTGAAAGATTCTGGGTTACCATTAAATGGACATGATGAAGCAAAAATGACATTTTTATTGTATGACTTTAGAGATGCTTTAAAGAATTGGAATTATTTGCAAATCCACAGCATGTTATGTTCAGCAGCCGCGCTGAATTGAAACTATGACATTGTACGCAGTCCTAACCCCATCAAACCAGGGCCTTGCCTGGCCTGGATTGTGAAATTGTTCTAGGGTGGCCTTGTCTGCTCTGACTAAGGAAATCAAAGTGACAGTGCAAATTCCCTGAAGGCCGGAGAGGGCTTTTTCCAGTGTTTCCTTACTAAGGGCAAAATCTGGTTTCACATTTGATTACCTTTCTTAGTCTGAAGCTGATGTAGAACGGCAGTCAACCAAATGAAATCAAACCCGTTTAACAGAAATACTATACAATTTCTGTCCTTGCTTTGTGGACAGACATCGCCTTCTGGAACTGTGCAGTCCTCTCAGCCACACCAGGACAGTGTGAACTAAGCACAAATTCTAAGTATGCATAAAATGTCCTACCTGGTTATGCAGATTTTTCTGCCTTACCTAGACAGTCTCGTTAGTTAGAACAAGATTTTTTTGTTAAATAATATAGAACAGTATCATTCTTCTATCCCATAAAAGAAAAGACAATCCTATTAAAAGTAAAAAAAAAGTAGATAATATCTATGTGCTTAATACAGTGCATGTAAAGTGATGCTAAATATTTTTGTAAATTCCATATAAACTCTAGTGTTATCTGCACTCAGTGGTCTTGTGGTTGCTAAACAATGCAAAAAGCATGAAGATATGGTCAAGAGGTTCTGCTGTTGTTTGAACAACCATTAAAATGGGGTAGATGCATAATCTAAATGATTGTTGATGCCAGATGTGGTGGTCGCAGCGTTTTTTTAAATTGCTGACCCCCTTAAATGTCTGTGCATTATAATCAATAACATTTTACACAGAGAGGTGCAAAGCAGACATTACTTTGCTAATTAGAGGGTCAGAGCAATTAGGACAATGGTGGTTTGTAGACATGTGCGATTCGTTTCGTTCCGAATCGAAATTCGGACAAATTTTCGTAAATTCGGACATTCGGATGTATCCAAATTCCGAATTACAGACATAACGAATGCAAACTAATCCGAATTTCCATTTCCGAAATTCGGTAGCGTTCGCACGAACGTTCGTTTCGTTTTCTGTTCTTATTCGTTTCTTATTCGTTTCTTATTCGTTTCGTTCGTTGGAGCAAAGTGACATTAGAGAAGGAGAAAAATATTTTTTCCCCCTCAAATGTCACTTTTGCTGCAAACGAACGAAACGAATAAGAAACGAATAAGAACAGAAAACGAAACGAACGTTCGTACTAACGCTACCGAATTTCGTCCGAATCCGAATTCCGAATCCGAATTGACTTTCACACCCGAATCCTGAAAAACGAAATAACACAAATCCGAATTTAAAACGAAACGAAACGAAACAAATTTTTTGGCAGTGCACATGTCTAGTGGTTTGTACATACAAACCTCCAAATTCTAATATAATGAGCTATGGTATGACAGGACCATGCCAGGTTCCAGTCCTGTTACCTAAAAACCAGAACATGAAGCGACAGTAGACATGGGCTCACCAACACTGAACACTTAAAGATTGGGGAAAGGTTGCCTGGTCTAATGAATATTCATTGGATTAATTCTTTATAAGTTCATGGATTCATCCTGTTTTGGTGTAAACAGTTCAGATTGGCAGTGGTGATGTAATGGTGTGAAATGTTTTCTTGGCACACATTAGGCCCCTTTATACCCAACAGACCATCATTTGAATGCCACAGCAAGTATTATAGCTGACCATGTGAATCCCATGTGATACAGTAGATGCACCTAATAAAATGGTCACTGAGTATGTTGACCCCTGCGGTGCACAAAGAGAGAGATGGAGGGGTTGATTTACTAAAGTCAAATAGCCTATTAATTTTGCAAGGGAATTTTCCCTTAGCTTAGTGAATGTGAACACTTGAGCGAACACTTTGTTTTACATATTGCAGATTATTGAAAAGCTTGTTTACCCCCTGCCTTCTGTAGACTGTACCTTAACTTCCTAGTCATGATCATCTTCCTCCCTGCTTACCATGCTATAGCTCACTCCTAATGGTGCACAATTTTTTTTTTAAATCATATTCAACCTTTCCTTTCCCTCAGTCCATGATCATATCCTCTCTGCCTCCTCTTACTCTCACTATGCTTCCCTGATCCTTGATCATCCCACATGCTACCTCCTTCCTCAATCCTCTCCCAGTCTGTGGCCAGCTTCTGCTCTACCTCATCTCTCACTGTGCCATGGTCAGTTTTGGTCTCTCCATTTCTCCCCTTCACAGCCTTCCATAATCATGTTCCAACTCGTCTTACTTATACCCCAGAAACACCATCAGTTGTTACACCTTTACTCCCACCCCCCAAGTTCAGGGGCAGCAACTCTGCTGCCTGCTTTTACTTACCTTTAGTCCACAATTAGATTATACCCTTTCCCCCAAGATCCGTTCAAGTGATATGGCTCCCTGGGCCTAATAATATACGTCTTGCTAAACTCTTCTCTGATTGGGCAGTAATGTGTACTACTGTGTTATGAATTTCTTATTAGCCAAAAACCATTCGGCCCAAATGTACTCATTTATAGTGTCTAGTGAAAAAGGAGAGCGGAAAAGAACATAAAAAAACAGAAGCAACTGTAGAAAGTAAAGAGGGATATTTACAGAGAAATTTCAAGCCCAAGTCCAAATCCAATATGATTCACATTTATCATAGTCACAGCATAGTCTTTAGATTTTGCACAGCTCCTGACGTGTGCATGTATTGTGAAGATGTACTGACCATATCTGTTTTATGCTGCCCAAAGATGTCCTCAAAAATCCTAATGATTATGTGGCCCCTTTCACATGGGCACCTTTCAATTCTGATCAGCAGGTGATCTGTGCACGTTGTGACATCCATGTCCATCTTTTTATGGTGGAAAAGTCTAAATTTACTGTACCCATGTTAGGTCTATGTAGAGTCAGATGTAAGTGGACATGTGTCAGTTTACACCAGATTACTCTCGATCTGCCACGATAAGGTTTGCCAAAACAGAACTTTGTACCATTTTGTTTTCAGGACATGAACAGAGTTGGGGATAATCGGAGGTAAATTAATGCATGTCTGGTTAGATCCAGCAGCCTATAGACTAACATTGGGCTTCCAATCCTGAAAATAAAAAGACAGGCAGACCGGATTGAACCACCTGTCTAAAAGGGGCCTTAAGTGGAACAAGTCAGTTTCTCCACAAACTCAATGGAGATTTGGGGTAACTAGTCCAACCAAAGAAAATATCATCAATAAATCTGCAATAACAATAAAATGGTGCTGTGCATGGGATGATTAAGTATCAGATTGTTAGGTATCCCAGATCTGGTGGGAAGATGCTCCTGCATTGATTGCTTTTGCAGATTTTGCCATGACATCACTATGATGTCAGGTAAAGGACATGTAGTAGTCGGATGTGTCCCCTGCAGGCCTTAAAGCGCATAGACTTACATGACCGTGTTGCTCGTAGTGATAGTCACGGATGCGCCGCACACATCAAGTTTGTAGAAAGTGAAGATCACCAGCACTCAAGTAATATCGTTAAATCCTTGTGCTCATTTATTGAAGTTAACTTCACTTAACCCATTAGAGCATACAGCAAATATTCATGAAATATTACTTTGCTGGCACAATGTGATGGGGCCTAGTGTTCAAATACACACAGCTGGTTTACAGATTAATTAAAGTGTCAAATAAATCCAGTCACTTAAATCTTACAGAAGCTTTAACGTGCCCGTCTCTGTTCTCCAATTTTGCTTCTCCATTGTCACCCTGTCACATGGGCTTCCAGTGGAAGTGGCTGTTTCATCACACATTATCTAGGCAGTCCTCTGTTGTCACCATTAGTAAACCCGTAATGATGATTGCAATGTAACCATCGCTGGAGTACATGTAGACAATGTATTTTATTATAAAAGAAATGGCTATTATATATGATACACAATGTTTCCGCAAGCTAAATGTAATTCCGCCCTATGCTCACCCCAAGTGCAGGTCCATATGGGTGCGGGTGTCCCGGCTCAGACGCAGACAGGATCCATCCTGTCAGCGCATGAGTATGGGCACCCGCACGGACGTGCAGGGCGGGTGAGCTTAGGGCGGCGTACGGCCACCCGCACGGACGTGCAGGGCGGGTGAGCTTAGGGCGGCGTACGGCCACATACTGCCATAGAGAAGGACAGGGGCTGCGTACTAATCACACGCAGGACCTGTCCTTCCCGGGAGCTGCCCGATACAGCCGCGCATGCAGCACGGAGATGTACATACCGGCCTTTTCTCGTGTGACTGAGGCCTTAGGGTTTGCATCTACGTTAGGACCGGAATGTTTGAGCCTGAACATCTCACTCTAATCACTTTCTTACCGAAAGATACTGACTGATTTACCGTGTCTCCTGACATCTGCAGCAATTGGCACATTGCAGATTTAAACCTGAGCTTCATTTGCCACCTTTAGAACATGATGACAGCTGTGTGGTTGCAATTTGGAGATTATCTGAAAAAGAGAGGTATAATTATTAGAAAAATAAGCAACATCACATTGTGGATGTTCTCCTCTTCCCAAGAACACCAGCGTTCTGACACAATTTTTCTTTTCTGTTCCTCATGGCTCAGGGCTTTGAAGTATGTTATTGCGGTTGAGACCTCACCATGACCTGATATTGATGAAATGATAAACATCATTTAGAAAAGGTTACACTCTGCAGCTGATTGCTCACTTTGTTCTTTTGGTGTGGACTTATTTTCTCACTTTGTTAGAAACGCTACGTGCCTTCCCCCATCTCTGAGGCCTTGCCCTTTCCAAAGGCCGCACTGGACTCAATGTTCAGTCTCTCGTATAAGCCAAACAATAAAGCAAAGTATACTTCATCCTCACCGGGATGTTTATTTTTACCTTGCCAAATCTAAAGCTGGCTTCAGTGCCAACTAAGACTGCGTATCAAATGAGCAGTCATACTAGCGTTAAAATAAACCTCCAGACAAACAAAAAGTTTGTCTACATTTACCCACCAAAGTTTGTAGTGGTTAGTCATCCATAGCTGGACTTTTTCTGTAATGTTGAATAGGTTTGAGGACACTGAAGACATGAGTTGCACATTTTGAGAAGGACATTGGTTGGCATGAGTTGTGAGAGAATCCATCTACATCAAATTGGAATAACCATCCCTAAACGGGGGCCTTCAGCACCATCTGTTTTTTATATATTTATCTCTCTATAGCCATTTTAACATCCGTACATATATACTGTATATCTCAATCTCAATAAATAATTAGAACTGGTTGGTTTTCAACAAACCTTCACACCTTCCATCCTGTTCTTGGACAATTGACATCTGCCTTGACACATTCCATGGTGTTTGGTTTAGAGTACCCATGAAAATATAAGTGCTAGGTTATGTTTCTAACACTCATTAGAACTGAAGAAGCGGCTTAGACAAGCTGTGACACTTCAGCATTACAAAACAAGTCCAATTGGTTGTGACTAACTACCACTGGCTATATTATGACCTAAATAAATGAGAATTTCACAGACTTACCTCCCGAACGGTTTGCAATTCTATACAACCAGTTTAGTGATTTACACACCACTTTCACACTACCAAGCCTGTTTTTCTGTATTAGCAATTAAGCTACCTATGCCATTTTATTGCCTCCACTTTGTTGAGTGAATAAAGAATCAGCATAAGCGCCTCTGTTTATTCAGCAGGAGGGCCATCCAGGAAGCAGTGAGGTGAAACAGGAAGTGATAGAGTGATATTCCTGGCTGTGCAATGTGGGGATGGGTTGTAAATCACAAAAACATTGACGTAACAGAATTACAAATCCTTTAGCAAGCAAAACAATAAACATATGTATATCAGTTGTGTATTTAACTATTTGCTTGGGATTTCACTTTAAATGCTTTTAAGGGCCGGTGCACACCTAGGCGACTCCTGACTGCGTGGCAATTGCCGCGTGGTCACGGAGTCGCCCAGCACAGACGGCCGGACTGTGGGTGCCATTATTTTCTGTGCATCCACACGATAGTGGCTAAAAAAGCAGCGCGTTGTGTATTGCAAAAAAAAAAGGTACTGTACATGTACCTTTTTTCTACGATTGCCACGCAGATGTCACCCCACTGAAAATAACTTTCTGCATTGTGCAGGACCACGCGATCCCGGATAGTTCATGTCTGCACCGGGCCTTAAATATATAGTAAAATATTGCTGACTTTTTACCTTGATATGTCTTCATGAGCTTCGCATAGAAGTTGCTAAAATGTCTATGGTTGTGCTTCTAACAGCAGCAAGTGGGATTCCTTTTTGTTTGCATTATATTCTGAAATTGAATTCTGGTTACCGTAGGCCACATAAAACTTTCCTTTTGGACGCTTTCTGATGCTTTTGTGCATAAGTTTTGCACAATCGACCTGTGTTTGTCATGGCCCTAAAGGCTAATCTGCTTTATTGCCTGCTAGGCCTGGTTCTGTGGAAAAGCATTTGATGCCAGAGGCTTGGCGTCAGCATGCTGCTTCTACCTTTATAATGTTAACAAATATCATGCTTTTGCAAGCATGCACCCATTTAGTATTTTTCTTGTAATTAAATGTGTTAAACCCTTACATGTTTTCTAAAGGGTGTTGGTGACAGCACATCCACAAAGACTTTTGGTCATGGGGACAACATCATTGAACTGACCTAGATGAGGAACATCAATGAAATTTGTCCCTGGGGCATGTATCTGCTTACGAACATCTGTGATGTAAAGTGCTTGTAACAGAACCAAGGAAACTAATAATGGTCTCCTATTGTGAGTGTATAAAGGATACATATGCAATTCACTATACTCTACGTGTACAGCATTGCTTTTACACATCAGTAATACAGCTTAATGTTCTGTGAGCTGATATATTCATTTTAACAGCAGGACCACCCTTACAGAGAAATACAGGTCACTAAACCGGATGCCCGGGATCTGAGAAGGTTCAGACAAGAGCAACCTAATTAGTAAGGGGCATGCATGGTGGATGTCAGCTATGACTTACTACAGCCAACTAAATTGAACTGTAATTGGGCTGTGTAAAGAGACAATCAAGGGAGCGTGGTGTATGATGACCTTATTTAAATCTACAACTTGCCTGTATAAAAATTGCAGTTGGAGGTTCTCCACTTTAAAGTAATTACAGAAGCTGGAGTTGGACTTCGAGGGCCTGTATTGATGAGCTTTTGTTCTTCTCAGAATTTCCCTGTACAAATCAATGGAAATGGAAAAAGCAGTTTGAAGTAGGCTGACGTTGTTTAGTAGGAGGTCAATTTCAGGTCAAATACCTCTGTCGATGAACTTTGAATGATTTCAGAAGCATTTCAAACTGATCTGCAGTGAGGCTAAATGCACATGAAAGCAAGCTGCATTTACCCAACAACACAATCCCTAACTAATAGGAGGTTTACTGCTCATATGGAATATGTATATAGATCTATATAGACATATATAGATCTATATATATATATATTGTACTGCGCTATTCAATGACTTCAAGATAAAATAATCTATATAAAACTCAACTCGTGTAAGAAATAGTAGAACTCTGTAAAAGTGATCTCTCACTTAATGAATATCCCAGTGATAAATGGGAAATTATAAATGCAATAATTTTCATAACCAAGTGTGGACTCTCTATAAATCAGTGACAATATTCCATATACATTCCATAGAAACAAGCAAGACAGTGTCCATCTATATAGTAAGGCCTCATTCACACCACTAAGAGCTGGCCCGTACAGATGTGTGAGGCGTTGCGGCCATATCAGGCCGCTCCCGGGAAGGACAGGTGCTGCGTGTGATTGCACGCAGCAGACTGTTCTTCTCTATGGGAGTACGCGACTGTAGGCCGAAGTGCACATGCGGGTGTCTGTGCTTAGACTCAGACAGGATGAATCACCCGCACGGATGTGCAGCTCGGGTGAGCGTACGGTCGCGTACTCCCATAGAGAAGAACAGGCTGCTACGTGCAATCACACGCAGTACCTGTCTTTTCCGGGAGTGGCCCGATACGACCGTGCACGCCGCACAGATTTGTAGGGGCTGGCTCTTATCAGTGTGAATGAGGCCAAAAAGTAATCAGCAGTGATGGTCTTTATGAATACAAGCGCTCCACAAATGACCACAGGCTCATCCAATTAATGCTCTGTGTGCATGTTATTCTCCTACTATGTACTCAAGAAAAACTCACCAGATTCTTATGATACTCTGAAACAGACAGTCAAATATCCCGATCAATCCAGCATGTGCAATCCACTTTAATCAATCTTCCTCCACTTCTCCTATATTCGTCCTCGTTCCCCAGGACAATCATTTAGCGATTCATCATAACCATGTAATGAAATAAAACGATCATAGTGCAGTAGGTAAGACAAATTTCTTTATTAAAAAGCAATCTACTCACATTCAGTATTAAAAAGCCGGAATATATTCAATCCTCTTCCTATTCCCGCATGCGTCAGCAAGCCCTGCCGTAACATGTTTTGTCACATAGGGGTCTATTCACGAAGCAGCCGAAAGATCTAGCCGTGGCTTCGGCCGATCCTTCGGCTAGCTTCGGCCCCAGGACCCCTTCGGTTCAGTAGAACCGAAGGGCTGCTGTATGGGCTATTCACCATAGCCCGTACAGCTCCCGAACTTAGCCGAGCGGCTCAGTCGAGCCGGAGGCATATGCATCGATCCCGGCCGCCCAGGAGAGAAACACTGCTTTTTCTTTTTTTTTCTTTATTCTGACACGGAGCCATGTCAGAATAGAAAATAAATAAATAAATGTTTTTGCCCATGGGAATGCATTGCTAGATTCCTATTGGCTATTTCACTTTGCAATAGCCAATAGTAAACTAGCATTACACCTGCCCTCTGCTGCAGTTCTCCATCAGGTCCATCGGCAGAGGGTGGGTACAATGCTAGTTTACTGTTGGCTATTGCAAATTGAAATAGCCAACAGGAATCTAGCAATGCATTCCTATGGGCAATTTTTGTTTTCCTATTCTGACACGGATTTTAGAATAAAAAAAAAAAAGAAAAAAGCAGTGTTTCTCTCCTGGGCGGCCGGGAGCGGGAGACTCCCAGAGCGCCCGGGAGAGTTTTTTTTCTTTCTTTTTTTTTGACGGACAATAGAAAACTGTTGGGCGGAGCTAGCTGTCATTGCTAGCTCCGCACAATCGTTTTCTATTTATTTTTTTGTACTTTTTAAACTATTTTTCTGTTCTGCTCGGTACCTCTGAGGGACCGAGCAGAACAGCCGAGCCGAATGCCGCTCAGCGGCATTCGGCTATTCACTCACTGCTGTCCGGCATCTATAAGAATAGACCGAACAGCAGCGAGTAGCCTGCCGAAGGTTCGGCTTAGCCGATCCAGATGTTGGATCGGCTGAGTCGAACTCCTCCTGCACTTCGGGTTGGCCGAACATGCTGAGCATGTTCGGCCGACCCGAAGCCACCCGATGTACGGCTGATTTCAGTCGATATACGGCTGAAGTCAGCCGTACCAGCCTGAAGTGAATAGCTGAACAGCGTTCGGCTCACTTCACTTCAGGTCGGTCTTTCACTCGGCTGCCTACGGCAGCTTAGTGAATAGACCCCACAGTCTTTTTAAAAAGGCAGTGTCAAAAGTCTATGTGATGAAACATGTTACTGAGTAGGCCTTCTTCAGCTTAAGGTCAAAGACAGTTTCCTCACTACCCCTACTCTTAAAGTGGACCTTGCATGAAAATGTGAATCATCCACAGGAGTGCATTCTCATGAGATTTAGGATCCTCCACTTTCCCTGGATCCCGCAATGAGGCTGAGTCACATCACTAGCACCTAGGTGAGCGGGCTCAAAGTCATGGTTTAAGATGAGTGTGTTTTTTTTATGTGTGAGGAGAGGGAGCTTCTTAATAGCAAGACCTTTTTAAACAGAATCCATCATCAAATTTAAAGAGAATCTGTAGAGCCAGAGAGTGGAGAAAATGAATTCTTACCCATTTCGAAGAATATTAGTTGCCCGACTCTTTCTGGCTTCAGTAAAAGGCTGTGCTCTTATGTGTGTGACCAGTTCTTTTCCTCATGGTTGTGTTCTGATCTTCTGATTGTGTCCTGTCCTATAGACCAAAGAGGATTTACTTTAAAATAGTAGGAGCTAAGTTCAAGAGTAATGTTAGAAAATGTTTTTTACTAAAACAGTTATCTATGCTTGGAACTGATTTCCCGCAGAAGTAGTGAGTCAGTCAACAGTAAGTACATTTAATTGTGCTTGGGATAAACATAGGTCTAACCTAGAGTGATACACAAATAAGATACATTGTTGTTAATAGTTAAGGTACTTGAATGCATTTTTAAGGTTTAACTCCGGAGTTAAGTGTCACTTTAAAGCAGGGGTAGCCAAACTCCGGCCCTCCAGCTGTGGTGAAACTACAAATCCCATGATGCATCTCTCTCCGGGAGTCATGTCTGTGGCTGTGAGAATCTTGCAATGCCTCATGGGATTTGTAGTTCCACCACAGCTGGAGGGC
>NW_017306270.1:540325-567676 GCF_000935625.1 Nanorana parkeri
AGCTGTGGTGAAACTACAAATCCCATGATGCATCTCTCTCCGGGAGTCATGTCTGTGGCTGTGAGAATCTTGCAATGCCTCATGGGATTTGTAGTTCCACCACAGCTGGAGGGCCGGAGTTTGGCTACCCCTGCTTTAAAGAGACATTGTCACCCTACCCATGCTCTCCCATGGGTGGCTAGTTTTGTTCCTCTTGCCAGCTTTCTACTCTATGTGATCAATTCTCATGGCTGTGCTCTTGTTTATGTGCCCATTTATTTTCTGCCTAGAAAATTGGGTCAGTACCTTGGTGACGCAATACTATATTTGTGCATTGGTGGGGCCATTCTAAATGAAAAACATCACAATGTACAAGGTTATGTGTGTTAAAGCACATGGTGCAACCATGCTTAACTGCAAAGCCTACTGTAGGTCTGAATGGGGCCTTGGCATTTCTGCAAGTAGTATTTACCTGCAGCAATTGATATTTTTTAGATCTACTTGGTGTTTGGCTTTAACAATAGAGGCCAGAAGCTACAAGGCCCCACTGAATTGTTAGGCTAATGCACACTTTTGATCTTGTGAGAATTCAACAGCAACAGGATTATAGAAAAATACTGGGAGAATGCTTCCCTATTTTCTATGTGTTGCTTCCTCTCCAGATTCAACAGTGAGGCGTCGCTTCCTCACTGCCGAAAATGTTCTAATTGCAAGTCGCCGGCAGGAGGGTGACACATGCAAGCAGGTGAGTAGCTCACTGCCTGTATGTGTCCTTTAGAATGATCCTGCTACTTGTGAGTGCCCACCAGTGACAGTATTGCTAATCTTCAGCAGGTCCAATAGATATCCCACTGCCCTCCTTGCCAGTATACACCTTGAGGATGAGTGCTGGAGTGACTGCGGATGGTGCCACCCAAATCCAAGAAAAAACAGGACGTCACCAGCACACCAGGATCAGGTGTCCAAATTGTTCTTTATTGATGGATGTACAGCTTGTCACAAAGAAAGCAACATTTCGGGGCCACTTTGTGTCCCTTCATCAGGCACAATAAGGCTCATACTGTGCCTGATGAAGGACCCCAAAGTGGCCCTGAAACATTGCTTCGTGACAAGATGTACATGTGTCAAAAAAAGATGATTTTGGACACTTGATCCTGGTGTGTTGGTGACATACTGTATTTTCTTAGCATTGCTCATCTGTCTGAGGCTAGGTTCACACCTGGGCGACTCCTGACCGCGCAGCAATCATGCACAAAACCTGCAAGGATTGCCGCGCGGTCACAGAGTCACCCACCGCAGCCGATTGCGCTGTGTGTGCCATTATTTTCTAAAAAAGCTGCGCTTCGTGTGTCGCAAAAAAAGGTACTTGTACCTTTTTTTTAACGATTGCCGTGCGGATGTCACCCCATTGAAATCAATGGGGCCACGCGGCCCTGGGACGCTCATCCTGTGTTTTTACTGAGGTGCGAACCTAGCCTGAAGTGTGACATTAGCCTTGCACAACGAAGTCAAACTGAAAAAGAAAAATCATCATCGAATATTTTATTTTCCAAACTTCTCAGCGTTACTTTATTCATGTCATCTCCTATAAACAAAAATAACAGTAAACATTTAATTAACTATCCACCCCCATCCCTATTCATATGTACAGGTTATTCTTACAGCTATAAATGTATTGTAGGAAATTGTGGGGTCACTTCTACTAGAAATAGATTATGTTAATTTTTTTTTTTCGTCATGCAAAGTGTGTGCCATCTGTTTTCTTAAATGTCTGCATCGCTTTCTAATTTACTGCAGATTGTTACAGCTATTAACATCTGCATATTCATATTATTTTTGCTTCCTGTTCACACTTTGTCCCATATACCTTGTAGATGAAATTCATTTTATTTTATAGTAAGGTCAGTTTCATTTGTGTATTTCTGAATGGTGATAATTTAGTAGCTTTTGAAAATAAGTGCTTGTTATGTTGTAAAGATTGCATAGACTCTGTCCCAGTTGTAAATATAAAGGATTTCACTGCTTTTAATGGTTTTTAATGCCCAGTGTTAAAGCTGAACTCCGGACATATTTAGAAGATACAATTAATACAGCTCTGTAGTCATGAAAAAGTAATTTAATTTATTTTTAATGCAATATCAACTTCTTGCAGTCCGCAGTACTGCAGAGCTTAGGCTGGGAGAGTGGAAGCCACACAAGGAGGCAATTAGTTTTCTACAGTGGGTACCAGGAACATGTGGATAGATAGGTGCGCTCATGCGTTGCTAAGTGTTACTTAGCAGCAGCACATTAGATCTCCTGCCCTGGCAGATAAGACTGCACTGTGTAGCAGAGCTGTATACATGTCTGAAGTACAATTCTTTGGCGGGTAAAACCATTCTTTTTTTTTTGTATTTATCTCTGTATTTTGATGTTTGACTACAGCTTATCTTTAAACGAAAACTATGTGGTAACCTTTTTATCCCATAGTTTTCTTTAGGGTCACGGGACGACATATACTATGTCCTCCCATGACCCAAAGCTCATAATATAGCGGGCTATTGCCCGCTATATACTGAGAGCGCCGGTGCCGGGACGGATCCCCGCAATAATGTCGAGATCCACCCAGCTGGCTGATTGACAGCGGGCTCTGCCAAGCTGAAGGCAGAGCCAACTATGCCTGTCCGTTCCTCCATGGAGCGCTGGAGGATCGGATAGGGGAGGGGGGAATCCCAGCAGGGAGCGGTGACTGACAGTCATCGATCTCTGCAGGGAGATGATCGGGAAGTGAACAAGCGACGGTATGTGTTTGCTTACTCCCCGATCTATAGAGTCGATGTGTGACAGTTTCAATGTCACACGTCGACTCCAACCATGGGGATGAGTGTAAATCACTCATCTCATAGTTCTCCTTTTAAGTCTCATCCTCATGCATCCTGCATGACCAATATTTTACCATTCAAGTCAACTGAATGTGGTTCTTCAAAGATGCAGCCCAACATTTTTAAAATTGAATGTCAATGCACATTAATACTACACATGCATTCTGGTGCTGTTGCATTTCATTCAGTGAGTCCTGTGGACAGATCTTGCTTCTTTTTTTATAACTATAAAACGAGTGATTTGCTATATGCAGCCATCCAAAAGATGCTCATACACAAGCAGATTGGATCCTGACACTACTCCATTGCCATTGTGTGAACGGTTTTCACTGAGAAGAGAAGCCAGGTGTGGTACAAAAGCAGTACTGACTGGTAGACTGTCTTGTCCATAGCAAACTTTTTTTGTAGACTTTTGTTTAAAGTGTATTTTTTTGGTGTATTTTTTTGGTGTGTTTTTTGTTTATTTATACGTTGATAGAGCTTTTTACATTTATGGTACTCAATGCAGAACATTCACTTGTCACGGACCATCTGTTCTTGCAGATGCCTTTGGTTCCCAGCATACTGCTGCAAAGTTTGAAAGAAGAAAAACTTTGTGCAAGAACAGTGAGCACCTAATCCACCTCAAATTATATAACTCACATCCACCACACCCCTCTATTCTCCTAGCTAAAATAAAAGTTAGGCATACAGTAGTTAGGCCTACTATCCCCAATTGAAACTGTCCTGCTGCTGGCCACTTCTGCAATACTGTTTTATCTGTGGGGGTCTTAATTCATGTAGTAAAACATTTTCATGTACTCTCAGGTTGGTTTACTAAATATGTTGTTCACTTGGTGATGGCACTCCAAACGCGGATGGGAAAATGCGTGTTATTTTTTTAAACATGAATGTATGTCAAACTTGCACAAATGGGAAAAAAAGCGGTGCGTTTGCAGCTGAAAATTCTGCATGAGCTACTGAATGGGCTCATGCAGCAAAAATACCATAAACATGCATTCGTGCTATGGAACGTGTGAATGGGGCCTCGGAAGGGCTGTTTTAATACAGCGGTTAGATCTGGAGTCAAATTAGACCCTTACAAGATTTTTTTAGTGTTAAAATAGTGACTTTGCTGTATGGACGCCACCATCTCAATAATTGTACTTAGAAATAGAAGATTAAAACTGGTAACTACTGTGTTTCTTGTGTAGAGGCTTAACAATAGCAGTAATAAAGCTATGTGAGAACGTTTCCTGAAAAGATTAGAAATATTCAACCTATCAACCTGCAATGTAATGCCTCAAAGACGACTTGAAGCTTCTAGAAGTAACCTCACATTAGTAAGTACACCGGGTTCACTAGCTGAAACAAGCAGACATTTGACTTTTTACAGTGCAGTGAGAAAAAGGAGTAATCAGTCAATGAGAAAAAAAATAATCACTATATTGTCTCTTACGGCAATAAACTTCCCAGTGAAGAATAGTGTGATCTGCAAAAAACAGTGAGATCTTATGCAAATGATTAATCATTCTTTTGTAAGTAAAAAATAAGTTTCTATTGTCTTTATTAGTCTGTAACAAACTTGAGAAATAAGAAGTTCACCATCAGAGTATTTATTTTAAAATAAAGGCAAAGTGCTGATGTGCAATAGCTACCTGCCCACCCTCATGCAATAGCTACCTGCCCACCCTCATGCAATAGCTACATGCCCACCATAGTGGAAAAGCTACCTGCCCACCATCGTGCAATAGCTACCTGCCCACCATTGTGCAATAGCTACCTGCCCACCATTATTCAATAGCTACCTGCCCACCCGCAAGCAATAGCTACCTGCCCACCCTCAAGCAATAGCTACCTGCCCACCATCGTGCAATAGCTACCTGCCCACCATTGTGCAATAGCTACCTGCCCACCATCGTACAATAGCTACCTGCCCACCATCATGCAATAGCTACCTGCCCACCATCATGCAATAGCTACCTGCCCACCATCATGCAATAGCTACCTGCCCACCATCATGCAATACTTACCTGCTCACCATTATTCAGTAGGAATAGTAAACACTAGAGCACCCGTGATCTGTAGTGATGATGTTACATCATAAGCTTTACTGTGCAAAACAGGCAAACTTCTTTAAATGAACAAGTGGTTCAAAGAGGGAAATTGGGAAAGCACCAAAGAGAGCTATAGCACAAACACATTGGAACATCATCTTACTTGAAAGAATCTCTTTTATGTAGTGAGTGCTGCCTTCCCTCTGCCCATCACTTTTATCAACTTCCTGGATTCCCAGTGTGCTTTTCGTCTCTTTTCCTGCTGCTTGATGGGATGCAGTCTTGATTTCTCAAGACGACATCATGCATTGCTTCCAGCAAGAAATTATGATGTCTGTTTGTTTAGCTCGGGAGTTGGCAACTCTGGCCCTCCAGCTGTGCTTTAACTACAAATCCCAATATGCCTCTGGGAGTCATGCCTGCAAAGGTGCCCATACACCTTACAACCATCGCAATACTTTTGTCTTTTGAAACCATCATGCAATAGCTACCTGCCCACCAGCATGCAATAGCTACCTGCCCACCATCATGCAATAGCTACCTGCCCACCATCATGCAATAGCTACCTGCCCACCATCATGGTATGATGGTGGGCAAGTAGCTATTGCATGATGATCATGCAATACTTACCTGCTCACCATTATTCAGTAGGAATAGTAAACACTAGAGCACCCGTGATCTGTAGTGATGATGTTACATCATAAGCTTTACTGTGCAAAACAGGCAAACTTCTTTAAATGAACAAGTGGTTCAAAGAGGGAAATTGGGAAAGCACCAAAGAGAGCTATAGCACAAACACATTGGAACATCATCTTACTTGAAAGAATCTCTTTTATGTAGTGAGTGCTGCCTTCCCTCTGCCCATCACTTTTATCAACTTCCTGGATTCCCAGTGTGCTTTTCGTCTCTTTTCCTGCTGCTTGATGGGATGCAGTCTTGATTTCTCAAGACGACATCATGCATTGCTTCCAGCAAGAAATTATGATGTCTGTTTGTTTAGCTCGGGAGTTGGCAACTCTGGCCCTCCAGCTGTGCTTTAACTACAAATCCCAATATGCCTCTGGGAGTCATGCCTGCAAAGGTGCCCATACACCTTACAACCATCGCAATACTTTTGTCTTTTGATGGTGGTAAGCTAATTAAAAGCTCGTACGATCTGCCCATCTTGGACAGGCAGATCGTACTTGCGATCATTGAAAGGCCGCCCCGCTGATGGACGGGCTTCCGATGACCGCAATGCTGAACGGGCAGTGTGCGTGTGCGCACACCAGCCCGTTCCGCAGTTGTCGAACGAGCAGGCTAGAAACCCGCCGAGAATCATACGATTCTCGGTGGGTTTTCAAGCATGCTGGTTCGACAAGACGTTCGACAAAAGACACGCCTTCCAAACACCTTGCGATTATCGTACGATCGTGGGATTTCCCGCGATTATCGTACGATATTCGCAAGGTGAATGGGCACCTTAACTGTCAGTCTTGCAATGCCTGGAGGGCCAGAGTTGCCCTCTCCTGGTTTAGATGTTGAGTTTTAGTTCAGATGGCAGGCTTTGTAAAGGTGGTGACACCAGGAAGTGCATATTTTCAGGGCTGAGGGAAATTGTATAAGCGTATTGAGAAAGTACATCCTATGGACATCTTCAATAAGTAAGTTTACAAACTTCTAGATGGATCTTGTTATTAGGAGTGGGATAGAACTTATGAAATCCAATATAGAAAGATATATTTATTTTTAGTTTTTGGCCATAGGTACCCTTTAAGGCCTCCTTTACACTTATGCATAGTAGGTGCAGTGAAAGGCGGTTTCCCGCACATTAACACAGTACAGGCTAGTGAATGGCACTGCATGCAGTTCGTTGCCTATACTGCAGTAAATCACAATGCACATACCAAGCATCAGGTTGCACTACATCTAAAAAAAAAGATGCAGTCTAGTTTGTGTTCCATTGTTATGCATTGGGCAGCCCATTCTAAAGAATTGGGCTGTATAAACACAGTTCATGTTAATATGCAAATTGCGGTACTTGTGGTAATACAATGGGCAGTTATGATTGGAGTGTTAATGGCAAGAGTGTGAGACATAGCGCTGCACCATCCAGCTTTGTGCTTCGTCCTCTGTTTGTGTTCAGTTGTACTTTATCTACATCTTGTTGCCATAAATGTTTTTTTTTTTCTTCCTTGAAATACGAGCAAAGCTTTGCTTTAATAGTGTAAGCGGCACATCCAGAAATAAGATCTTGCATATTTAAAGACATGAAGGTATTTGCGGTATTGGGGGAATTCTTTTCTGTAGAAAAAAAAACCCTGCACTTTATCCGCAGTCAGTCTCTCTGCGTCCTGGAGGGACACTTGTGCCTATAGTACTCTGCATTTTTACATTCTAGTTTGGTGACTAGGCATCAAATCATAAATAATCGAGGCTATCCTCCGAGAGTGAGAAGAAAGAGATTTACTTAATGGAAATCTCTGAACTGGAGATGAGAGGTTTTCTAAGATTTCTAGACCCGAGTGCATTAATAACACATTTATCTAGGAATCTTTCCGAAGGGGCGGTCTTTAGTTTCTCAGAAAGATAAATGGCGGCGCGTCCAACATTCATTTATCGGGGAAACTTTCTGTACTGCTACCAAGTGGCCTGTTTTAGTTCAGAGTCCTAGGATTTAGTAGTGATAGGGTTTCATCTGCAGCCTATCTCTTACTCTCCTGGTACTGTGTACAGCATTGATGAGTGTCAGGGGGCAAGCGTAGAACTTTGTTGGTAAGAATTCCAATTTTATCTTGTATAGGTAGGGCCGTATTAAACCATAGGCTTTTTGTGAACTGGTCCCAGAGGCAGCAAGTAGGGTTGCCACTTGTCCGGGATTTGATCCCTGTATATGCTGTGTCTGGGTTTCAGGCAAGATGAAACCCATACAGAAGATGTCAGGTGGACAGGGGCAAGCATGAATTCCTGGTGTGCCAACTTGAGTGCATGGAGTAGGCACCGGGCATGGAGGGACACTGGAACTTGGGGAGCAAGGAGGTGTCTGAAACACAGAAAGCAGATAAGTCTTGAAGGGCACGGGACATGGAGGCATGCTGACTCCCCACTCTCTCTCCTGGCTATCTCTCCTGACTGTCTCTCCTCTCTCTCCTGACTGTCTCTCATCTCTCCTGACTGTCTCTCCTCTCTTTCCTGACTGTCTCTCCTCTCTCTCTCTCCTGACTGTCTCGCCTCTCTCTCCTGACTGTCTCGCCTCTCTCTCCTGACTGTCTCGCCTCTCTCTCCTGACTGTCTCGCCTCTCTCTCCTGACTGTCTCGCCTCTCTCTCCTGACTGTCTCGCCTCTCTCTCCTGACTGTCTCGCCTCTCTCTCCTGACTGTCTCGCCTCTCTCTCCTGACTGTCTCGCCTCTCTCTCCTGACTGTCTCGCCTCTCTCTCCTGACTGTCTCGCCTCTCTCTCCTGACTGTCTCGCCTCTCTCTCCTGACTGTCTCGCCTCTCTCTCCTGACTGTCTCGCCTCTCTCTCCTGACTGTCTCGCCTCTCTCTCCTGACTGTCTCGCCTCTCTCTCCTGACTGTCTCGCCTCTCTCTCCTGACTGTCTCGCCTCTCTCTCCTGACTGTCTCGCCTCTCTCTCCTGACTGTCTCTCCTCTCTTTCCTGACTGTCTATCCTCACTCTCTCCTGGCCATCTCTCTTTGCTCTCTCTCCTGGATGTCTCTCCTCTCTCCCTCCGGGATGTCTCTCCTCACTCTCTCCCCTGGCCATTTCTCCTCTCTCTCCCCTGGCTGTCTTTCCTCGCTCTCTCTCCTCGCTCTCTCCTCGCTCTCACTTCTGACTGCTTCTCCTGGCGGTCTCGCCTCACCTCGCTCTCCCTCCTGACTGTCTCTTCTGGTTGCCTCTCCTCACTCTCTCCTGTATATCCTCCCTAAAAAAATGCTGCACAGCGCTAGAGTGTTCAGGTTTCGCTTGAAGAAAAGGTGTCAACCCGAGCAGCAAGATAAGAGGAAATTGCACCAAAATACAAACTGTATGCTTTTTTTTAATCTTCTCCTCTCTCTCTCCTGACTGTCTTCTCCTCTCTCTTCTGACTGTCTGTCCTCTCTCTCTCTCTCTTGGCTGTCTCTTCTTTCTCTCTCCTAGCTGTCTCTCCTGACTGTCTTCTCCTCTCTCTCTCCTGACTGTCTGTCCTCTCTCTCTGTCTCCAGGCTGTCTCTACTCTCTCCCCTGACTGTCCTCTCTCTCTTGGCTGTCTCTTCTTTCGCTCTCCTAGCTGTCTCTCCTGACTGTCTATCCTCACTCTCTCCTGGCCATCTCTCTTTGCTCTCTCTCCTGGATGTCTCTCCTCTCTCCCTCCGGGATGTCTCTCCTCACTCTCTCCCCTGGCCATTTCTCCTCTCTCTCCCCTGGCTGTCTTTCCTCGCTCTCTCTCCTCGCTCTCTCCTCGCTCTCACTTCTGACTGCTTCTCCTGGCGGTCTCTCCTCACCTCGCTCTCCCTCCTGACTGTCTCTTCTGGTTGCCTCTCCTCACTCTCTCCTGTATATCCTCCCTAAAAAAATGCTGCACAGCGCTAGAGTGTTCAGGTTTCGCTTGAAGAAAAGGTGTCAACCCGAGCAGCAAGATAAGAGGAAATTGCACCAAAATACAAACTGTATGCTTTTTTTTAAGTTGCCCTCATCCTTTGGCTATCTCTGTCCAAATCCAGCAGGACAGGAGGGGTATAAGGCCTTGTTTTAGTAACATCTAGTCAGTAGGATCCTCCTTTATTTTTCCTCTCTCTCTTTTTGAAATGTATTATTATTACTTCTTATGAAAGACACTTATCTTGTGCTTTCACACTCATGCACAGCGGTTTCTGCATAAGTAGGCACATGAAACGGAGAGATGCATCCATCTAGACATTCCTTGCAGGCGATAGGATTGTGTACTCTAGAAGATCTGTATAATAAACCTTTCTGCTCCAATTCCGGTTTTACATTTTCACAGTTACAGTCATGTAACACGGTGCTAAAAAGAGGTGCAACCTGTATGAAAGGTTACATTTTCTTATGTAAGCCAAGGGCGTCATGAATGCCAAATGCAGCCTGATTTCAGAGGATTGTTTTATATCCTGTATATACATATCTTAATGGGGACTGTTTTTTATGTGTCCAAGTTGTGCTGTAGTAATAAAGGATTTGTATTGGTGCTTTAACCAACGTAGTAACATTTCGAGGCCTGACATCAGTTGACTTTGCTGATTTGTTAATGCAGGTTTGTGTAGCTGGTTTGGAGGAGTTCATGTAACGCACCAATACAATACTTCTAGAAAATGCCAGAATTACCAGGTTACAGGTCTAGGCCAATATTTATAATTCTACTCTAGAGGGCTGTGCTTTTTATTGTGGTATGTTGGCATTTAAAGCTGCACTCTGGAGAAATTTCAATGTTACCCTTGCAGTGGGGCTGCCTCCACCATTCAAGGGTTAAATGCTCGTTTTTGTCTAAGGTACCATTAAAAAGCTGTTTTAACAGATTTATCCCTCACTCCTCTGGCAGCTGGTGCTCTCCTCTTCCTTCTGACACTCTGGATTGTGAATGGTTTCTTGGTGTCCTCACGTACAACCCAGAACTGCTGATTTTGCATCGTACATGATGCTGTCACAGTGCCTGTGGCTGATGTAGCATAGAAGAGAAGTGGCCCTCTGCAGGAGTGAGGGATAAGTTAAGTAAAACTACTTTTTAATGATATTCTAGACAAAAATGAGCATTGTTCTGAGTGTTCTGTGTCATTATCCAGATATGATTGGTCAAATAATGTGAACAGTGTTAGGGCCTTTTTTTGAAGCTTTAAGAGTCACTTGAGTCTGCATGTGCCTAAAGCTGCTGGTGCATGGTGAATGTTCACTTGTCAGACAGGTAGGTCTTTCTAGGAAAGTGTCAACACTGTCTTATATTAAGTGGTCAATATTGTGGACACCTGACCATCACACATATATGAGCTTGTTGGATGAGAAGACCTGCAATGCAACTGGTGTTTCAATTCATCCAAAAGGTCTTCAGTAGGGTTGGGTTCAGGGCTCCGTGCAAGTTCCTCCACACCAACACTCAACACACAGACTTGATAGCAGGTATTGCTCTACATGCCCTGGTGAGAAAAGAGAAACATCCTTTAGCAGCTGCAGAGATTTTTCAATGTGTAGAGACTCAGCAGTGTTACTCTGGTGTTTGTTACTCTGAGCTGGATGTGTATAGCCAACCTGCGATTGCTGAACTCATCTGAGGGTGCATCAGAAAAGCATTTAGAGGTGAAATAGAGTTACGCCATTACTAACATCATGATCTATGATTTAACAACACATGGGTGAAGGGCATTTTTCTGCTTACCAGCTCACAGATGTGCAGGCAAAATGTAAACCCTGGCAGCAGGCTGGTATACTGAGTGATAACATAGGAAAGTTTGCCTTTTCAGTTTGTTATCTGCCAAATATTATTTTTTAACAATAAATTAAGATGTACTGTAATATCATACTATACCCTAAGTCATTTTGTGTTGATTCCTTCAGAACCTGTGCAGGAGAACCCTGACCAAGCAGAAATCGCTCTCGAAGAAGAAGAAGACACTTTGTGGAACTTCAATATTGGAAGTGAATCACGGAAATTCTGTGACCTCTGCAGAGCTTGGTTTAACAACCCGATGATGGCCCAGCAACACTATGAAGGCAAGAAGCACAAGAAGAACGCAGCACGGGCTAGGCTGCTACAACGGCTTGGAGAGACTTTGGACTCAGAGGCGCTGGAAGGTCAGTCTTGATCTAAATCCTTTTCTTTTTTTTCCTTTCCACTAGTCTGTTTAAGGTCAATAGCAATGTTCAAAGCTCCCAAAGATGCTGTTAAGTCATTGCTTTGTGCTATTTAAGCAGCATGCTTCTCCCATGGTTATGTGTATATATCCCAGAATGCCCATGGATGGAGTGTGGCAGCTTCTGAATTACAGCTTAAAAGCCAGTTTCCTTATATGGAAGGGGGCTGGTCTGCATATATGGAAGCGGGCTGGTTTGCATATATGGAAGCGGGCTGGTTTCCCTATATGGAAGAGGGCTGGTTTCCCTATATGAAAGCAGACTGGCTCTCCTTGGTCATGGATAATGTATATATGCTAAAACGGGAGAATGCGGTAAAAAATGGTAGGTTTTTGTTTTTTGCAAACAGTAATAAAGAAGATCACAGATACAGGTAAGTTTTGAATTGCACTGCACTACATAATTCTTTTTGTTGCGTGATGATTTTGCACTTGTGGGATTTTGATGAAGCCTGTAAAGCTTTCCAGCTCTAGCTTTGCCAGGCATTTTTTATTATTAATATGGATTTACTGCTGCTTCCACTTTATACCTAATTCTGTGTATTTGTTTATGTCATAAAGTTGCAGTTGGTGACTGAATATAAAAGTGGCTGCTTGTGGATAAAACATTTATTTGTAATACATGTAAACACTGTCATCAATTTATATGATGTGTAGCCAGTATTATAAAAGTAGTGCAAATATCAGAGTGTTTAAAAATTTAGAGCAGCATGGAGTGCCGGGGATCCCTTGACATATTGGCAGCAAAGAAGCCATACTCCAGAGTGCCAGTTTGTTAAAATGTTAAGGACGCCAAGTCACTACTTGTTCATCAGCACACACATTCCTCTTGTTTTATACTAGTTATTTAATAAGGACAAAGTGCTCTTTTTTGGGCAGAAGTAATACTTTATAAACAGCATTAATGTATACAATGTGTACTATGTGTACTACTCATTATGAAAAGGTAACAATTGCAGTGCTTAATACATCAACATATATTTGATATAGTGTATCTGTGTGTTTTCAGCCTCCATACTGGATGAGCTGGTAGTATAAGAATTGGAGAAGATCATTTTTCTTATTGGTGGGTAAATGGAACTTGAGAGAGATGTTTCCTTTTCGTGCCTTGCGTAGGAAATGTACAGCAACTTTACAAGGAAGGGTCCTTGGAGCTTAAAGAAGAACTCCCGGGAAATAAAAACTATTAAAAGAGAACAATGGCCGAATGTTTTTTTGCCATAGCTCTCTTAATGATCACAGGAGGACGTATGCTATGTCCTCCTGTGACCCAAAACTGAGCATATAGCAAGCTATCGTCCGCTATATGCTGACAGCGCAGAGTTGCACTGCAGCCGGGACGGATTCAGACGGATCCCGACATTATTGTCGGGATTCACCCCATTGGATAATTGACAGCTGCCTCTGCCTATCTAGAGCCAGATAGCCAGATTCACCTGTCTGTTCCTCTGGGGGGAAATCCTAGAGGAGAGCAGTGACTGACAGTCACCGCTCTCTGCAGGGAGAGGATCGGAAAATGAGCAATCAGTGGTATGTGACCGCTCATTTCCAGATCTATAGAGCCGACGTGACAGCTGCCGTGTCAAACATCAGCTCTTATTATAGGGAAGAGTGTATTTCATTCTCCCCATAATTCTCCTTTAACCCCTGCAGTGGGGTTACCCGCACACTGCATGGGTTACCTGCTTGTTTTTGTATAGGGGTAGCCTCACTGCAAGGGTTCTGTCAGACAGAAATATGGCAGCTGGCATTGATGACTTTTTAAAAGTAAAGGTATTTTATAAAGTGCTGGTTTTGGGGATATCATCACTCTCTATTGCTTCAATGACCTGGAACAAGCACACAGCAAATAAAGTCTGATATCTTGTCTTACATGCTTGTTCCAGGACAGTGACTACAGTCCATGAAGCCAGGACCAGGCTGACTGCCCTGGTGCCTTCACCCTAAAAAACAACTTGGTGTATTTCTTCCCTGACAGGTTACCTTTCATGTAGTTTACACACAAGTAGCTTTTACAATTTTGGTATAGAAGCAAAGATTGTCCTCTTAGTTATTTTTTGTCACGGAAGAGAAGCAAACTGAGCAGAAATGACCACTACTTGAGGTCATACCCAAGCTGCTAAGTACAGTCCTGAAGAAATTCAGACAAAGTCCATTCAAAGTCTGTGCGAGCAGTTTCACTGTTGAACTGGCCTATTTAATGGGGTCGCCTGCCCCTGTAGTCTGATCACTTGGTGTCAGACATCTTTAGAAGCTTGCCCTGGCAATACAATTCTAGCTTTTCCACAAGTGTCAGCATTTCTCTTGCTGAGTACCCTACAATCACACTGAACCTGAATATTATGCTTGCTGTTATTTGCATGTTCACTTCAGTACACAATAATAGTTTCAACAGGCAACTGATAGGTCACCACTCCCAGTGTTCCTTTATTCCATTTTATTTTAAATTAGGTCTTTAGTGGCTTCATTTAGCAACAGAGGGCAAATGAACAGAACATTATAATCAAAATTACAAATTAAATATTGAGACACATGGCACCATAGCCTAACTGCGAAGTACTTTGGTTTTCTATCCAGGTATTGTATGACACCAGGCCACCTTGGTTTTATTGTGATCTGAGAACTCCTGCTTGAGATTCAAGAGAGTTAAATGAGAATTATGGGGAGAGTGAAATACACTCTTCCCCATAGTTAGAGCAGGCGTGTGACACTAAAGATGTTACATGTCGGCTCTATAAATTGAGAACTGAACGATCACATATTGCTCATCGCTCAGTTTCCAATCTTCAGTCACCGCTCCCTGCAGGGATTGCCTCCTCCTGTGTCCATTCCTCCAGTGCCGACTGAAAGGATGGACAGGGGAGAGGCGGGCACAGCTGGCTCTACCTCTAGAGAGCTGACAATCAGGTGCTGGGGTGGATCCCAACAATATATTTGGGATTCGCCCAGGCTGCAGCGTGCTTCTGCGCTGTCCGCATATAGTGGGCAATAGCCCCCGCTATGTGCTGAGTTTTGGATCACAGGAGGACATAATAAGTGTCCTCCTGTGACCTTAAAGACAACTATGGCCAAAAAAGGTTGGGCCATAGATATCTTTTTAGGTTGGCCATAGATTTCTTATCCATGTAAAACAGTGTGGATAGGGAAATCATTTCTGCTGGGCTGGGCCGTCTCCTTCAGCTAAAGTCGGTTGAACAAAATCATCTTTTGTCAAATGGCGTAGTGCTGGCAAGGCTACCCACAGCTCAAAACCCGAGCAGTGTATGACCAGCTTTATTCATAAACAGACCAAGTACAGAACCCTTGCTGTTTGCCACACACAGACCTCCTGATATAAAAAACGATAATAATCTTAACCACCAATCAAATTTAGACCAGTCTTGAAAGCTTTAATCTGACTGCTGATACGGAAAGCAGAAAAAAGAGAATGCTACACAGGTTTCTGGTAACACATTCCCAGGGACCATGGATCTCTATGGATTTCAGCTGCAGTCACTTACAGAGTAGCTAAGGGCTCTAGCATCCAAATTTCATTTTCCCTATCCCTAACTTCCCTATCCTTTAGCTATCTTGCATTACAAGTTTTGGCAGATCACCAGATTATAGACTTAGTAAAAAAAAAAAAAAAAGCAAGATTTTTTTTTTTAGGGATTTTTTTATATTAATATTTCATAAAATTTCCTTTCTAACGGGGAAGCCGTTTTGACATGTTGTTGCTTATTGTCGATTGTACATTTATTTCCAGCTAATAAAATGTGGTACGACTACGAGGATTTGATATTTGATGCAGCTTGCTGTCATGGTTGATATCCATAATCCTTAACAGTAAGAAAAAGAGGGTATTAGTCATCCAAAATAAATATATGAAATTTGAAATGGCAGCATCATTTTACTGTATCCGAGAATTACAACTCAGCTACACGGTGACAAATGACAGCATGTAAATTCTTCCATTAGTCAGCTCCACTGCTTTTCCAATGTCCCATATTTTCTAATGGACTTTTTTGCTGTGATTTTATGCCCAGCCGCTGTGACATGACAATAATTGTATATGGCAACAAGAAACCATACATGAATAACAGACTCCATCCGGCTAGGGCATATACCCTGTGAATAAGTTACCCAGATTTACCAACATGCAGCTTTTAAATGTTCTACTAATATTTCAAGAGATGTGGATTTTACTGACACATCTTTGATCTGCTAATATTTGTCTAGTCCAGCTATGAGCCGATCTAATAAAGCATCACTGAATTTGTGAAGGACATTTGAGGATAGGTACATGCATTAATCTTCATGCATCTAGGTTTGGAAAGGTTTAATATTTGCCCTCTATCAAATCAAGAACAGAAATAACAGTTCCCAGGTAAACAGTGCACGGAATTCTGGGTCTTATTTTGAAAGGTGGAAGAAGAGTAAGTCTGGGCAGCATGCTGATGCTACAGTATGTGCTGACCACTGCACGGTTTATTTGAAAGGCCGCCAAATGTCCAAAATTTACATCATCCTACCAGGTGCTCTGCCTTAAGGTGCCTTTTCTCTATCTTAAAATTAAAAAAGATCAGGGGTCTGATTAGGCTCATGATATTTTACCAGAACCCCCCTAACAGTACGGTGGAAAATATTACAAATACTTAATTAAATAATTTTTTTTATAAAAGAACATCTCCCCCATCCCGCACACATACAAATAAGCCCCATGTGTGCTGTGGGAACACGTGCAAAATTGTGCATGTCCCTGCAGTGCACGAAAATGTGTGTCCTTCTTGGAGGCGCATCGCGGGGTCATTCCTTCCAAATAGTACAACAAGGCACCTTACTCTTTCAAAACACATGATAACAAAGTCCCATGCATTTTGGTGCTGCATGCTTTGAAAAAGTGGACGCACTTCTTTGGTGTGATTGTTGTGTGTTTGGGCAGCTTATTAAAATGAATGGGCTGCCTAACAGGCTTAAAACATGCAGACATGGGTGCCGTCGCACACGCACAGGTGTGAACCCAGGCCAACCCAAACACGTAACATACACATGGGCAGTACACACATTGGGGTAATGCATGTTATGTGTGTTGACCAACACACTAAGGCCGGTTCACACCACCTGGCACACATTATGGTGCACATAAAGCACACAATGGTGTGTTTTGCATATGCACTGCAGTGTGTTGTTCCAGCTCATCACTGCTTGATGTTGTTTTTTTTTTTACAAAGCTTTTTAAATAAAAAAAAATAATAATAAAATTCCGTCATTGCCACATGTTATAACAAGCTGTGTTGCGATAAAATGTTTGTCTGTATCATTTTATTGCAGGCACACATGGCACTGCTGAGTGGGTGTTATTACCATAATGTGAACTCCAGATTTTTTGCATCAGTTGCTTATTTCCAGTTTTGCGCTCATTTGATTTTGACTATTTCATAAAAAGGCAAAATTTAAAAATGTACAAATATTTGTTATTAACTCAATGTACTTTTATCTTTTGGATTTAGTGGGGTTTAGGAAAGTGATGTTGTATTTGTGTGCGCTAGCAAACATTTATCTGTATTTTTAATGAAAATTTTGCTTTGCTGAACATTTGCACAACTATCATGGGACCTACAAAATCAGCGGCACCATCTTTTTATTCTATGGGTCCCGTGCTTTCAGGGCTTGTTCACACCAATTGTAGTGCGTTCCAGCACTACTGCTCAGCAATCGCTCACTAAACTTCCCCCTTCATTATGGGGCAGGAGTGGGGGTGCATTGCAGTCAATGGTACCGCAGCCAAGCCCCCCACGTGCCTGCGTTCCGGTCCACCCCAAACACAAAAAATGCTGCATGCTCTATTTTTTGCGTTCACAGTGGACCGGAACCAGGCAATGCTGTGCCCACTTTAACACATTGGGAACAGAAGAGGCAACAATATTGCCTTCAATTAGTTCAGTATAAAGAAATTCACCCATGATATGAATTATTGAAATAGCTTCAATGGAAAGCATGCTTTGCATAAAATATATTATGCCTAGCCTAAAGTGGGGATGTTCTCATTTTCTTGGACCGCGTGTTCTCCAGATCAGCACTTCTACTCTTGCAAAGAAATATTCATCCGTGATATGAATTATTGAACTAGCTTCATATGACAAGTATACTTTGCATATAATATATTATGTTCTCCAGTGGCACCATTCTAATTTTCTTGGTGGCCCCTGTGTGCACCAGATCAGCACTTCTACATTGTATAGAAAAACAGGAATGTTTTGAATCAGACAATGAAAATACGAAACCTTTCCCGGGCTGCATCTTTTCTTTGAAAGGGTTAAGTAATCCCAGCGTAGCATGAGTGAAAAATAAATTAATTGCATGTGAATTCATCGTGATATTTCCACATAATGTGCTAAATCACCTCAGCGTAGCTTAAGCCTCTCAAGGTTCTCCAGAATAATTCCTGCTGACAGGAGTGTTCTCTTTGCCCACTAACTGTTTATAAAAAAAAAAATAATAATAGTGATAGTTTGGATGCAAATGAAATCCCTTAAATAAAGATTACAAATCGGTTAGCGCAGAGGCCCGAACTTTGTAACGCTGATTGATAGCCCTTGTTTGTTTCACAATCATTCCGTTCCTTGTTTGTACTTTCCCAATGTCAGAAGAAGACATACAGTGCAGGCAGTGATGCCTGAGCTGCATTAGCAAGCAAGAGGAGGTCAGAGACCAGGGTTCTATAAACTAGGTCGTGATGTTCGGTCTCTCTCTGTTGTCAAAATAACGTGCTGCATTTAATGAGAAAGTGACCTTGAAATGTCTCCTTTGCTGTTTTCAGTGGCTAAAGTATCGTCTCACACTGTGGTTTCCAAACCATTACCAGCACCGGCGTTGTTTTTAGACGCACGCAAACGTCTTAACGATTTATTCCAAAATCAGGAGTTCTACGAAGTAAACAGAAGAGCGTTGGCCAGAATTTGTAGTGGATACTTCTTTGGTATTCTGTTTGTGCCTCACTCTCAGACTACAAAACCTACGTCCTCCTCTCTCTGGTGTCTTTGATGTTTGGAGGCAGAACAGAGAACTAATTGAGTTTGTAAATATTATTTATTACCTCTCCAGCAGCCGGATGTTTTTGCAGGCTGTTAAAGTAGAGAATCTTTTGTGCCAATAAGAAAAGTATTCAAGTGTCGCTTGTATTGTGCTAGAGAAGAAGCGTCGGCACTTAAAATATGTCCGCATGATTCTCCACATTGCTTTTTAAAATGTTTTTATTTTGCTTTAATATTTGATGACGGCTGGGATTGAATATAGACTTTTATACACGTTTTCTTGAAGTGTTCGTGTTGGCATACTGTGACAATATTTATAGTCGCCGTCAAAACAGTAAAACATCCGTCCGCACTCCATATGTCTCTGGAAACCTATTTTATTAAGGATCACACAGCTACACAAAGTCCAGCCGCATTTCACCCAATCCTGGGCCTAACCGTAGAATTAAAGAAGAACTATGAGGTGAGTGATTTCCACTCATCTTCATAGTTAGAGCCAACCTGTGACAAAGAAGCTGTCAAGGGTTGGCTCTATCGATCGGGAAGTAAGCAGAAACATGCACCGATCATGTACCGCTCACTTCCCGATCGTCTCCCTGCAGAGAGAGGTGACTGTAAGTCACCACTCCCCACAGGGATTCCCCCCTCCTCACCTCCAATGCTGTCTGGAGGAACGGATGGGGTTGGGGGCGGGCACAGCTGGCTCTGCCTCTAGATAGGCAGAGCCAGCTGTCACTCACGCAGCTGGGTGGATCTCGACAGTATTGTTGGAATACGTCCCGGCTGCGGCGCTCTCAGTATTGCTAGCGATAGTCTGAGCTTTGGGTCACTGGAGGAGGTTAGTATATGTCCTCCTGTGACCCTAAAGAGAACTATAACGAAAAACACTTACCCCCATAGTTCTCATTTAAGCCCCAGATGTTTTATTGTTGGACGAGCTCCAGCCAGTGAGCACCTGGATTTCCCCTGCTTGTGTGCAGTGGAGCAGCGGTGCAATCTTTTGAGTGCTTTCAATATCCATAGTAGTAGGCTTGCTTCAGGTTAAACTGGAACATCAGCCAAAATGTTTCTTTCTGTTCTTGGTAAAATAGAGAGCGGTTTATTGATGTCTGTAATCATTTTTTTGAGGGTTCTACTTTCTTCTTTTGGTCAGCTAAGCAGAAGAGGAATGGAGGGGACATATTGGAAGTAGACAGAGACTGCAATACAACACCTTTTTAGTAGGTTTTAACTACAGTGCATTTTATACCGGTGTGAAGTCTACTTCCTCTATGAACCTCTTATCCGTACACTTAATATTAGGGATGCACCGGTAGCGTTTTTTCATTATCGAGTACGAGGTTTTTTTTTGGTACTCGCCGAATACCTATACTGTAAGTCCTATTAAGGAAGCCGGGCGGCTTGTAATGACTCGCCGCCTGGCTTCCTGATTAGACGGGGAGCTGTCTTCATGCACCCTCATCACCAGGTGACCAGGAAGCATGGAACCAGCTTTCTGGCAATCAGGAAGCCGGGGGGAGGGAAATGACTCGCCGCCCGGCTTCCTGACTGACCAGCTTCCTCTACCCTATTTTACATATGTCATCTGAGCAGAAAGTGTCAGTAACAAAGTATAATAATATTAACTAGCGATGCACCAATCCGGTATTGGTGCTGATACTGGGCATTTTCACAAGCACTCTTACTCGTTAAAATGCCCGATACCAAACGCCAATACTGGTGCTTGAAATTTTTTTAACTGAGGTCCCGCGCTTGCTGGGACCTCGCCAGACTTCCTGTGAATCATGGCGCCTGTTTACTGTGACAGCCACATATTTCGCCCTCCTTATTGGGGAGCTCTGCCGCACCCACTCGTGAGACCCTCCGGACACCTCCTGAGACCCCACACAGCTCACCTGAGACTCTGAAGAGATCAGGCCGCCACCCCGAAGCAACACAGAGTATGTAGCATCATATTATTCTGCATTGCTGTATAACGTGTTGCTGGGATTTGTAGTCCTCTATAGTTGGTGGTATTCTGCATTGCTGTATAATGTGTTGCTGGGATTTGTAGTCACTTTACAGCTTTGAGTCAGTGGCAGAACTACCAGGGTTGCAGCTGCGACTGGGACCTGGCACTCAACCACTGTCCTAAAATCATTAGCCTGTATTGTTTTAGAATAATTGTCACATGACACTAAAAAAAAAAGTTATCGGTAATTGGTAATATTAACTGCATGCAAAGAAACGTGCACATGCATATATGCTTTTGCTTATGCCATTATTTTTACGAGGGAAGCATACATTCTGTCAGCACCGGTCTTAAGAGATTTAAAGTCCAATTTCTTTGAAGGATTTCTATAGAGATAAATATTTCATTCCTAATACATGTCACTCCTGAAGGAGGCTTCCTAGCTACCTACCTCACCCCCGAATGATCTCGGTCATTTATTTGGCCTGTAGTATTCAGTGCTCTGCTTGGCAGCTGCTGCCGATGCATTACATTACATGCCCCCTAGTTCCTGGCAATATTTTACAGTAACACCTAAAACAGATGAACAATTCAGTTAATCACCACCGTGGATGGGCACCTGGCTAATGATTCACCCAGAAATACATAATGTCAGCTAAAAACTTTTCAAACTGTTCTCTGTACAAGTGCACAAACCTTGGATGTGGAATGGAACTGGCATATTACTGCAATAGATCAAAACAGTAAAAAAAATGACATAGCATAAAACAGGTAAAGCAAAAAAGGATGCCCCCCTCCCTCCTAATCAAGAACTGAAAGAAAAGAAGAACATCAATAGGAAATTCCATCTTGGTTCACGAAGCTCCGCATGGCCTTTAACGTTTTGTCCAGGTGCTTTTACTTTGTATCAATTTTATTCTCTTTGATCTGTCAGATACTCTTTAGATTTCCATTCCCTTGCTGTGCAGACATCGACAAAGAAGTGCTGAACTGGCTTAGAGGTGAATTTGTCTCTCGGATGTGCCGTACAGCAGTATTTTATAACATGCTATCTTATGTAACTCTTACATCTTTAGACTTTAGCAAGTACCCTCTCAGGCATGTCAATGTATAGCAAGTAGCCCAAGAACTTGTTCATTTGTTTCCCATACCTAAGAACTTGTTCATTTGACATGCCAGCAAAAAGGAAAGCTATGCTCAACTTGACTATCCAAGCAATAAACTCAGAGGGATTTGTAAACAAAGTGACCTCATTGATGAAATTTTACCAGTTGGTACAGGTGATGAGTGAAAGCATTTTTCTATTTAATTTGCAAACAGTAAGGGTTACTTGAAAGAAGTCTTTTATTGACCTTTAACCCAGTTCATTTCACCAGACCTATGATTCTCTTGCCCTAACGTCTTCATTTCTGCAGGGTCTAGAATT
This sequence comes from Nanorana parkeri, assembly GCF_000935625.1. NCBI lineage: Eukaryota > Metazoa > Chordata > Amphibia > Anura > Dicroglossidae > Nanorana > Nanorana parkeri. The sequence continues at coordinate 562,411 of NW_017306270.1, forward strand.
AACATTATTGTGCACAAAGAAATGTGCACACAAAACCTATGTCAGAAGAACTGGGTCTAAAATCTTGGCCTGTAGGTAGGTGTCCTTAGAGTGCTTGCAGGATAGTGGCTTGAATCCTACCAGTCAACTAGCACTGTACATAATAATCATTGAGTTCGGTGCCATTGGCAATTTTAAAAAGTCCAAACGTCAATTAATACTGTATGTTCTCTTTATAAAGCTGGGATGGACAGCAAGAAGAAGTCTCCCCTTGTATTATTTATCACAGCTCTGTCATCTTACTTCCACAGTGTATGCTGCTTTTTATCCCATGTTTCTGTTTGCAGTACAGAACTTTGACAGCTTACTCGTCTTCGTTACTGACCACGATCTGCAAAGGAGATGGACTCTTAATTGAGAGCTCTTACCTCACTGTCCCTGCACATTCCCAACACTAAGCAAGGCTCCCCTTCCAGTTCTAGTGCCTGTGCTGATTCCTGGGAAAGCATGCCCCCCTCCATTTGCATTCCTGTGACCTTGCTTGTGTCTGGAAGGTGGGGGACATTGAGATAAAAGCTGTCAATCAAGAGGCCGTCTATAATACAAAACAATACTTCTTTAAGCCTATTGAGGTCATTTGTGCATCTGCCTGCTTCCAAGGCAGAGCTAGATGGGATAATTATTATTCTGATACAGTAGAAATTATGCTGGAGATGGAAACTGATATGAATTATTTCACTTTAGGTTCACAGGGGTTACTGGCCTTTCATTTTCTTTCTGAATTGTTTTCTTTAGACCCTCAGAACATCACTTTAGACATTCTTCTACATTACCTCCTAGAATTACCTCGGTCACTAAACATAGTCAAAGTAGAGGAGATCTAATGATAGGTGTGTGTATGTGTGTAAGGCTGGGTCCTGGAAGGCAGGTATAGCTCACTGCTGTTTGGGTTGTGGTCCCTTTAGGGGCCACCAGAGGGTTATTCTTCCTACCACAGGAAGTGGTTTAAAAAGTCTGCAACTTCAAAGAGGAGAATGGGAGTAGTAAGGAGAAAATGTGTCGGCTGTGACTAGTGCAAGAGAGACCTGCTGTGTTGCTGTGATTCAAGACTTATATTCCTGGGAAGGGATTTCACCAAGCTTTTTTTTTTTTTTTCTGCATTGTATTGTGAAGTGATTTCAAAACTGAGGTTATGAGAACATACTTAGGCGTTCCACTACTGCTCGAAGAAAACTACTGGACAAGCTGCCTCTTTCTTTTTATATGGCCATTAAACTCTAATACCATCTACCATCCTTATATTTCACAGCAAGAGGGGCATTATCCCATATATCTTGTTGAATAGTTAAAGGCAAACACCATACCAGTCTTTATTGCAGACTTTTGTTTTTACCGTGAACAGCATCCTTGAACATAATTTATCTCTATCTTGTTTTGCACTGACTCGAAAGCAGGCTTGTCCCTGAAATAACCTCTTCTGTATTACAGGTATAAATGTTCTTGAATACTGGGATATGTTGTGTTTGGGAGACAGCAAAATATTGATATCTAAGGCCTTAAAGTGACATTAAAGTCAAATGTCCTTCCCCTCCCCCCATGTTAATGTTAGCACTTACCCTAAATGATGTCTCTTATTCCGATCTTCTTCTTTCCTGATGTTTTCATCTGTCCCTCCAGCGGTGCGGCGGTTCTCTGATCCAGCGCTGACTGCTCTGTCCCTCCGATCCAGCGGTGTGAGCATGCGGGTGCACGCGTCCAAACACTTACCTTGCGTCTCTGCTAGTCTCCCGGCCGAGAATCCGAACTGCGCATGCGTCCGCCCCAAGATGCTTTGCGGCCGCCCGTACAGTTTTGTTTTCTCGGGAGGGAGCGCGCAAAGAAAAAAAGGTAAGTTTAAACCGCTGTTTTAGCGTTTTTGTTTTTTTTAAAAACTGTTTGCCTATATCTACTGCTTGATAGCAGTAGATATAGGCAAAAAAAACAGAGGGTTTAGAACCCCTTTAAAGCTTATCCAAGGAAGTAAAGCTAAGAAACAATGGGCCCCCAGAAGCTATTAGCCATTAATTGCTAGTATGCACAGCATATAAGCACATTATGGCAGACTTATTTCAAGTCATTGGCCGCTTGATTGGCCTGGCCCTGATGATCTAACTCCCGCTAATGCGCATGGGAGTTACTTCATCTCAGCATGCTGGGTCTGTGCGCTGAGCTGTGCATGTGTGGTTCAATGTACCAAAAAAATATATTGCCAGATGCTAAAAAGAAGCTTTTAAGAGACTTGCACAGTCTAAAGTTCTTTTTACTTACATTTTAACTAGAACCAAGCAAATCATGTGACTGCTGTGGACCTCAGTAAAACATTGTCAATGTACAACATCATGTATGTTACTATAATAGGAGTGACCGAGATCTCAGTAAGTGGATTGCCTTTAGAAATTCAATCTGTGTGAAAGCAATTTGAAAGTCAATCTGGTGGGTTGAATTACACATTGTTTGCTTATGTCTTATCTCTATGTCTTTTGGCCATTTTAACAGTAAGGCCTCCCTGACATATTTCTTAGCTTGCTCCATGTAGAATCTAGCACATTATGAGTCCAGCTGGGATGGGCAGGGACCCTCGATCAATTGACATTGCGAGCATGCAGACCTGGAGAAGAACTTGGGTGCAGGGACCTCACCTTCATCATGAGGTTGTGCAACCAAAAACTGAGATATCAGGTTTTGAGTGGAATGATCTGTTAGGAAAGAAGTTAGGGGAGACCTTAGAAGTTCTACAGCGAACTAGGTATTAGGGTGGGAAGGATGGGGGTAGGCGATGGTGGTAATCACTGCTTATATTCCTGAACCTGTTTAGATGTAAAGTGTCTACAGTTAGTAGAATGTAGCTGGAAAGGATGAATATAAGCATTACAGGCTGCCTGGATTTATTCAGCTTGTGAATGTGATTGCAAAGAGAGAAATATATCAAGTATTACCCTGAAGTAGAGTGGGTGAGTGGAGTTAATAGACTTTCATCAGTGATAATTGAGAAAGCGCAGACTATTTCTAGATGAGATAGGAATATAACAAGCTTGGTTTTGTTGGGTTGATTTTAAAATGTCTGTAGGTCATCCAGGAAGAAATATAGTAGCCAGGAGACAGTAATAAATTTCAGATGCAGTCACCGGACAATTTATTGTTCAGTTCATAAGCTGAAAATAGGTAACATGATTTCCAACATGTAGAATTGCAGTACACATTGGGGGTGTTGATAGAAAACTTTCCTTAGCCCCCTCCTCATCTCAATGCGGACTGGATTTACCAGACCAGACCACCTTCTTTTATTGCTCCATGGTCAAGTTCTGATGCTCATGTGCTCATTGTAGGTGCTTTTGGTGGTGGACAGGGTTCAGCATGGCTACCTTGACCATTCTGCCGCTATGCAGCCCCAGATTCAACAAACTGCAATGCTCTGTGTGTTCCGACACCTTTGTATCATAACTAGCATTAACTTTTTCAGCAATTATAACTACAGTAGCTCTTCTTCTATTGGATCAAACTGCACAGGCCAGCTTTCACTCCTCACATACATCAGTGAGCCTTTGACCACCCATGACCCTGTTGCTGCTTCACTGGTTCTCCTTCCTTGGACCACTTTTGGTGGGTCCTAACCACTGCAGACTGGAAACATCCCACAAGAGCTCTAGTTTTGGAGTTGCTTTGACCCAGTCGTCTAGCCATCACAATCTGGCCCTTTTCAAAGTCACCCAAATCCTTACACTTGTCCATTTTTTCTGCTTCCAACACATCAACTTCAGGGACAAAATGTTCACTTGCTGCCTAATATATCCCCCCCACTTCCAGGTGCCATTGTAAAGAAATAATCAATGTTATTGTCTATAATACAAAGGGATTTACAAACTAAACGCCATTCAGTTGCATTTTATACTTCAAGGTGCCTACAGAAGTAAGAGATTGCTCGGGTGAACATTTTGCAGTTAGATGGGGAACAATCCTATGTCTGTAAGCCATCAACACTGGCAGACCTACCTGAGCCTTATCAGGATAGGAGGGGGGTAGGTTATTCACTGGGGCAGATCTTCCCACACGATTGCTTTTTCCCCCCCACATTGATCGTTCAGCAGCTGTATCTGTCATGCACAGCAGACCGCTGTCTGTAAGCGGCTTATAAGTCAGAGACGGAGCACAAACAGGCTTATTCAGTAAGGCAATACAGAAAGCAAAGAAGATGTGCCAAGTGCAGTAAACCCACATCAAACAATCAGAAATAAACTTTTGCTGATCTAACTATACTTACTATACAAATATTTGCAGAGCTAAATGCTGATCGCAGGTTTTTTTTTGTGGTAATTTTGCATTGTGTCTTCCTTACCGGAGTTCTGCAGTACTGAACACTCCTGTGGACCGAAGTTTAGACATGGGAAATACGTTATGAAAAATGTCCTTATGTATTGTATCAATATGTCATTAAACTGAAGAGTCAAAATCTGTAGCAAAGACAGTACAGATTATGTAAAACAGAATAGTTTTATCACACCCTATGAGGTATATATCACATTAATAAGAACTGAGCTTGGTTATGTTACCCTGTTCTGTGTAAGGCATATTAAACATTAATAGCAGACTCTATTATGCTACATAATTTTATCTCTGAGTGTGCAAAAATTCTCCATAGATACGTGATTTCAGTTAATTAAATATCAGAAATGTGAGAAAGTAAGATTATTTTGCACTTTATATACCAGGCTTTCTTGCTTCTTTTGTCAAATCTGCTTTTCAAAAGGGAAACGCTGGCCAAATGGTTCCATTCACAGCTGGGACATTTATTCGATTTACTTGCCAAAAGATTTAACAGTATAGTAGTACTATAGTAATGTTAAAGCTGAACTCCAGAGAGATATAAAAGAAACAAAATAATGCTGCTCTGTGTTCAAAAATACATCAGTAAAATAGTTTTTCCTAAATGCAAGCAATGTAAGTAGCTAATAGGGTAGCCGCCTATTGCAGTACCCTGTACAGCAGTAGAACTCAGACTGAGAAGGAGAGAGGCGGGACTGGGAGCAAGTGTACTACATGCAAGTGAGTTAACAAGGTACATGCTGATAGCAGCAGAGTGACAGAGAGATGGTCTCATCAGTCTGCTGCTTCTTCTTTCACTGTCCAGTCGCAGGCTGAAAAAGAGACCGGACCTGTTACTGAAACATCAGGTCCCCTGCCCTGCCAGACAACGATGTGCCGTGTGCCATGAGTTGTTTAAGTCTCAGGCCCAGAATTACAAATCCCCCCC
>NW_017306270.1:567923-586948 GCF_000935625.1 Nanorana parkeri
CCCCCCCCCCCAGTGTAGGGAGGGTGACAACACTTACAGTATTTGGAACTTGCAGTTCTGTGAATCAGATGCCACCAGCTCTCCTTTTGCTGGCAGTTTGGACTGCAACACAGTAGATCTTTAGCATAACACAGCAACACAGTCTCTGGCAGGCAGTATACTGCAGTACTCTGGACAGCACAGTGCAATCTTTGCAGCCAGCACACAACAGGAGCCCTGGTGGTGCTCCTTTTTGGAACTCTCCCCTGAGTCACTCCCCTGAGTCTTCCTGTGGCAACTGTTTCAGCACCCCTGCTCTGTCCCCCCAGCAGTCCATGTGGCTCTTCCCTTCCACAGCACATGTGGAAGGGAAGAGCCACAGCACATGTGGAAGGGAAGAGGCTGTGGCTGCAGTCAGTAGGAGACCTCTTCAATTTGGCCTCCTCAAAAATTGCTGCCATGTTTCCTGTGTTCAGGACACATTTCTCTCTGCAATGCCCATCACGGGGAGACACGGGGGAACAGCAAGCTGCAGCAGGAGAAATGTTCTGCTGAGAGGCTTGAGCTGGTGATATATCTAAATACAACCTATGAACAGTTTTGTCTCTGACGTTGAAAGGGCTGCTAACGTGAGCAATAACTGATCTGTTAAAGCAAACAGCCTGAATAATGTACAGTCTGTGCTCATTTACCTTTAAAGCTGAACTCTAGGAATTATCTTTAAAAAAAAAAATTAGTCCAGCTTGGTTACATCTTATTCTTAATTTCTCACATCCAGAGGGCTGCTGGGAATGCAGAAATTCGCTGTAGTAGCCTGTGCTACATATAGTCAGCCTGTGCTCCATACAGTCAGTGCTGGTCTCTTCTGGGTGCTACGCAAGCAATTTGCTGTCTGTATACTGAACATAGTGGGTCACTCAGTACCTCCGTCATTCATAGAACATTTCAGTGAATACAAGGTGTTCTATGATAGGACGAGGTGGAGAGGAGGGACAGATAACATCACAATTTTACCTGAAAAACACATGGGGGGAGCATGTCATTTTTCTGTAGCTTGTGTTCTGCATATATAGAAATACATTGGTCCATTATAAGAAATGCCTATGTACAAGTAGTCTTGCTGACCAATCAGAGTACAACGGGCAGATATGAAAATTCACAGCTTTGGATTCTTTTTTATTAAAGCACACCTTGCATCCAGTAATGAATTCAATTCTGTAAAGTAAGAGAATATGGGATGCAGACGATGCTCTTGTGTGATAAATGTTTTAATGTATAATAATAATCTAGTAATGTTGTATAGTGTAAATGTTACATTCAATGTACTGAAGCGTAATAATTTTTTTTTCTTATATCATATCGTATTAAATTATTTCATGGTAATATGGCCACACAAGTGATGACACACTCACTCTTGCAGATATTTCCTGCATAATTCTGTACACTGCACTGTACATTAGAGAAATACACTCATTAAGAGTTGAAGGCTTCTGTCATTTTTGCTCAGTTGGTTTAGGGAAGAAAGTTATATTTAGAGCACAAGTGCTGTGAATGAATGCGAGAATCAATGCATACAATCAATATGTACATTGACCTATAGAGCAAGATGCTTTCAAGAAGACAACTGAACTAGATTTCTATATATTTGATACGCTCTATCTTTTTTTTGCAGACTACTTGGCAGCCACGTCTTCTGGACTTTTGCCAAATAATGCTTTTAGCACATACTGTATGTGTGTGTGTGTGTGTGTGTATATATATGTGTATATATACACTGAGTGGCCAGATTATTATGACCACCCCATCAGTACTTCGTTGGGCCACGCGATAACTCCACGAGATAACTCCACGAGATTACTTAGTTGGGCCGCCTCGTGACTCCACGAGATGTTGAAAGGTGATGCGAGGAATCTGACACTGCACTGTTGCCCTTCTGTTGTCTTGTACCAGTCTTGCCACTCTCCGTTCTGCCCTAACATTGACTAGTTCCCATAGGCCACAATTCGCACGTTCAGACCCAGATTCTGGGCTGACAGTCCAGTCTTTAAACACTTAACAATGAGCCCCTCTTGAACATTTAACGAATTCTGCTGTTTTGCTGATACTCGCTCCATGGCTCCGAGCGCCAACAATCATCCCACGTTCAAAGGCTGTTAAATCGCGTTGTTTACCCGTATATTCAGAAAAAAAAATCACTTCTACTGTCGTGGTAAACAACCTGCTTCCCTTTTTATAATGGTCTGGCCCTCTAGCAACTTCAGCGTGAAATTATAGCTAATTATAGCTAATTTGCCTACAAACGTCAGGTGGTCATAATAAACTGGCCACTCAGTGTATATACATATATAATTTTATACTACTTTATTGCAATCTTTTTTAAACCATATGCATTGGTAAGGAATACCAGTGGACGTGGTGTATCTTGACTTTGCTAAGGCATTTGATACAGTACCCCCCAGACATTTAATTCATAAACTAAGGTTTATTGGTTTGGATGAAATTGTGTGTACATGGGTGGAAAACTGGCTGCACGAACGGATCCAGAGGGTAGTAATAAATGTCATTTTCTAATTGGGCAAAAGTTCTGAATGGGGTGCCTTAGCGTTCTGTCTTGGAACCGATCCTATTTATCTTATTTATCAACAACATAGAGATTGGAATAAATAGTTCAATCTCGGTGTTTGCAGATGATACTAAACTGAGTAGGGCAGTAAATTCTTACTATTCAAAAGTTTTTATTATTTTCATTGAGGCATATACAATGACCATCTACATACTACAATGTAACAAAACAACCTATCAGTGTATAAGCAAAAACAGAGGGGGAGGAGAGGGAAAAAAAGCAACCAAAAAAGAAGCGCATAGTCTCTAAGATGTTTAGTGGACTCTTCCACGATAATCAGCAGAAGCCACTAAATTATACCATCCCATAGACTTCTTACTTAGAAGACGCTCATTGCCAGGCTTCCAGGCTTCTATAGAACCAGTGGTCCATCTTGGTCTTCTGCCTACACAGTCTCTAGTTAACACTTTGTGTTTTCCAGCCCTCAATCAGATAATCAATCAGATATAGGTAACATCCTCTGCTTCATATTGCATTTTGCTTCATATTGCATACAAAGTCCCTTAGTTAATATTTATAGTGCAGCACTGCATATGAAAATTCAGAGTCCATATCATTTGTTTTACCTCTGCTGTGTCTGTGGCTTCCCATCTGCCAGTACTGAAGATGTTAATGACCCCTCTGTACCTTATCTCTCGCAGCGCCTGTTCACTGATTTCTCTGGCTGGGTGCCTAGCTTCAGCGTGACTTCAGCGTCAGCGTCCCTCGTGTCCCTCTCCGCCCCCAGCCTCTAGCATGGTTTTTTCGAGGGGGGGAGCCGCCTGTCAGATCCCCAGAGTGCGGCCTCGTTGCACGGCCTCGGGCCGACCCAAGCCTCGTCTGCTCGTCCGAATCTAGAGCGGGACCTTGGCACCCTTCAGCCTCGATCGTGCCGTACAAAGCTTTCCTAGCTGCCGGGAAGAGGTGTCGTGCCGCCGAGGTGCAGAGCTCTCGCGCTAAGCGGCCATCTTAGCGTAGCCCGCGCATGCGCCCCCCGGGCAGTAAATTCTTAACAAGAAATAAATTCACTTTAACAGGACCTAGATTGAGACCTAGGCTGAAAGAGGACAAATGATATTTAATATTGAAAAATGCAAGGCTATGCACATGGGAGCAAAGAACGTGTACGCAAACTACTACTTGGGGGGTGCTCCATTGGGGAAGTCAAACATAGAGAAAGACCTGGGGGTGCTCATAGATCACAGACTCAGCAGTAGCATGCAATGCCACGCAGCAGCCAGCAAAGCTAACTATACTAACAAAGATACTATCTTGCATTAAAGGCGGGATTTTGGCAAGGGATAAAAACATAATCTTACCACTATATAAATCACTGGTGTGGCCTTCTCTTGAGTATGCAGTTCAATTCTGGTCACCATCCCCCAGGAAAGGCATCCACGAACTTGAGAGAGATCAAAGAAGGGCTACAAAATTAATAAAGGGGATGGAAGGCCTGAATTATGAAGAAATTAAACTTATTCTCCTTAGAAAAGAGGAGCTTGTTTACATCGAGAACTCTATTGATGACACAAGAACACAACCAGAAGCGGTGGTTTAAACTCAGACTTTGCATGGTTTTTATTTACTGTGCAAGTAGTAAAAATGTGGAATTCCCTTCCACAGTCAGTAATATCCGCTGATGGCATTGATAGATTCAAGAAACTCTTAGATGAGTTTCTTACTTCACTAAACATACAAGGATATGGAAACTACTAGACCCAAATATTTACAGACACACACAGACACACACACACACACACACACACACACACACACACACACACACACACAGGCACATGCTTAGGTTGAAATAGATGGACCTGTGTCTTTATTCAACCTTACCTACTATGTTACTATGTAATCCCCCATTTCTTGTTTGATTCACCTACATCATGGATCATGGACAACTCATTCACTTCAAAATCCCAAAGGACTACACAAGAGATTCTGTTGCTGGCAGAAGGATGGCTTGGTGAGCAAAGTAAAAATGTGCCAGCTTCTGTGAAGCCACTCCCTTACTGCCTGGACTACTGCAGCTTCCTTGCTGGAAAGGGAGATATGGGATTTCAGCCAGCAAGGGAGCACAAGACTATAGAAGCAGGTAAGTGGTCCATTTAGCATTTCATACTTTACAAGGCCAGTGCATGCTGTGTTTTGTTCTGTTAATGTACTGTACCAAATTGCCCTATTAATCGAAAGAGCTACCCACTGCAATTCACAGGTGTAGAAGATCCTGCATACATATTAAGGGGATATACCAGTTGGCCTCATGTGATTGTACTGTAAGTGCTAAGGGATTTAAATTGCTGTGCCCTAGACCATGGACTATGTTGGTTATGCATAAACTTGGTCCTGATCCCAGCTCACTAAAGCCTTTTATGATTAGGTTACCATAACTGGCAAGGAACACCTTTTTGAACTTGGATTTTTTAGTTTGGACAGTAGTGCTTTAAGGGGGCTTTCAAACAAGCCCTCTGATCTGGTTGGCCAACAGGCATCCAATCTGGTTGAAAATTTTAAGATGGGGCCATGATCATCTCCAGGCTAATGCCACCCTTTTATATGTGTCGGTGTCAAGAATTTCCCATTTCTGTATCAGAAAATTCGACTAATGCAATAGTTTGTATCAAGCCTAATTGTACTAATTGTCAGTAAGCAATTACAGTAGGTATTGTACTGTACGTATTGTGAAGCAGTACAGGAAAAGCAATCTTACAAGCTCCATTAGAGGTATCAAAGGAGTGATATATTGTTTAATCCTGTAGTATTGATTAAGTATAAAGAAAATAACAATGACATTGAATTGATGTACCAAGTACGATGATATAACAATAGAATTTCTCCCAACTTCCGCTTTCATTTAATTTTTATATCTCACCCCAGAGAGTGAGAAATTGCTTTCATTTTCACCGGCTCGCTTTTCATTTTGTTTAGGTCCCAGCTGTTTTTTAATTAAATCTTGACCCCAGGGGTTTTGGGACAAGTACAGGTTTTGACAGGTACAAAGATATTGATGCAGAGGTAGATATGGGATGATGTAGTAAAAACACTTATTTAGAATTAATAAAAAAAAAATAATTATATGAAAGTGACAGAGCAGTGTGACGCCTTTAGTACGGCTTTCAGAAATAGAAGCTATTAATAAGGGACCACTGCCGAGATGGTAATGGATGTGAGGAACCTCACTGCTGTGTAGTAACAGTCTTAGCCGTTCCTTCCCATTTAATAAACCTTCAAAAGTGTCTTGTAAGATATCAATCATAAATGTGTGGCCATGTAATTTTATTACAATAGTGATCTATTGGGGATAAGTTCCAGCTTTAGAATGTAAGAACTTTATGACACTGTTTGACAGAGGTGTTTGAGCGAGAATTCTCCACCTGGCCAACAGGGCCACCCACAGCTCAAGTTTCAGCCGATTCCTGTTGAATTGGCCAACATTCAATAAAATCTGAGTTTAAGATGTTATCTAGCATAGCCTTTTTTTTGTCTTCAATATATCTTTATTGAAAGTTTGAATACATACAAAAAGTCAACAGGTATGCAGATACAATGGAGAGGTAGTAAAGTAGTGATTGCTCAAACATAACATAAATACAGTCACAACAAATGAGGAGCATGAGCTACTACCACGTTGTGAAATTGTAAAAATTAAGATCCAAGAACATCTGTAAATGTAAGGGTAAAAGTACAAAAATAGAGCAGGAAAGGGGAAATGGAAGAGGGCAATAATCGGGGCAGGGAAAAGGAAACAAGTAATTCAAAATGGGAAGAAATAGAATACCAAACAAAACAGCAGTCACAACGAACAATATGGTTTATGAAGCCATTTTCCCGGCATCTATAAAAGGTAAGATATTTATGGTTTTTGTATTAGAATATGCGTTCATAGGAACATTGGATATTTGTTAAGTGAATGACTTCTGAAATGTTAGGGGGGAAGCATTACGCCATTTTTGAGCAATTAGTAAACGGCAGCATAAAGTATATGGATGATATAGTTTTAGAAGAGGTAGGTATAGTATCTAGATCAATGTGTAAGAGCGCCAGAGCGATAGTGAGCAACAAGAGTGACTGTAAATTGGGAAATAAGATGGAAAACTTAATTTCAATTGGAGCAGAACGATTTACAATGCCAAAAAACATGGGCTAGATCACCTATTTCACTGCATTGTCTCCAACATTGTAGAGAGAGCGGTCTCAAAAATTAAGATGGCTTATAGGGTGTGTGATACCACCGATTTGACTATTTTATAAAAGGTTTCCCAATGGTTAGCACACACAGATGTTCGATAGGAGATCTGAAATGCTTTCCGCCATTGGGAATCGGAGATGGTAATACCAAAATCACGCTCCCATTTAAGCATCTGGGGTGATTTCGAGAAGTGGTCAGTGTTTCCTAAATAAGAGTAAAACAGTGTGATACCTCCCAGGGACGCACTATTAGTAAATAAAAATCGATAGTCACAACTGGCAGGAAGGGTTGTCTGTTGGGAAGGTGGGTTATTTGATACCGTTGATGAAATTCAGTCAGAGGGAGATTAAACTGGTCAGAAAACTGTTTCAGGGATTTTAAAGCATTATGGAGATAGAGATCTTTTAATTGATGAATGCGTAATTGTATCCATTTAGTCAAGTTGGTATGAGGGATAAGTTGTTGTATCACCGTGAGGGATGGGTAAATGCTTTGAATGTATTTGGATGAGAGAGAAGTTAAAGAAAGGGATTCCCATATTGCAAGGGGGGCTTTAAGTGGTGGATATGAAGGAATCGTATTAAGTGTATTAAATTTGGAAGATAACAATAGTTCTATTGCAGAATCTGTTAAGAATCAAATAAGTTCAATTTGTGCCAAAATTTTATCCGAGAATGACACCAGTATTGAATTTGGTCAAGAAGGGCCGCTCGGTGATAATGTAACAAATTAGGGAGCACCGTCAGTTGCTCTAGTTTTGTAAAGAATATGTGCCGCAAATCTAAGGGTCTTCCTTTGCCAAATGAAGCAAAGAATATATTGATGCATGGCCTTGAAAAAGGAAGAAGTTGGAAGCATAGGTATAATTCTACCAGGAGCTGTTGAAGAGGAGGTTTATAAGTGAGTGTGTAAGTATTGGATGAGGATTTGGGAAGTTGGATACTGGGGTAAGGAAGAGAGGTAGGTTCCGCCCCCTTGCAGACGCTCGCAAGGGACGGAACCCGGAAGACAGATGCACGCATCGGTTGGAGGACACAGCGCGGCTCGAGGGGCAAGGTAAGAGACGCTACGCTGTAATCCCGAGTGTGGCTCGGGGTTACCGCTTATGGTACTGAAAATTAACCCCGAGCCACACTCGGGAATACCGCCAGGAAGGTTAAGGGGAAATGGAGCGGATGGATGTCCTGAGTTAAAAATCCTAGCAGTGGGCGAAGATTAAAGGGAAAGATTTGCTTTAAAAATTAAGCCAGTATATACAAATTTTTGGATTACTGCTCTAAGATATCCTCTGTGAGTTCTATGAAACGCTTTTTCTGCATCTAATGAGGGAAGGTGTTTTGTGAAGTTCAATATATTTAAGGATGTTAAGCAACCATCTTGTGCTTGTCTGCCACGGACAAATCCCACTTGGTCCGGATGTATTAGATGGGGTATAATGTGTAGTAGTCTCATGGAAATGACCTTGGCGTAAATCTTTACATCAGAGTTTAATAATAATATGGGCCTATGGTTAATAGGAGGAGAGGGATCTTTATGTGGTTTAGGTATAGTAACGATCACACTTTGTAACATTTCTGTTGGGAAGGACACTTTGGGCATGGCTGTGTTAACATTTTCGGTGAGGTATGGGGTGAGAATGTTTTTAAATCTTCTATAATATTAATTCAGAAAGCCATCCGAGCCAGGGGATGTATGGAGAGGGAGAGAGTCAATGATGGAATCAATTTCAGAGTGAGTAAATGGAAAGGAAAGTTGGTCTAAATTTTGCGGGTGTAATCGGGGGAGAGTAAGAGGAGCCAGGAAAGCGTGGATATTATTCTCCTGAGGTTGAGGCGTGGTTGGATCCGAATGTAGGTTATATAAATCTTTATAATATAGTTAAAAAATATCAATCATCTTAGCAGGGTTAAAATCTTTTTTCCCCGTGGAAGGATCAATAAGAAAGGGAAGATTAAATCGGGCATGATGTTGTTTAAGTTTATTTGCCAAGTAAGAGTTTCCTTTATTATTAAGGGCATAGGAGGTTGCTTTTAAGTTTCTAAGAACATGTTCGTGCTCATATAATAAAAGGATGCATAACTTATGTCTGTCCTCCAGAAGGTTAGCCGGTAAGCGATGACGTGGGGAGTTCTTATTAATCTCCTCTAATTTCCTGATTTTGTCTGAATCCTAATCCCGAAACAAATTGACTTTCAAACCGCAATACCGAAGCAAATTGACTTTCGGACTCGAATCCCGAAGAACAAAATAACAGAAAATCCAAATGAAAGCGAAACAAAACTAAGGCTGGGTTCACGCCTAGGTGTATTGAATATGCGCGTTTGTCGCGCGGTTCGCGTCGCGTGTTTTTACCGCGATTCGCGGTAAAAAAAAACCGTGCGACAAACGCGCATTTCCGTGGTCTACTTGGCTGTATCCCAATGGAAACGTGAGACCAAAACGCCCCAAAGAAGTACATGTACTTCTTTGGGCGTAGGCCGTTTTGTATCGCGTTCGGACGGGCGGAAATACGGCAAGGTGTGAACCAGACCCATTGAATACAAGGGATTTGATGTGTTTGAGCGTTTTGTAGAGCGTTCGTCAAGCGCTGAACACGCTACAAAACGTTCAGGTGTGAACCAGGCCTAATGTATTGCCGGTGCTCATGTCTAATTCAGGCCGTGTCCCTGAATCAGCTGAAATAGAAAAAAAAATGCTTTTCGACGAGAGTTTCCTTACATTTACACAATATAGACCTTCATCTGATATTTCATAAACATATTTTGACATTCACTAACATTTGTTGTATTACTCGGTTGCCGCTTGAGCTCTGACTATTTTAATTTGAATACAAATCTGGAAAAGCCCTCTCTGAACTCCTAGTTATTCTCCACCAAGAACTATCTGATGGATTAAGCCGCAGCACAGCACATGTTCTAATCTAAAAGACGTATTTTGACATTGGGTTTAGATATGTGTTATTGCCGCCTCTATGTTCACTCTGTGCTGTCTTTTTAATGAGGAACCAGACAGAAAAGTGGCTAAAGCAGCCCGTTTATCAGGTTTTTTTTTTTGTTCTCAGAGCTGAGCCTGTGAACGATGGAGTGACTCAGTCTTCTCAGTTGACCTTGGCAGCGGTTACTTGATCAGAGTGTAAATGCTGCAGTGAAGGGACAGGGTCGAGTGTAACTTATGTGCGTCCTTTACTATGTATCAAATAACTTGAGGATTGCATAATGTGCACGGTGAAATCTAAACTAAGTTATATATTAGGTGTAGGCAGTAATCGTTTTATTGGCTCAGTATTGCAGACTGAGATGCCTTCATGAGGAATATACACTTGTAGAAGAGTTTAAAGTTCATTTTTCTTTTTGTACAATTTTTTTTTCTAGAAGCCATGTTCCTTTGGCAAAGATTCCACTTTTGGAATTGCACTCCAACTCCAGGCAGAATAAAACTTAACCCTTGCAGTGGGGGTCCCTCTGTACTGCAAGGGTTCTGGGACTGCACGGCAAGGGAAAGTGCTTGTCTTGGTCTAGACTAGTGTATAAAATAAAAAAGATATACTCAACCGAACCTCAGTCCAACCTGGCTGCTAGGCTGGTCCCTGCATCCTCTCTCCCTCTCCACTCCAATGGTAGAATGTCCCTCGACGTCCTCGCATCTAATACACTGTATTAGATGTGCTGACTCATGGATCCTTAGACAGCCGGAGCAGAGGGAAAGAGAGGCAGGGGGGACCAGTCTAACAGCAAGGCGGATGGGCAAATTGGTTGCCAAAGGAATATGCCCTCATATACATACATACCATCCAACATACCATTGAACCATCCAGACGGTGCAGTAATATAGGGTAAGGAATCACAGCCTTTGGCTTAGAAGCTTCATAGGGGACTTGGATATTGTTGATATGGATATGTGAAGCCTCTCAGCAGGTGCTCTGTATCTTTTTGAGTAAATAACTGCTGCATTACATGAGTAATGCAGGGGTCAGTCCAGTCAGAGCTGGGTGATAGAGACCCTGACTCTTTAAAAGGAGAGTGGAAGAAGATAAAAATAACTATGTATGCGGATGACACTCTCCCTGGTGGGCACTTAGTCTTCCCTGTATCATGTAATGTCTCTGTTATCGGATTTTGCTAAACTCCCTAGTTTATCGGTAAATTGGGACAAGTCTACCCCCTCCTTCCTATTGACCCCCTATCCATCCCACTTAATGCTGCTATGTCTCATTTACAAGTACAACGACGATTTACATACCTAGAGATAAATGTTTCTGAAAAGCCTGATCTGGTGTCCTTGCTACAAACATTTAAGTCACAGAGCACAGCCTGGTGTAAATTGCCCCTCTCGATTGCCAGCATGGTGAACTTAAAATGGTATGAATACCACAGCTATTCTACCCTTTACATAATTCTCCGTGCTGGATTCCCTACAAATATTTCAAGCCGATCAATAGTGTCCTTAGGAACCTTATCTGAAAACCGAAACAATCAAGGTTAAAGATAGAGACATTACAAAGCCCTAAGGATTCGGGTGGTTTGGCTGCTCCCAATCCTAAGTTCTACTTATTAGCTTCCTAATTGCAACATCTTTCAGCATGGAAGAAATGCGGGACACACTCACAGTCCTTCCATATCCTCTCATATCTTTTTGATGGTATTAATCCATTACACTCATTGGAAATTAAATTGTATGTCAAAAATTATCCTCATCTCCCCACAGTGAACATACTCGGAAAGGTTCGGAAATCAGCTACACGGATTTGGAATGTAAAGGGATTTACCAGATACACCCCTCTGTGGCACAATGAACGCCTACGTGAGCTTTATAAATGACAAAGGTTCCAAAACTAGCAGATTTCAGGGGTTCTTACGATTACTCAACTATAGGAAGAGGGCACTCTACGCTTGTTTCAACAATTAAAGTCTTAATACCATTTGCACAGTAAAAGTGTTTTAAATATCTTTAGCTTTGCAAGCCCAATTGCTTTCAGTGGCACCAACTCTCTCCTACCCCTGTATTAGACGCCATAGTTTCATCCATGAATAAGAAGGGACATATTTCCTTTCTTTATGCACAACTACTCCTTAATTTTGCTAAGCAATCACCTTTACACTACAAGAGGGGATGGGAGGTTGATCTCTGAGCCATTTCAGATGACGTATGGGAGGATATCATGAACGTTATAGTGCAGGTTTCACTTTCTGCCTTAAGTAGGCTTACTCAATTATTTATTCTACACAGAATTTTTTTGCACACCTAGATTTTTATTTAAAATAGGTGCAAAGGAGGATCCTTCCTGTGCAAAATGTGTCTCACACTAGGGATCCCTATTGCACCTGCTGTGGAGATGTCCTAAATTAGTACGGTATTGGGATGGAGGAGTGACGACGCTTAATCTAATTTTTGGAACCCTGATTGTTAATTCCCCCTGTACTTGCATTCTAGGTTCTAGTGACTCCTTTTTTTTGGATGTGCATACTGAACTGGCTCTTAAAAGAGCCTTTTTTAGGGCTCGTAGGTTGGTGGTTCATAAATTGGTGTCTGGTACGCTTCCCACGTTGGAAGCCTGGATGTCTGAGTTAGATAGAATTAGTGCATATGAACATATCACGTACCAAGTGGTTATGAATAAACATTTATTACTGTGGTCTCGTTAGTTGGCCTTCCGCACAACCTATGTCTGACCACAAATAACATTTGTGTTTCTCCCTGGTGATCCCTATCTGTGAGATTGAGAATGGTTAGGGCAGTACTTTGTCCCATGCTTTTCATATTTACGATTTCTTTTTACATACGGTTCTGCGGCTTTACCCTCCGGTGCAAGATATGGATCTTCTTATTTATTTAACTGGATATGCTCTTTTTCTTCTCCTTCTTTCCCTGCTATGTTTTAACTGTATCTTTATGGTCCTGTGTTTTTTATTTTAATTTTTTATGTCTTAGTTTTCTTATTATGATCAAAATGTGATGGCTATCCGTGTCTCTTTCTTTTTTTTTACTGGTTGATTGTATGATTCCTTGTTTGTTGTTTTTCTT
Source organism: Nanorana parkeri (assembly GCF_000935625.1). Lineage (NCBI taxonomy): Eukaryota > Metazoa > Chordata > Amphibia > Anura > Dicroglossidae > Nanorana > Nanorana parkeri. Next base: position 580,721 of record NW_017306270.1, read on the forward strand.
GTTTCTAGAGACCCTGCCACCACAGAACACATTATAATTTGAACATATATAGTAATATATATATATAGTAAAAGTAGCATGTAGCACTTACGGTTACTCTTTGCTTGAAATTCATATGTTTTTTTTTTCTTTTTTGAGTGATCCCATTTATTGATCCACCGCTGGCATTTCCAGGAGTGCCACAGGACCTCTGCTCCTCCACAGCTCATAATGTGAGCCCCCTCATGCTCAGATGTCAGCAGGGCTCCAGCAGCTGAAAAGGAAGCCCAATGCAAGACTGTGCTCAGGAGTGTGCTGAGTCTTCTATCTACTTTGCTTAGTGCCGGCCCAGAATTTATATGACTGAATTGTTGCAGGCCAGTGCTGAGCCTAGGTGTGCTTCTGAGCTTTGCCTTGCGTGAGGCTTCTCCTTCAGCTGCTGGTGCCCTAGTAATGTCAGAGCAGGGGATGAGCAGACTGTGGATTTAGCTGTGGGCTGCAAGGAGTAAGAGAGCCTCTGACACTCCCAGAAGTGTCTATAAACTAAAAATAGGATTGCTCATAAAATAAAAAAAACAGCTTCATTCTACAAAAAGAGCACCAGAAAGTGCTATATGCCAACTTTACTACATAGGTTCAAGATACAGTGGGGGGGAATTTATCAAAACTGAAGTAGACAGAATCTGGAGCAGTTGCCCATAGTAACCAATCAGCTTCTCTCTTCAGCTTGTTCAGTTAAGCTTTGAAAATGAAAGAGAAGCTGATTGGTTGCCGTGCACAGCTGCTCCAGATTTTGTCTGCTCCAGTTTTGATAAATTTCCCCTAATGTGTAATGGAGTAACAGGGTCTCTTTACGTGAGATTTCACTGGCACCATCTGCTAGTGAAACCCTTTATTGTGGTAATGCCATCAAATAAAATTATTCTCTGTGGACACCATTGTATTTTATGGGTGGGCTTCAAGCAATACATAAAACAATGGGGTCCCCCTTTGTGGAGAATGAGGACCCCCTAGTCATACTACAGGGAGTAGTTTCAGTCAAAATGGATTTTCATTTTCCCTGAAAATACTTTGTACAAGTTACTTAGGGAAGGCTCTGTGGTGGCAATGTGAGTTCCCCAGAATCATACTTTTAATGGACCCAGGGTCACATTATTAGCAGAGAATACTAGATATTAATTATTTTGTAGATGAACGGCCATGCTGAACATGATCTATTATATAATATATTGTATATATTTTTTTTCACTTATTCTCTTCCTTGCATGGCGTGCACAACCACACATGGAATGAGTTCTGTGTTGAAATCACACTTGATTAGTTGCAGTGGCAGATGTGCTGGGAATTTTGGTTTTCTTTTGGGATTCATAGTCTCAGTACTGCTGACTTTTGCATTTGATGCCGTTGTATGTTGTACACTTTCACTCTTTCATGGCTTCTTCATGTAGAATATATAGTACATCTGACAGACTTCTCATTCTACCTTTCATGTAGTGGAATAAAACAAATAATCCAATTGTAAAGCGACAGATCATGCTTCCCCGCACATCAACAAGACGCTCCTTTTCCGCCACATAAAAATAACCTCAACCACCTAAACATACTCTATCAGAAAAGAGACTGCACTTTGTCCACACTCTGGAAAGGACTAGTGCTAGTTATAGAGAACTCAACTCTGGAAGCTGTGCCCATAAGGCAGTGAGAAGGTAAAGTATTTGTCACCAGTATTGCCTGTGGTCTCCCTGCAGCTGAGCTTTCCCGATCACTGACTTACCATGCCTTGTTCTGCACTGTACCCCTATGTGGAGGTGGCCATTTTGGTAGAGTATCACCGAAAGTGGGTGTACTGTGTTCTCTGGTCTTATTCATGTGCATTTAAATTGTTATAATAAAGTGTTTTTTACTGCATATAGTGGCGACTCCGACCCTCTATGACTACTGTGGTCTAAATCCCTTTGGGATTATACCGAGTTCTTTTCAGTACTCTACGTTTAGTCTTGGGCTGCTGAGTCTAGCTAACAAAAAAACTTTGTTGGCAATGCTGCCGCCCCCCAGGGAGATGCTGCATTATGGGGACGTCCCTGTGCTCTAATAGTTACACACTTCCTTTTACCAAATATGAAATCTGTATGTATCCCTTATTTAATGACATGGATGTTTCACATAATGGCCGACTATATGTTTGTCTATATTGTGGTTGGCCAGCCTGTAATACTGCTTGGCATTTTCTCACCTCACCTCACCTCATCATAAAGGGACACAACTTGTTTTAGTTTTCCTTGCTCTTATTGCCGTACTTTGTCAATGAATATCTGTTAAAAAAAGAAAGATTCAGACATTTTGATAAATTATCTGCAGTTTATATTACACAATGATAACAATGTACACCTCAGTCTTGGATTTTTACGTCCCCTGGTTTCTGTAGAGATGACCCCGGGTGCTGTAACTCTTTGAAGCAATTAACCAAGCAAAGGCCGAGCTTACGCTGCCGGAAAGAAATTTGGTTACTTAACTAAGCAATGGACAGCCCTGTTCACACAAATTATGTACTTGAATCTTCTCACTGGAGTTTACGGCCCCTTCCAGCATGTACATTTGTTTGTTTATTGATTTTGTCAGTGACAGTTACTGGGTGTCATATTGGTTTGTAAAATACCATATTCCTCGTGTAAGAACTCTTTCAGGGCAGTCCCTGATCAATGATTTGTCTTTGTGCAAAGTGGTCTGACTGTAATCAATACCTTTGTGTGGCAAGATGCTCGATGGATTTAGGATCAGGTGAAGGAAAGGATAGCTCAGCTTTGAAGACACAAGCCTCATATTTGTACATGTCTAAAAAAAATATTTTTTACTATGGGGCTTCTGTTTAAATGCCTAAGGGCCCGTTCATACTATTTGTAACACCCTATTAAGCATTATGCATGCTGGGTTATATTAGTCTGCTCATTTTTATTGGGTTGGAAGTACACCTTAATGCACTACTTATTTTAATGCAGCCTGTGCATTGGGGTGTGCTGCAGCGTGGGTGCCTTGCCCGCTACTGTAGATGCACCTTTGGGTGCCATTCTAAATATATGCTACCACAACACACTGAAGAACTGCAGTAATGAGCGATTTCCTGTGCGTACTGCAATGCATAGGTCAAAAAGGACCCACACATGTTACATTTGACAAAGTATAGGTTGCAAAAAAAAGACACAGGTCCATCCAGCCCAAGCTGTGTGTCTCAGATGAAGTTATCTCTTCTAAGAATTGACATATCCCTGTATGTAATGCTCATTGAGGAAGACATCTAGAAGTTTTTTAAATGTGCCAGTGCTACCAGCTGTTATCATTACTTGGGGAGGTTTTTTTTTATTTTTTGCTCTTTTGACCATAAAAACCCCCTCTGCAATTTTAGACTAAGCTTCCTTTCCTCTAACCTTAAATTGTAGACCCGTGTCCTCTTCAGGGACCTAAGAATAATCAAGTTATTTCTGTCCTTACAGTCGCCATTGATTAAATTGTAGCTAGCGATCATGTCTCCTTTTAAGTTCCTTCTCTCTAAGGTAAATACGTTAGATTACTGAATCATTCTTTGTAGCTGAGACACTACAAGGTTGTATGCCACAACAATGAAAATGTCTTAGCATCTACAATGTAAGGCCCCTTTCACATGGGCTGATCAGAAAAGGCTCCATGCACAGATCTCCTCCTGATCAGAGCAGTATAGAGTGGATGTCACTGCTGTGTTCATCCATTTTTTTCCTCCATCGCAAGATTTAAAAAAAAAAAAAAGCTGAAATTACGGGACCGCATGGCGGTCTATGGAGAATCAGATGGAAACCGACATGTCCGTTTTACATCAGATTACCCCCGATCTGGCACGATCAGGTCCAGCGAAACGGACCTGTGATTCATTTGTTTTTACAGACCTGGCCGGAGTTGGGGGTAACCGGGTATAAACAGAAGCCCGTCCATTTACACACGGCTGCCCATATACTAACACAGGGGCTGCCCATGTGAACGGGGCCTTAAACAATTTATTTGAAAAATAAACATTGTAGCATATGTAAACAATTTACAACTGAAGCTCCAATTCCTCCTATCACCATTCACACAATGTAAAACATTTCTATGATTACATGTTACATTTCCGTACAATTCTAATAAACACGTTTACAATCGATTGAACAATCACATTGCAACGTGTGCGGCCATCTGAATTTGTTACAATTCTATGCATATAACATTTGAACTCGGAACAAAGAAATGTGAACATATGAGTATTTTGGGCACAGTTGTATTCCTGTGTCTGTGTCTCAAGACATTCACTGAGCACCCCAATCAAAAATGTGTTTGTTGAGTGAAAGGGACACACCAAACCCTCAGTTATGAAATCTCTATGCACTGCTGACTTTTAATGTCACCGCTTCATTTAAAATGGATGGGCTGGATATTAAAACGCCCACCCCATACCCGTCTCCACTGAGAGCAGAAGTGAAAGGTCTGCTTTCATAATAAAGGTCATTAACCTTTGGCTAAGAGTCGGTAACCTTTGGCTAAATGTCACTCACCTTTATTTTATCATGTCAGCATCAGAAGCTATTGGGAAGACTTTGTACATTCATCAGAGAGATAAAAGCGGGGAGTATAATATATACCGCAAGTCTAAATTGTAAAATAATTTTACACTAAACTTCCAAGCCCCATTCTTGCAGTGCTCAGCACATGATGCCCTTGAACACAAACATCTAACTTGTCATCCTGGTACTACGGCAAGCAACTTTTTTTTAGGCCACAAAAGACATCACAAATCATATCCAGGGCATTTGTCAGGGAGCTACAATTATAAATTACATATTGCCTGTGCTGTCTCCAGCAGTATGACGTTTTTCATACTGTATTTGATATAATATTGCTTTGTGCTCATAAAAGCATCTTTGGAACTTTGTATGCTGGGCTAAGGTGCCTTTGCACTTTTTTTGTTGTTGTTGCTTTGGATAGAGTGAAGGAGGATTGGAACCTCTAGCCGGTTTATATTGCTGTCTGTAACTTCAATGTGACTATTCACCCAAGTTTTGTGTCCCAGTGATACTGGTGTGACACCAAGACAGAAGATGAGATACCGGGCGGGGGGTCACAGAGAAAGGAAGTCAGACTGCTAGGAAACTCTAACAGATATTTCAAGAGGTTCCAGAGGTGGTTGTCTCTATCTGGAGAGATTTCTCATTGCTTCTTTGTCCCACTGACAGCCTTTCATTGGAGCAGGAAGTAAACTATCCTCAATAGGGACATAGACAGTAATAAGAAGCACCAGTGTAGCCTGTGCTATTGAAAACAAGAAAGAAACTTATTTTGGGCTAGAGTTGGGCTTAAAACATACATATGTCTTGTTGTTCAAGCATGTCATTAGATTCCCATAGATGTAATGAAAAAAATAATAAAAAAACAAGGTGGAAGAATGTTGGGGAGAACAGCAGTCAGCTGGTTACAGCAGAGATGAAATACGAGGCCTTGGTTTGCATGTTTTTCTATTGTTTCCAGTGGCAGAAGTGTTTAGGTTTCTACATTTTCTAAATATAACCTATTGTCAATACAACAAAACACATTGTAATATAGAAAATAATTGTTTACTTATTTTAAAAATACATTTTTTGTACCTTTTTACTATAATTTATTATGGTCACGTGACCATGTGGCTTTCCATGTTGTCACTTTCCTCAAGGCAGGGGTGGATTTAAGCACAACCTGTGTACACTCCAATCAGCTACTGTTTTGACAGTGGGCACAGTTGTCATTCAACCCAGAGGGGCTGAATGGGGGGAGGCATAGTGTTGAACCGACTGTATGTGAAATGCAGGTACTCAATGCGTGCAAGCGGACCATGCCAAAGCAAATAGGATAGATTAACCGAATGAAAAGCAGACACATTTTTGATACAAACATTGGGGATAATATACACTTTAAGCTTTTGAAGCTACAGATATGCAGAATTACTGATCTTTTGAACCAGACATGGCAGAAGAAAATTGCCTGTGCCTTTCCTGGTTTAAGATTGCTGGGGGGTGTGCTGTGTTTGTGCCTGCCCAGACCCGTGCTGGGAATGAGGAATAGCCACTAATTGTTTATATTGCTCAGTGAATGTTACACATAAATTTACGCTTGTAAAAATGGAAAATGCAAGAGAATACATAGCATTCACATAGGTAGTCATTTAAGCCCAACTCCAGACAGCAGAAAAAAAATACCATGGAGGTGCTCCCCCCC
>NW_017306270.1:587479-613309 GCF_000935625.1 Nanorana parkeri
CGGGGGTCCCCCCCCCCCCCCCCCACACACACGCACACAGACACACAAACACACTGCCAGGGTTAAATGCTCATTTAGCCTGGGGGAATAGGAATAAACAGTCATACTTCTCTTATTCCCCGTTTTGGCAGGCATCCTCCACTCTCAATGACCAGTCCCCTGAAGTCACTTCCCTTTGCCAATCCTCCATATATGCAGGCTTTCTAATGCCATTAAGCACAATGCCGGACTAGCACCCCTGCCCTGTATATGAGGATAGTAAGGGCCTGTCCACAGCCCAGTACGGCAAAGAGCAGAGGAGAGCAAGTTCAGCTTTAAAGTTCTTATTCATTATTGTGTCATTGCATATGAATACATGAGATCTGTGCCATTGTAATCAGTGGCACTGTTTTATCTCTGCTTCCTGCGTGTCCATTTCAGTAACAGCATTTCTGCTGCAATATGACAAAAACGTATTGGCCATAGAGGTAGATAGATTTGCATAAAATGATAGTGCAGGAGGTGAGCTCTCCCTCTGGAAAAGACATAGAATAATTATCCCGAACGTACATTTAAAAGTTAATAAAAAGTCAACTTGAAAATGCATCAAAAAGTCATGTAAAAATGTATGTATTTTGAAATGCAAATTTGCGACAGCGGTGAGAAGATCCAACTACTGAAACATCTAACCATTAACATGCACAATAATGTTCCCAATCTTGCATGTTTATACCTTAGTATTGATTTCTAACAGTTTGTCCCCCTGATCCCCCAACCAAAATCAATCTGCTTGGTGTGTAGACTTTACACTGTACTTATAGATATAGAATTGTTTCCTTTTGCAACCACTTGCAACCTTTTGACAAAAACCATGTCATCTCAGGTTAGCTTTCATGGGAGAAATTTCTAAAGTATTTTAGCTGCACTGGAGCTAGTATATCTAAAGCCAAAACGTTTTCATTTTCATTTTAGATTACGGAGGAGAGGGTTAAAACTGCTTTCAGTCATTGTTTGCCATCTGCGTTGATTTCATTTGACTCCCTGTCCTGTAGACTCAACAGGAAGTGCAGGGAAATCTTTCCAGTGTAAGGCCTATAACCTTTTCGGAGGTTGTTATAAAAACAAGTGTCCCCAACGGAAGTGTTACTCTTTATTCCTGCTCTGGAGGCAAAAAAATTTTTGGGATTTACCCTCACTTTCATTCCCAGTAACATTGGTGGTCTGGGCAGAGAAAGACAGCAATATAGAACTGACAGATGTTCTAAATCCTCACTACTCTATCCAAAAGAAAAAAAAAATGGTCATAAGTTATGAAATAAACAGCAGGGTTGGAACTATTACACATTTCAATCATGTGAAAATAAAAGAGCACTTCTAGTAATTAGACATTAGTATTAAATGTTTGTCACATGTCATAAAAAACATTGCTTCCCATTATAACCCCCCCCACCCCCACTTGGAGGAAGGAGTCACAATTGTCCTCGGTGATCTGGAACATAGATGACTCTCTGTCTTCCTGAAACATGACTGTTACACAAATGGCTTCCTTCAGGGTAGCATCAATACTGCATATTGTATATTTTGTACAGCGACAGATGTAAAGTTGTAGAGCAACAGAGACGATCTGTGGCATGTGTCACAAGAAACAACCTTTGATCCTGGAGAAGTTAAGTATCATGTCCCTGGAATGCTCATACTGAATAGTCGCAGCGAAGATAAATATGTGCCATGCATGTCCTCACCAGCTGTCACCTGGACAATTATACCACAGTATCTCGGGCATCCACATTTTCTCATCCATCAATGTCTGTTTATCTCGTTATCATATTATATCAGAAACATTACAGCTGAGATGCACAGCCATTGTGTCACGACTAGTGTGGATGCATTATAATAAAAAATAGCAGACCTGAAGATGAGATGAGATGGCAGTTTGATCTGAACATCCATTATTTGTCTTCAGGCATTCTGGCATAAACATACATGCTCATATCAAGATAAGTGAAGTCAGCAAGTTGTGAACAATTAGAAGAACCCATTCTGGACCATGAATTCTCCTGGAGATATGGGTTGTCCACGGGCTCCGCATTTAAACTTCCTGATGATCATCCCCTGTGTTTGTGTACTATCAGCAATTGTCAATAAACATTCCTACTAATACTCCAGGTCACTGCAGAATAGAGAAGGAAAGGTAGAGAAGGAAGATGTGAAATTGTGTTATTGATAAAGCTTTTTCGGCATGATGGAAGTTTAATAGAGATCTCTAAATGACTTTCAGGGTTCACTCTATCCGCAATTAGGGTAAGGTTTATAATGTAATGTAGGATGCATTCTTACAGTTTTACCATCCATGTTCCATTCTGTTGAAATGACCATATCTTTGAAATGACAACAAATACACCTTTAGAAATGTTTCGTGATGACACACATACTTCTAGATAATTGCCAGCTTTTCATTCTTTGCATACCTTATATTTCTTTTCTTCCCCATTCTTCTGTCAGTGGCCATTTTTACTAAGGGCAGATGAGCATATCTTCCTTTTACTTCCTGGTACTTTGGCACATGTGACTAGGACATGTGTCCATGCACATCATATCATTTTCCCTGAGATCTTGTGAAATTACAGATGGGATTTCCCATCAATGCTCTGCTGATGTAACCTTTCATTAGATGCAATGCATCTAATGATGGAGCAGGAAGTAGAAAAAAGAAATTCTAAGTAAAAATAAAAATATGTTTGTTTAACTAATGGACGTAAGATGGTTTCATATCAATATGCATATCTGAATGCTGATGTGATTTTTAGTGTAAGGGGATAAAGGTCCACTTTAAGTGGCATAAGAACATTAGCAGGGGCACCCAGGGGGCATCTGAGCATCCAGAGCACCCCAGGAGCTCTGCAAACTGAAGCACTCTAATATGCAAATGCTGAGTTCACTTGGTTCAGCCCTCATCCCATCTCTAGAGCCCTACTACTGATTAATGACGATACCTATTACATTGATGGACCAATATTGAAGCTTCAGAAGTGGGAGGGGTACTGACTTCCTTTTAAAGGGTAGAAGCACTCTGCCTATGTCTTCCACTTGTGGACCTGCATTCTAACCCTGTCACAGGGGCAACCGATGGAGACTGCAATTGGCCCTTTCTGCTGTTGTCCCCATCAGAAAACCCGGCCTGAGACACTGTCCTTCCATCCGGAGGGTGGCTACTTTTTCGTGTCCCATGGTCCCTGTGTGTTGTAAAGTACTCACCGCTCCAAGCTCGCTCCCGTGATGGACTACAATCTTACTTTTAGTTTTACTAATTTGTATTAAAGCTATAGTCTACCATGTTTACAGGAAAATTGGCATTCAAGCAAACTTGAGGGACACAGGGCAGCTTTAAGTTTTTTTCTCGTCTACCTGTCTTTTCTGCTTGTCACTGCCATTATATTTTTGGGAACAGCCAAGAATCACCTAAAAATTAGTACAGTACAGTGTATTCCCTGTGGTTCTAAATGCTGCCAAAAAGCTTCATAGATCTGCCTGTAAGAGTTTGAGTGACAGTTACATTGTAGGGAAATTGAGAGGCCGTTCTGACATTGGCTGCTGCAGTATCTTCTGGCCTTACAAGTTTCTGGATTCATTTTACTTGTTGCTTGGGTTAGCTGTTGGAGAATATTTCTGTTTTTTTACTAATAGCGATATGCATGCATCTTCACACTCTCGTATTGCTGTGTATTGTAATTCCGCTTGGTGCTTTGGCAAGCAATACCTTGTCCAAGTAGTGACATCGGGGCACCTATCTCTATCACTATACAATTTATATTCATATTTATGCACAGGCACATTAGACTCCCTGCCGCTTTCCTTTCATTTTGAAAAATAGCTATTCGGCAGCCACATTTTATTTACTCCCTCAACAATAAGACATAAGGTAACAATTTTAGGAAAGTACGCTGTCATCGTTTCCTCTCTTAATGATGCATATTTAGACGGAGGAGGCAAAAACCGGAGAGGTTTTTATCACTGGAACATGAGCAGTAAAATATTCCCACGGTGAATATCTCCTGGAGTTTTGTCATACCTTAAATTTGTTTTATAATATTTTGCTGCATACTAATTGGGACTGGTAGTATTGTCACTAACAGAGCAAAGATGTTTTATATTGTACTCAAAAGCCTTTTTAAAATGTCATCGAGCAGTATACCAGTAAGGAGCCAGAATAGTGCCGAGTTGCCAGCTATTTTGCATTGACAATGGAAAAGTGAAGTTTTTGAGCTGCTTCCTTTTTTGTCCTCTTTTGCTTGACTCAGAGGTTACCAGATGGGGGATCTCTACAGGGTATTCACAGCCCTGCTGTACTTGTCACCATTCATTAAGGACAGGAGGGGAACGGCAATATAATTCTCACACAGTTTGCTAAGTAATATCTTCACAGCAGAAGACCCGTCTTATTTTGCTTCTTCCTGCAGCTTTTATTTTTTAATTCTAGACTTTCTTACCACTTGCATATTTCCCTCCTGTAACGGCAAGGAAAGTTTTTACATGCTTTAGAAGTATGGGTGATGAGCCAAAGTTAGCAGCGTCTCTGAAGACCATAGGCGATGCTCTCCCTTGGGTGAACAATGGAAATTTCCGGTAGGTTTAGTATAGAAAACTGGCAGATGGTGCAGTGGGTTTACAGAATCTTATCCTATAAATAGATACTGATGGCTGATTAAGTGGCATTTATAGTCAGAAGGAAATGTTCCCCTTTAGAAACATGGAAAAGGAGATGTGGACATCTTAAAGACAACCTGCCAGCTATTCTAAACCTTTAAAAGTTAGTTCAGTAACTAGTCCACTGTTACAGAAAGCACATGGTGACTGCTATAATGTGCATTCGCTTAAAAATCCGCCTCTATGTGCCCTTCTGAAAGGGGGCTTAATTTTGTTAGTAAGGCTTTGACTTGCCTGACTTCATGGATAAGTCACACCATCTTCCATCCCACGCGGTTCTTTTAGCTTAGGTTTCTTTTTTCCTAACTTTTCCCTTTTTAAACTTAACTTTAAAATTGACTTAAGCTCTTTAACCAAACTATTCACCTAGTCATTCTATTCAGTCCCTGATATACATTACCCTTTGGCCTGTGTATAGCTCCACGTGCAGCTGAGCCCTCCTATTTTACAATAAGCCAGACTGGGTGAAATCTTGATGCTTTATTAACAAAACAGGGTAGGGTGAAACTGGTGATAAAAGAACATGGAAACATAAAATCAATATATGAAACATATACATATTGTGTCTGCTCACACATGTGCAGGGCATCAAGTCCATCCTTACCAGCGATGCTGCCTAAAGTAGATTTGGGCTCTTTCCTCCAGACACATGCTGTGGATGGCAGTGGATTCCCTTTTTCCTCAGTTGAAATGGAGTAGGAACTCCCAAAAAGCTTTTGTTTCTGTCTCTTTGGACAGAGAGGATGTTGGGAGGTTTTTATGAAGGAAAACAGTCTAAGTTGCTGTAAATAGAGATATTTTCTCTTCATCTCTATCTCCTGGCCAATTTTGATATGCCAGGTAGGTAAGCCTATGATTTCTACATGCCGGAGGCAGAACACATACACTAAAGTTAACTTTGATGTAACCACATAGAGCCTATCCCCTTGAATAATTCTGAGCCTAATATTATAAAAATAACATTATTATTAAATTACATAATACTATAATACTTATAATATAGAATAGGATCAAATGAAAAGGATAAAAAGCATGACACATGACCTTATACTTTCTATTTACGCAAACTGGTCAACCATTTTTCAATGCCATGCTCAGTAATATACACCACAAGATAGCTGCTGTTACATTTTTAAGCAGAAAAAAAAGCCTCCATCAAGAACTACTCCCTGACTTCATAACTAAGCCCTTCTAATTATCATTTCTTTGGCCAATGAGAATGCCTGAGTGACCAGCATTTTCATTGGACAGGTTGACTGCTGTTAGCAGGTGCTCACAATGACGTTTTGGAAACTCAGAATGCAATAACAGAATGAAATTAAATCAAAGAGATCGACAAATGTGGTTACAGCTGACGATTTGATGGTATTCTGTTAGGAGGCAAGGGGTTAAAAATGACCGGCAGGTTTACTTCAAGCTTGAATATAAAAGTCACTTAGTAACATTAAAGTATGACTGGGTAGTAGTTAAGAAGAATGGCTATAGGTAAATATTATCCTGAAAATTGAGTGTTGCTAATGTTGGAAAACAAAAATATACCATAAGGCCCCTTTCACAGGGTCCTCCTGTCAGTTTTTCAGGCGGACCTGATCGAATGCCCTATGCTAGTCTATGGGCAGCCAGGTGTAAACGGAACCCCCATCTGTTTACACCTGGTTAACCCTGTCTCCAGCCATTAGAAGTTGGGGCATTCTCGGTCAGGAATGTGGTGGGATCTCCTATATGACCTGACCCCAGCCAGGTACGGAAAAAAACACATGGTGGATCGGTGGTAATCTAATGTATATGGACACATGTCCATTTACATCCGACTCCCTATAGGCCAACATGCGGTCCAGCAGTTTAGTTCGATGGAAGAAAAAACTGGATGGACACGAATGTCATAGTTGTGACATTCAATCCGTACTGCTCCGATCAGGAGAGGATCCATGCACGGATCCCTTCCTGATCAGCCTGTGTGAAAGGGGCCTAAGGTAATTAAAGCTTCTACTACTAGTAATTGTATTGTCAACCATACCTTCCACATAAAGCATTAGAGCTCCCTTACATCTGTTGCATTAACATGTATTGTGGTGCACTGCGCCAAGGCAGCCCATTCATTTTGAATTAGCACATCCAGCAGAGGATAAATCAGACTCACACCATTTTTTTTAAACATGTGCAATGTAACCATATGCACTGTAAGGTGTTGTGTCATGTGGTGCCTGCTGCTGTACAGTGTGCTGTGGGTTTTTTTTTAAATTTCAAACCAACTTTATTGAAGAAAAGCAAAATACAATATACCAGCGTCCATCGCCACCAACGTACAGTAAGCATCATAAGTATAGTACTATGTTACATAGCAATAACAAAGTTATGTTACAAGCATCTCCAGGATCCGGTAGTCCTTCATGTAAGAAAACTAAATAGACAAACACTCATATCTTCATACATCAGTGATAGGAACTGTATTAAGAGCAGAAAACTGCACTTGCTGGAGAAAGGCAAGACACAAGAGCCAAGTGCACTTCCTCAGCCATAGCAAATAAGGCAACGTATAAAAATAAATGAAAATTGTGTCTCTCCAGACATCCGTCCTCGGGGGCAAAACATGCATCAGCGAAGCAAAAAAAAAACAAGGAAGGGAGAAAAGGGAGGGAGGAACAGTAAGAGAGCAAAAGGGTACAGCCAGTGACAGAGCAGACAAGAGAGAAAGAAAAGCAGAAGGGAGAAGGCAGGAGGAGTCGGGGGGCCCCAGGGGTCCGGTATACTCACACCCACCCAGAGAAAGTACAGGAGGAAAAATCAGTCAGGGTTCTCAGTCATGACCCGAAGGCATGTGTCAGTAGTTGAAATAAGGCCCATGGTCTCCAGGTGGTTCCGAAATTCTCCTCAGTGTTTCCCAAAGCGGAGGACAGATCCTCCGTCTGTTAAAACTTGGCAAACTTAGAAAAGCACAAGCGAAGGCTAGCAGGACTTGCCTATTTACACAATAAGGGGATACACATGCGAGCAGCGTTTAAAAGTCAGGGATTCTTATATTTCGCAACAGAGAAATCTGACAGTTGGAGTAGACATGTGGCGGGATTATCAGTCAAGTTCACCATCACCAAGTCTTTCAAGGTTCGGATGACTCCATGCCAAAAGGGCTGCAGTTTCGAGCAGGACCAGAAGGCATGTAACATTGTGTTCAGAGCAGCCTGCCACCTCCAACAGACAGAGGGGACCTGTGGGAACATGGAGTGGAGGGCCGTTGGGAACTGGTAACATCAGGATTGATTTTATAGCTAAGTTCTTGGGTCTTGCAGGCAATAGAGGAGCGATGCGCAAAATAAAGTCCTTTTGCTCAGGGGTAAACGTGGTCTCCAGATCTCGCTCCCAGATACGAAGAGCAAGAAGTCAAGATGGAGTAAAGCATAGACACCGTATGATGAATTGGGCCATCGTCCCTGCACACGTTCTCAAACGGGGACAGAGGTTGGTACAGTCGCTGGGGGCTAAGAACCAAGGTTAAGAAGTGGTGCAATTGTAAATAGTCCCTTAAAGTAAACCAGTGTTGAGAGAAAAATGGCGGCAGCTATTGTTGACCATAGTTCTCTGGATCCCCGATGTCATTAATGGTCATTAAGTGGTGCAATTGTAAATAGTCCCTTAAAGTAAACCAGTGTTGAGAGAAAAATGGCGGCAGCTATTGTTGACCATAGTTCTCTGGCTGTCATGCTGATGCAATAGGGTTAATTTACTAAAAGCAAATGGGTTGTTCACTTTGCAAGGAAAATTTCTCTTAGCTTAGTGAATGAGGTGAAGCTCAGCTGACTTCCATCATCCAATCACTTGCAAGCAAAAATACTGGGGTTTTTTCCATTTACCTTGAGTTTGATTAGGTATTATTTGCAAAGTAAATTTTCACCACATTCATTAAAGGAGAACTATGGGGTTAGGGCTTTTCCCCATATTTCTCCTTAGGGTAACGGGAGGACACAAACTAAAAAATTTCCTGTGAAAGTGCAAAGTGAACAGCCTAGTTGCCTTTCTTAAATCAACCCTACTTACATACAGGCAAGCATATCTAGCAAAGTCGGAACTCCTGATCTGCATACTTACATACCGGGGCAGTGACCCAAAAAGCACTAAACCAATTGATTCAGTATGACAGCCAGGCAGTTAGCATTTTAAGAAGAAAGAGATCAGCAGCTACAGCCTCCATGCTTCTCTTGTGACAGGTTTGCTTTCAAACTGTACAATATTTCTGTCCTGCCCATGAAACTTATTTCCACCTACAAGTTTAGTTTACAGCCATCTGCGTAGAAGCTCATTTCCTGAGACTTTATGATCAGCTTTGTTACAGTTTTATCACAGCCTCTGAGCTTGTTAAAGCGCTGTTCATTTATTCAGGTTATAACACACCTTGGCACTTTTCTGGGTCTAGCACCGAATGTGAAAATCAAGACAGTTGTTGCTAAAACTTAACTCCACCCAAATGGAATGCAAATCTAGGACGCGGTGTGATCTTCTGTTCATTTAGCTGAGAACAGAAGACCTATGCCACCCCCATATATCATACAGAATTATTGTGTACAGATGATCCAGTACTTCAGTATTATACAGTATAGTAAACATATTATACAGTTCTATAGAGTACATCGAGCTGGTCATATCAGTGTACACTTTAGGGCCAGTTAGGTCAGAAGCCCATGAACCAGTATGCTTTTGCAGGAAACCTCTGCAAGCTGTTGGAAAACATACCAACTGCATACAAGGTGAGTGACACCCATGACTGGGTCCAGGACCCTGACTCTGCTAAGCAAGAGCATAGACCACATAGTCGCTGTACGGGCAAAACTGAATTGGTGCTGACACTGTCCTTCATTCTGGAAGGGGGCTACTTTTGTTCCCCATGGTCTCTTGGTATGTTGCAAAGTAGTCACCGCTCCAAGCTCACTCCCGTGATGGACTACAATGTCATGTTTAGTTTTCTAATTTGTACCAGGGATGTGCGGTCAGGGGAGGCAGGTGAGAATTATGGAGGGAAAAGCTGTCAGCTTCATGCCTGAAGCTGACAGCTTTTTCTCTATTCAGATCGGCATCTAACAAGTTACACCGCAGGGAAATCCTCCCCTGTGTAACGTGTCATGGAGCCTCTGTGGTGAGGAGCAAGTGAGGGACAGGGAGGCTACTCCCTGTCTCCTCCCTTCCTCCTTTACACTAGCTTTGGGGCGGAGCTTTGGCCGGCAGGGGCGGAGCTTTGGCTGGCGGGGCTGGGGAATGCCTGACCCAGAGCAAGAGGTACCGCACGTCACTGATTTGTAGTGAAATTGTAGTCCATCACAGGAACGAGTTTTGGAGCGGTGACTACTTTACAACACCCACGGGGACTGTGAGGAACAAAAGTAGCCAGAAGAAAGGACAGTGTCAGCACCAATTCCGAGATGATTGGAGGATCTACAGCCGAGTGAGACACAAATAAGATACATTTTTATTATTAGTTAAGGTCCTTGAATGCAATTTTACAATTTATCTCCTGAGTTTCGTGTCACTTTAACATGCATATGCAATTGTATCTGTACCTCGTCTCCTTATGTTGCGGGTTAGGGTGGCTCATTGTAGAATTAAAGAATTCATTTTTTAGCATTTAAAAGAACAAGTACTTTACCTACATTGCCAACCGAGGCAGCACTAACCCTGCCAACACTTATTCATAAGTGTAAAAAAGCTGCACAGTGTCCATCAAGGATGAATATTTACATTATGAATATATTTGAATACAATAGAGTGGTTACAAAATATTGTTGGATCTATTGTAGCAATTCAAGTGAGTAACATTTGCCTCTCTGCTATAAAGTATAAAGTTGAAGTAGATGTAAATTCTAACTGAAATACAATTCGTTTTCTAAAGCACCGTGTGTTATAAACACATTGCCATCTTTTTTCATGAAATACTGTTTTCACCTTTCTTCATTCTTTGCTGCAACTCAATGCTGCTGATCTTTGCCAGGCTCTTTGCAGCCACGTCATGTCTACATCCATGCACACCAGCAACTGCACATTGTTTCTTGGGGAGTGTTTCCTGATGGTGACAACAGTGGACCGTGGTTATGCACTGCGCATCGACCGAGCGGTCTGTTGTCTCCATTTGGAGAGTATATGACCGGGTGTCAATGCGGGTAAACAACTGAGAGGCAGGGACAGAGTATTGCCACCCTATAACAGGAAGCACCTGATCTGCAACCTTCAGGGCAGGAACCTCAGCTATTATTTAATGAAAGCTGAAGATTTAAAAATATTGAAAATAAGTTTTGAAACGACTTTAAAGGGTTCTTAAACCCTTGCATGTTTTTGCATATATCTATGGCTCGCAAGCAGTACATATATGCAAATCGATTAAAAAAAAAACCTTTTCAAAGGGTTAATACTTACCTGTGTCTCCGCCGCGCCCTCCCGTCTGAACATCTGAAAATGTATCTGGCGGCCGCATGCGCAGTTTAGATGTTCGGCCGGGAGACAACTAGTGACACAAGGTAGGTCTATGGAGCAGCGCGCACCCAGAGAAGAGGAGGACAGAGCAGTCAGCACTGGATCGGAGACCCGCACCAGCGCTGGAGGGACAGCTAAAAACTACAGGAAAAAAGATGATCGAATAAAGAGGCATCATTTAAGGTAAGTCCACACAGTAGAACTGTGGTGGTAGGGGGGGAGGGGGTGGGGGCACTTTTGCCCTTAATGTCACTTTAACATTTAAAGCTTCTATAAGATTGTAGTGCAGACACTCCTCACTTAACTCCAAGTCCCCTTCCTATGACTAGGTTGTTCAGTGAGGAATAGAGGAAATCAGCTCTAATATACAGTGCATTACTTAGGTATGCATACTGTAAATGCTAATGTACAGTACAGTAGTGAATGCTTACCGATTGCAGGAACGAGACTGAGAAAGGATGATGTGAGATGAGCTTAACCCAAGTTCTCATACATTGTACAATACTGACTGGTCGGAGGGCTGGTTGTAAGTCAGAATGGTCATTAAACAGGTAAGTCATTAAGTGAGGAGTAGCTGTATTTGCTTTTACATATACTTTGAGCTTGACTTCCACAACCAGATTTGATCAGATACAATTTAAATTGGAAATCTTGTTATATAATTTTTCTTTATATACTGTTTGCTATAATTTGGGGTTATTTTCTTTAATTTAAACTAATCAAATATTTTAAAAAGTTCCACAATGCTCTTCCACGAGAAGCCAACCCATAATTCCTCATCTAGTCCCCCATCTAAGGAGTAATTCTTCCTTGCTAGGGTCACATGAGATTGTATCCTGGCTGTGACTCGGATGAGAGCCACCCCGGAATGTCTGAATCACAGTGATATGCAGTGACATCCACAGTGACAGAGATCATTTTCCCAACAGGAAATGAACACTTTGTGATTTGCCGCTTGAAAACAAATTGCTTGCATGAAAAGCTCCAGTGTGACTTTTCCCATAGGTACTGACCAGCAGCACAAGTGGCACAGCAGGACTGAGAGGAGAACAGCAATTAAACTAATGACTCTAACTACCGGTTACTATTATAAATGCTTCCATGTCAGTGCTGCAGTTAGCCCTGCACATATGATTTTCTTCCCATTAACTATCAGTACTTGTTCTCAAGTGTTTTCATTATAAGGCTTTGGTTTGTAACGATTTTTTGTATTAGCACTTCATCATTTGTAACAATAAAGATTACAGTCATATTATTTGTAATTGTTTATATCGACGTGTCCCAGTTGGCTTTTTGGTGTCATTTATTAAAGTGTCACCATTAATAACGGTTCACTTTAGTGGGTCACCACTCGCCTAGATTTCATCAATGTTCTATCGCTGAAAATGCTTATAGCTTTATTAAAATGTATGTCAGGACAAAAAAAAAAAACACATTTACACTACACCTAAGCAATACATGCACGTCATCATGTTTTATCCCTTCATAGACCCAGGTACAGGAAAATAGCTGTTCAATATTCAGCTCCTAGTCCTATATTGGGCTGACAACAAACGTGACTTCTGTGCTGGGTGAGACATCCCCTAGCCTGCCATAGCCCCGCCCCTGCCATAGCCCCATCCAGCCGAAGCTCCGCCTTGTCCCGCCGAAGCCCCCGTCCACAGCTCGGTAACAAAGCTGTGTGGGGGGGAGGAAGGGAGGAGCCTCCCTGTCCCTCACTTACTAGTAGCTGGTGAGGCATCCAGATTGATGTCCTCAATGTTTATTTTTCTTAATTGGACAGCTTGGACCAATGGCACTTTGCCTCTAACATAGAGTAGAGGCTGTGACAGCTTTTGCCTCAATAGGTTAGGTTACACAAGCAGTAGGGAAGCCCGCTGCTGTGTAACCTAACTACCTGTCAAAAGCCAGATGCAACACTGCATGTAATTAACAGGCAGCGCTCCGTCCATGACAGGTTACACAGCGGGGAGGATTTCCCTTCTATATAACCTGATAGAAGACGATCTGAATGGAGAAAAAACTGTCAGCTTCAGACTGGAAGTTGACACCTTTTTTCTTCATAATACTAGGTGAGGCTCTGCCTCACCTGCCTCCCCTAACTGCACAACCCTGCAACAAACATTATTCTTTGCAAAACCACTCAAACCCTCCCACTCTCCTTATCTCTATAACATAGTCACTAATTAGTCTGTACTCCATAGTCCATAAGCTCCACGGTTTTACCTGTGCACATTATACAATACAGCCTGCTAAACCTTCACTAAGAACAAAACCAAGTACTGAATGGAGGTTAGATTTGATTCTGGATGTTTTCCTTCAAGTGCAGAACACAAGATAAGCTTGGAAATAACCTGTTTGTCTCTGTTTGCACATCCAAATCCAAGGACAACTACAAGTGCAGCATTTACACAACTATAAAGACGACACATAAATGTTGTTTATTTACAGCTGCACCGGTATTTTGTGGTGAGAATACAGCAGAACATGCAGTCCTTGAACTTATTACTGTATACACATTCCATATGCTTAGTAAATATATCCATTGTAATTTTATGATGAAGGTAAATTAACTAATAATATGGGAGCTGTCACTGCTGACTTTGTCTACAAAGGTGCGGTTTCCTGGGCTGTCATTGACATGGTGTGAGTATGCAACTAATAAAGTCTGACAAGTTTGAAATTCTGTTCTACATGCTTGTTCCAGGTCAGTGACTCTTTAGGTAATGAAGTTAGGGTCAGATGGACAGTCCTAGAGCTTGCACCTTTGAAGCAACCCTTTCCTTTCCCAATGTCTACAGAAACCACTGGAAAACATGAACTGTTCAGCTTACAAACAGCTCATAATAAAAAATAGAAAAACTCTGTTTAATGCTCAGCTCTGTCTCTAGAGGCCCAGTTGTACATCCTATTAGGTAACACCATGTTGCCTCTCACACAGCATACAGAAGGGTGGTTGGCTTTTGCTTATGCTGCATGTTTGGGGAAAGAAATTGGGAAGTTGAAACAGCTAATGGAACAGATTACAAAATACCACTATATTTACATGCTTTGTGAACAGACTGGTTAGTTCCAAAGACCTGATAAATTTGATCTGGCTTATATCTGTCCTTAGTTGATGAATCTGAACTCAAAAGTGAACTTTTACTATGTTATATAGAACATTAGTGATGCACCGATACTTTTCAGATACCAGTGCAGATACTTGGCATTTTCATGAGAACTACCAGGGTTGCAGAGGTTGCAGCTGGGCCCTGGCTCTGGCGCTCCACCACTGTCCTGAAATCATTGGTCTGTATTGTTTTAGAAAAACTGTCACGTGACAATAAACAAAAATATATCAGTACTTGTATCTGTGAGCACTTGAACAGGTATCAATACTTGTACTTGCAAAAATGATATTGGTGCATCCCTAATATATATTTATAAAAACAAAATCATACATAAAACAGAGATGTACAAATCCCAGGAACTCCGTGTGCTCCTTACAAATGACAGCTGCCTCCTAACTTTTGAATTTTCCTCTAGTCTAGTCTTGGAGCTGGAAAAGTATCTGTATTTGTACTTGTACCGAGTACGATACTCGGTATCGGTGCATCCCTATAGAACATACATGTTAGTTGTCTCTAAGTAGCCTGAAATATTTACCTTATGACAGAAATTCCTTCTGAATATATAGAACATCCTGTGGCTCCAGCCTCATAGCTATATATCTACTGTGGAGAATAAGTTATTCTCATTACTGCTGTTCTCACTAGATTTGGGATGAAATTTGGTGATGTTACTACTGTTCTCCTTGCTGGAGAGGCAGCTGTACCTAACTATCTGCAGTGCATGCATCTCCCTGCTTCTGCTTCATTCTTTCTGTGGATCTGTGAACCTTTCCTGCTGCTTCTTGATCATAACCCCACCAGTCATCAGGCTGGCAGCTCTGACATGAGAAGGCAAAGCCCTGCTTCTTTACCATGATGACCTTCTCCACACAGACACAGTGTAGAACAAGGCATGTTAAGTCAGTAATGGGAAAAAAAATCAGCTGCATGGGCCTGCCGGCAGAACAGGTGACTAATTGTTTGTTATCTGCTCGCTTTTCTGGGGGGCAGTTTCCATAGTTCAGGTCCTCTTTAATTCCAGTGAAAACAGTATATTCACCTTTAAGCTCAGATACAGACTTCCCAATGTGTAACATAAAACATAATTGTGTTCTACGAGTTCTATAAATACTGTATACACACATCAACAGGCTAAGTACTGTTGTAGAGTACATTGATGTATGAGTTGATTTGTAACGGCATTATAGTCCCCAGTAAAGGGTATTTTATTACAAGTCATGCACAAGCAATGCTTATTAAAATGTGAAGTAACATCGCTAAATGTCATCTGGAATTTATGCTACGGTGTCTACTTTATATGCACTCTAAACAACATATACCAAACTACAGCTGGGGCTGCTTGCCAGCCGCTTTAAGAAGAATAAAATGCTAAACTCAAGAAAAAAAAAATCAAGTTGCGGTTAAAACACGTTGAACTTCATTTTACTCCTCGCTTTCCTCTTAATATGCCACCAACCCGGGCACATGTGATATCCAGATAATTGACTTTTCCAGAGCAGCCTTGTTAAAACCTCATGGTTTTATTTGCATACAGTTTTCCTCACACTACATTGCTCCACTTAATGATGTTCCTAAATTCTGTATTTTTATAGATCCCACAATTATAATGTGACTTTAGGGAGCGGTTGCATCACCCGGCTCCCCCTGGGGAACAAATCCTTCCAACAATGCAGACATCTCAAGGTGAATCGGTTTCTCTTCTATAAGTTATTATTTAATTTGCCTGCTACAGTGTAAGGTGAGCCTTAAAAAGAGAAGGGCACGCGGCTTAGACTTCACTAAGGCTCTCATGTTGTTATGAAAAATAGATAATTAAGTTTCACTGTTTCATTAGTTTTATATCGATAAGAAGTTGCACTGCTTTCCCAGGAGGATATTTTGTTCATCGGTGTTCTTCATGTTCTGCAGTCTAAACTAAATGACTATATAATTTATTCTCTTTTCTTTTTTTTTTTTGTGCCTAAACATTAGCAAATTCATGATGAGTCGTTTATATTTCATCTCAGTCTAGAGAAACATCTCGGGTTAAGAGCATTGTAATCAAAGAGCTGCAGATAAAAAGAAAAAAAAGCTGTTTTTATGACCTGTTTGTACTTCAGTGTCCAGCGAATAAAATAAGGAATAGAAGTAAATAATACATAATGAGTGCATTTTGTGAAAATTAGCTGGTTACCATAGCAATAAAGTACTATGCATTGCCTGCAGTAACCAGCCAGTCTCTTTTATCCCCCAAACTGCAGAATATTGGAGAATCTGGCTGCCATGGGTAATAGCAGTTTTTCCTTCTGGTATTTTGATGTTGTTGATCACAGTAGGACTGATATGTTGGGTTAGAATTTTAACTGGTGATGAGTTGTTCTAAGCCAAAGCTTGTTAACTAAGGGTACATGTAATGTAAGAGGTGCTTCATTGGGGTACCTTTGCTCTTTAATGTTTACTCAGTAGGAGGTGTTAGAAGAAGTAGAATTCTTGTTGAACGTTTAGGAATATATGGATTTGTACAGGTAACTTTAACAAAATGGAAAAAATGCTTCATCTTCCAATTGTCCTAAGGTACTCTATC
Source organism: Nanorana parkeri (assembly GCF_000935625.1). Classification (NCBI taxonomy): domain Eukaryota; kingdom Metazoa; phylum Chordata; class Amphibia; order Anura; family Dicroglossidae; genus Nanorana; species Nanorana parkeri. The sequence continues at coordinate 604,292 of NW_017306270.1, forward strand.
TGGATACAGGAAGGATTAGTAATCATGGAGCCATGATTACTGGATCCATGTATTCATGGATTAGTAATAGTATTATTACTAATCCATGAGCCTACTTTTTGTGCATCGAGCTTTAACATGTAGCAGGTTAGGAACATGGAATAAACAAGTCTAGGGTTGGCCAAAAGCAGGCACATATTGAAACTGGAGCTGTAGCGTCCAAGATTCTTACATGGCCTTATGGGGGATGATTCGGACAGTTGGTTACCTTTCTGTGAGATGATGCACAACTAAGTTTCTTATGAACCAGAGTTTCAAGGTGGTCTGATTAAATGATGCCTGTTTCAAGTTGTCAGGCCTTGTGGACAGGCATCATTGTGTGTACTGGGCAGATAAAAATCCTTATGTGGCTATCATAACGGAACTGAACCAACCAGGCGTCACTGTTTGAGGTGGACTGTCCAGCGATGGTGTTATGGGGCCGCTTTGATTTGATACAACTGTAGATGGTAACATTTACCTAAACATGCTGTGTAACCTGGTGGTGCCACAACTCGTAACTAGAAATGAGTCTGGACTTGGTGTGAACTCAGTTCACCTGAGTTCACCCAAATCCGCTCAAAACTGTTACCATTATAATAAAAAACTTAAATTTCAAAACTGTTACCATTATAATAAAAAACTTAAATTTCAAAACTGTTACCATTACTTCACCCTCCAATCCCAATCAGTGGTGGCAGTTGCAGCGGGGGCATTCCCTGCCCATTTGTGATGTAAAGCTGCAGGGTGGGGAATACGCCTCTCCACAATTGGGCCAATTGGGAGGGGGTGATAGTCACAGTTTTGAGTGGACTTTGGTGAAAGCTGGCAACCTGGCTTCGCACCAAGCTCATACATAGCACTATTTACTGACATGGGCTAAGTTGCCCAATTGTTCTTTTAACAATGCACAAAAAATTCTGTTTGTCTGGGGGGGAAAAAACTCTCCCAGTATTCACAGACTTCATGATATTACACTGGCTCATTTTAAATCTCTGCACTTTGAATATGAATGCATTTCTACCTAATATTTTTGTATGTGTAGATCAAGTAGACATTACTGTTTCTTAAAGCATAAAGCTGCAATATTAAAATATATTATTACTAATCCATGAGCCTACTTTTTGTGCATCGAGCTTTAACATGTAGCAGGTTAGGAACATGGAATAAACAAGTCTAGGGTTGGCCAAAAGCAGGCACATATTGAAACTGGAGCTGTAGCGTCCAAGATTCTTACATGGCCTTATGGGGGATGATTCGGACAGTTGGTTACCTTTCTGTGAGATGATGCACAACTAAGTTTCTTATGAACCAGAGTTTCAAGGTGGTCTGATTAAATGATGCCTGTTTCAAGTTGTCAGGCCTTGTGGACAGGCATCATTGTGTGTACTGGGCAGATAAAAATCCTTATGTGGCTATCATAACGGAACTGAAACAACCAGGCGTCACTGTTTGGGGTGGACTGTCCAGCGATGGTGTTATGGGGCCGCTTTGATTTGATACAACTGTAGATGGTAACATTTACCTAAACATGCTGTGTAACCTGGTGGTGCCACAACTCGTAACTAGAAATGAGTCTGGACTTGGTGTGAACTCAGTTCACCTGAGTTCACCCAAATCCGCTCAAAACTGTTACCATTATAATAAAAAACTTAAATTTCAAAACTGTTACCATTACTTCACCCTCCAATCCCAATCAGTGGTGGCAGTTGCAGCGGGGGCATTCCCTGCCCATTTGTGATGTAAAGCTGCAGGGTGGGGAATACGCCTCTCCACAATTGGGCCAATTGGGAGGGGGTGATAGTCACAGTTTTGAGTGGACTTTGGTGAAAGCTGGCAACCTGGCTTCGCACCAAGCTCATACATAGCACTATTTACTGACATGGGCTAAGTTGCCCAATTGTTCTTTTAACAATGCACAAAAAATTCTGTTTGTCTGGGGGGGAAAAAACTCTCCCAGTATTCACAGACTTCATGATATTACACTGGCTCATTTTAAATCTCTGCACTTTGAATATGAATGCATTTCTACCTAATATTTTTGTATGTGTAGATCAAGTAGACATTACTGTTTCTTAAAGCATAAAGCTGCAATATTAAAATTTCCTCATTACCACTTAAAAGTTAAGAGAAAGGTAAGGCAGACATTGATCACATTTTTGCTGAACAGTGGTTGGGTGTCTTCGTCTTTCCCTCGGGTGCCTGTCCCTAGTTCCCACTTAAAGAGTATCTAAACCCAAGAACAAAAATGTAATGTATAACGACTTACCAATCATTAGATGTGGTGGCTGCATATCCTTTATCAGGTAAAATATATATTTTCTGCTAGAACACAAAAATACCCGATGCTAGAATCCAGTGGCCTTGTAACTTCCCTACTATGTAATGGAGATAAAGAGAAAGGGAGGTGTTTGTGGTTTAAATTAGGAGAACAACCTAGGTTAACTACTCATCTCCTCAATAGAGACAGTACAGTGTGTGAGAGTCATCACCCTGAGACAGAAAGTGTGTTACTGGCAGGATCACTAGGCAGAAAAACAAAACAAAAAAATAAACCAAATCAGCCACAACATCTAAGGACTGGTAAGCTACAATATATAAATGTTTTGGTTTTGTATTTAGATTCACTTTACATTTATATACAAGATTGGTTTTAGGTTTCTTTATGTGTTAACAGATGTTGGCATGATCTGGGGGACTGATCTTTTGTTATACTGTTTAAACTGGGCTGGCAACGAACAAACTTCTAAATGAAATATTTGGCACTAATTGTTTAGTAACAGGTTGTTTAGATAGGTTAGGTAGGCCTCCACACTGGTACATTGGTACATGTAAAGGAGATTGTGGAAAGGTTACGCCTTTACATTGTAATAATGTGTGTGGGCAGCTTTAGGCTGTTGATATTGTATGTTTCTACTGCCATATATGTTTCTTATCTAAAAATTAGAAGATGAAGCCTTGAGCTGTATTTCTTTTGAGACGTCTTCAGCTGCTTCCTTTTGTAGGAAGTCTTGAACTCCATTCATCTTGAACTCTATTCCTTTTAGAAACTCTTGAGCTCCATTCATCTTGAACTCCATTCATTTTTAGAAAGCCTTGAGCTCCATTCATTTTAGATGCCTCTAACTGTAACTGTTTTCAAGAGTGGAATGGAAATGGTATATGTTTGCTTTTTCAGGTGGGAAATAAAATTATTATTTTCCCAACATTATCTTTTATAACCTTGATCAACTATAACTATCAGTGATTTTGCCTTCCCATGCTAAGGTCCTGGGTTCAGTTCCAACAAAAGGACAATATATGTACAAAGTTGTATGTATTCCCCCGGTCTGCTTGATATTTTCTTATACACTAACAGGGTTATTCACAAAAGGGTGAAGAGTTTGGAGAAGGCATGAGAGGTGAACAATCTAGGCCAGTGGTGGCAAACCTTGGCACTCCAGCTGTTTTGGAACTACAAGTCCCATGAGGCATTGCAAGGCTCTGACAGCCACAGACATAACTCCCAGAGGCAGATGCATGTTGGGATATGTAGTTTTGGCACAGCTGGAGTGCCAAGGTTCGCCACCACTGATCTAGGCCACCATAGCTGATTCGGAAACATTCTCCAATTCAGCTCACTTTCCAGTATGGCTATGTCGTCCTAGATTGTTCACGTCTCCTGTCTTCTCCAAACTCTTCACCCTTTTGTGAATAACCCTGTAAATGTTCCTTACACAGTAAAAAACATACTGGAAGGCTAATTGCCGTCTACTAGAAACTGGGTCTGCTGTGTCTGTTTATGAATTTGGTAGGGACATAAATTTCCCTACCAACGTCCCAGTCCCCCTTGGATGATTAAATGGTTCTGTGCAAAGTTTTAGGGTGTACACCATAATCGTAAGGAAATTGCAAGTCAACGGAGGGTCTGTTGACTTGCAATTGTACCTTCCGATTTGCTTCTGATTCGTGGTGATCAATTTTTCAAAGGATGCTGACGAAAGGGCACCGAAAAATGAATGGATGTGAATGGAACTAGTTCATACTGGATCCGTTGTGTTACGTTGCGCTGAAAAAGAGTAGTGCATCTTCTACTTTTTTCAGCGCAATGGAACATAATGGAACAGAGCGGTGTGAACTAGCACCATTCACACCCATTTATTTCTCAGTGCCCTTCCATTAGCATACATTGAAAAATGGATCGCAATGCCATAGATCTTGTGTGAGTGTGCCCTTAAAGAAGAGCATCAGTGCTATATATATATAAGTCCCAAAAAAGAATTGTAAACAAAATGGTCTGTATTATACACATACGATATATAGCACGTGATGGAGATTTATTTGGTAGACAGATTTCCACTAATTTAAAGGGCGCAGGCAACAAATGTAAAATGTTCCCACTCTAATAGTGCTGAGGAATACTTAACAAGCACAGAATCTTTTTGATCATTTTTAAGCTAACAAACTGTTACACACCCTGTTATGTATTAGTGTTTATATTGGTATTTTTTCAGCAAGTAAAGTTTGACCATAACCATAACCCTGCAGTATGAGCTGAACAACATATTAACATACATTGCTATTAAAGTGAAACTAGACCCACCAATTTAACTGTCTTCCAAAACAGTTACTTTCAGAGCTTCACAGCATTATTCATGACTAACTCTAAATTGATGACCTGTAAAAACCTTTACAGAGTCGCCTATAATTGATTTTGGGTATTGTAGTTTTTCGCTACTCAACTGCCTACTGTTTCCACTAACTGAAATCCACATTTGGAAGTTAAGTTTAGCTTTTGTATATCTCCAGATTGCAGAACATTTCCCCATAGACCTATATATAGATCTGCACACAATATCACAGAAAGCACGAGCAGTGTGAAATTCTAGGGAATCGGTTGCCTTGAAACCAGGGAATCTGGATATTAGGATGATGTTGCTGAGTAGTACAGTATATGCACAATCCACTCACCATTCCACAATTTTCCAATGCTCCATTCTTTTGCAGGAAGGTGAGGACTTTAAAGTTATAAAAGCAATTAGACATGTGCACTGCCAAAAAATTCGTTTCGTTTTAAATTCGGATTTGTGTTATTTCGTTTTTCGGGATTCGGGTGTGAAAGTCAATTCGGATTCGGAATTCGGATTCGGACGAAATTCGGTAGCGTTCGCACGAACGTTCGTTTCGTTTTCTCTTCTTATTCGTTTCTTATTCGTTTCTTATTCGTTTCGTATTCGTTTCGTTCGTTTGCAGCAAAAGTGACATTTGAGGGGGAAAAAATATTTTTCTCCTTCTCTAATGTCACTTTGCTCCAACGAACGAAACGAATAAGAAACGAATACGAACAGAAAACGAAACGAACGTTCGTGCGAACGCTACCGAATTTCGGAAATGGAAATTCGGATTCGTTTGCATTCGTTATGTCTGTAATTCGGAATTCGGATACATCCGAATGTCCGAATTTACGAAAATTCGTCCGAATTTCGATTCGGAACGAAACGAATCGCACATGTCTAAAAGCAATGCTAAAAATATTTAGGAGAAGAAATTTTGAAAAGACATTACAGTTATTAATGACTTCAGAGCCAGCGAGAATACACTGCACTGAAGCTGTCGAAAATTGCCAGAATAAGTTTTGTACCATCAACAGGCTTAAAAATGTGTCTAATCCTTTGGGTACAAGAAAAACAGAGCCTCGCATGAATAATAAAATACAGACTGAGAACTTCTAGGTAAAATAAATGTGGCTTTAGAGATTTGTTTACCTCTAGGATGATGAAAAGCTGGCAAGCTTTCTGCCTAAATAGGTATATTGAGCAGGAATAAGTTGGTGCTATATGGTACACGCTTCTCAATTCCCAAGGTTGATGTGCTTGTGTTTTTACACCTATTTTCCAGGCTGTAAATTCTATCAGTGGAACAAGTATTGCATACGAAAACTTCACTTTATTGCCATATTGCTTCTGCTTACTGCTGTATAATGCATCACAAAAATGAATGCAACTTTTATAATTCAATAATACAAATATTTTCAATTATCATTTATGTATTTGTTATATGTAGGTTAAATGCAGGGGCAATGGCCTTCAACCAGTGATACATTTACCCCAAGATGTATTGCTGTCTTGTTCAGGTGGTGCGTCTCAACAAGGTGCTTCTTTTTGCCTTTAAGCTGAAGCCCTCTTCTGTGTTGCTGGAGGTCCCAAGCCTTTTAACTTAATCTTAACTTTAACTTCTGAGATAACCATCACCCCTGAAAAAGCCCTGCCCACAGTAGAGACACTCAAATCTATCTCTTCCTAAAACTCAATCATTCCAAAATTGAGCCTATAGTATTTCCTCCTCCCCCATCCCCACTCCCGACTTTCCAATCAAGATTAATAACACAACCATCAGTCCCTCCCCTCATTCCAGCGTGCTATGTGAAATCCTGAACTCTAACCTGTCCTTTTAGCCCCACATTAAATCACTGTCCAAATCCTGCCGCTGTCACTTCCACAACAATTCTAGAATTTGCCCCTTCTTAACCAATGACACTACAAAATTACTAATTCACTCTTTTATTATCTCTCACCTCAACTTTTGAAACTCTCGACCTCTACACAGTGTATCTCTCTCCAGTCAATCATGAATGCTGCTGCCAGATGCATGCACCTTACCAATTGTTCAGTGTCCACCAACCCACTCTGAACCCCCTACTTGCTTCCATTCACCCAACAATAAAAGTCAATATACTAAACAGCAACATAAAAAGCCATCCACAACTCTGCCCCGAGTAACATCACCAACCTCATATCAAAATATCACCCAGACTGTCCTCAACACTCCTCCAAGTCCTCCTGTTCTCTAGTGCCCTCTCCACCTCCTCCCATGCTCACTTCCGGGACTTCGCCAAAACTTCTCCAATCTTATGGAACCCCCTTTACAAACCTGTATTACCATCCCCTATTCTGTCCAGCAATTCCTGAAAACTGATATCTTCAGAACCCTCCTTACCCTCTTATCATGATTTGTTTTGTAACTGTACTGTCTTCCTTTATATTGTAAAGCACTGCACAAGCTGTTGGCACTATATAATTCCTGTATAGCAATAGTCTTACTATCCAGTGAGAGTGCCCAGACGCCATTTTTACTGAAGAGCAGGCAAGGCTTAACTCAAGAGGATGGGCTTTTCTTGGAAAGTGGGCCCAGACCACGGGCTGCCTGTCCTGAGAAGACTAGTTTTACATTTTTAGAAAGGCTGATAGTTACTTTAAATGAGTTCACAGACACAGTAGAGTGATATCTACTAAAACATTATATATAAATCAGATCTTAGTATTAAGTTTGAGAGCCATGTATACATAATTAAGGACGAACTCTAGGAGAGCAAAGTGAACATTCACTCCACCTAGTGAGTGAGTTGAAGTAGTGCTGACTTTAATCGTCCAATCATGTGCGAAAATCTTGTTTTTTTATTATCCTTGCACAGGATCAGATATTATTGGTAAAATAAATGTTGGAAGACAATCATGTGCCGAGCTAAATAAGTACAATTCAGTGAAATATGTGATGAACAATAAAAATATATACAGAGGAGCATATCAAAACATGAAAATATGTGAACAGAGTGAAAAACCAAGTCCAATGTGCAGCAATAAAAATCATGCAAATAAATGCAGGGGATAGTCCACCACAGGATAGATCCAAACTTCCAAGTGAGCAGTTGCCACAGAATCCTGACAGACCTTTACCTCCACCCAGTGAATGCAAAATTAGAACAGTGCTCACCTGGGGAGATAGAATCACAGAACTAGATCTAAAAGAGCGCTTCCCTTCCTAATAGGGGAGGGAAGCCCGTATGACTGAAGACCAGGTGACCTCCTCAGCTCGCAAATAACATCATCATTTCAAAGGGAAATAAAATATAAAGAGGACATAGTGTGTATCGTCCAAACAAATGCAATTTATTAAATAAAAACAGGTAATCACAATGTCACAGGTGACAAAAGGCATAAAACAAATATCCAATGGACACCAAAGTATAAATCTATTGGTGCAAAGGGACTCCTATCCATCCAGCACCGCTGAGAGGAGTGACGTCAAATGCTCAGCCCTAAGTACGTTACGTCTTTGCGCGACTTCGTCAGGAGGCTGGAGCATCAGACGTCTCAGGACCTATAAATGTCCACTTAGCTTCACCATGTAAATCAATGCTCCAAGTTTATTCTGCAACTTACTGTAGTTTATTTATCTGAACTCTGAAGTGAGACCGCTGGAGCTCTGTTTATTCGCATCGAGTTTTTATTTGAGTTTACCTGTTGAGCTGCCTTTCGTACAAATTTGATCTATGGCCTGCAAGGTGACCACACTGCAAGCTGCTTTTGGTTCATAGTGTGTTTTATAAAACTTGCTGCTCTGTGGAAGTTTAGCATTGGTATGCAGGTAGGGGCTCAGCTTCCCAAATTTCAAAGGAAACCTGCCATGAAAGAAATAACCTTTCAGAAGGAAGCCAAACATGGGAATGATGGCAGCCTACTTATCTTGTGGAAGGGTTTTTCTACTTGCTTTAGATTCCCCATAGTTTGCTTAATATTGTTAGATCAACCTCTTATTGACAATCTCAATTACAAGATTTTTTTTGTTGCTCAATATACTATGCACAATACATTGCTACCTCTGTTGTAGCCCAATCAACTGAAAAGCCCAACAGTGCTTTTAGCAATTTACAAGCAGGTTACAGCTTTGTGTTTTCTCTACTTTTTTTCTTTTTAGTTGTAAATAGAGTAGGGAAGAGGAAACATTGTTCAGATACCAGTTTCGATACTTGGCATTTTCACAAGAGCTACCAGGGTTGCAGCTGTGACAGGGCCTTGAGGCTCCACCACTGTCCTGAAATCATTAGTCTGTATCGTTTTAGAAAAACAGTCACATGACACTAAACAAAAATGTATCAGTAATTGGTATACGTGAGTACTTGGACAAGTACTTGTATTGGTATGGAAAAAATGGTATCAGTGCATCCCTTATATATATATATAT
>NW_017306270.1:613323-623826 GCF_000935625.1 Nanorana parkeri
TATATATATATATATATAACAAATCATACATTAAAACAGGGATGCACAAATCTCAGGAGCTCCATATGCTCCTTAAAAATGACAGCTGCCTCCTAACTTTTGAGTTTTTCTCTAGTCTAGTCTTGGAGCTGGAAAAGTATCTGTACTTGTACCGAGTACGGTACTTGGTATCTGAATATCCCTAATTTTTGCCACATTTATATTTCTGTTTGTGACTCCATTGGTAAGATTTTGTCTTGCTTCCTGTCTCTCTGGATGTGAGAAATGGTGAGAGCAATTGTCACCAGGACAAGAAAGTCAGGAACAACAAAATAAAAATGTCAGAAGCTCTAACCATCAAGCTGACCAATACACCAGTAGTATGTAATAAAAAGAAATAGTATTTGCAATGCGTGTTCTATTTTGCTATAGGTAATGGGGATCAAATCAATGATCATTTTCAGCTGTAGAAAAAGAAAAATCGAAGGAGCAAGATAGAAACATTTTGTCAAACAATAAATTCTCACAGTACATGTGGTTTACGTTCACATAGCTCCATTCATTTCAAAACTGAATTTTAAAGTCAAACAAAAGTTTGACAGAAATAGGTCAGGTCTCTGACGGCATTATCGCATGTTCTGAAAAGATTTTTCATATGAACATTTATGTGAAAATCTACCAGTGTATGGCCGGCTTTATTCCCTGTTCTTAAACATACTCTTGTTTTTGTGTCTGTGTTGATGGAGAGATTTCCCATGACGTCCTGACAGAAAGAGAGTGGAAAACTCCCCTGTAGGGACTTTGCCGGTAGAGAGATTTGAGTACATTTTTCACTATAATGATTAGATAAACACATCAAAGTACACAGCAGAGTACACCTCTAAAAAAAAGACAGTAAACACATAGCTGTTCCCTTCTCCAGACAATGTGCTCATTAATACTGGATGAGTTCCACTTAGAGTCAAGGCAAAATACCAAGGGGGGACTTAAAAGATGGTGGATGTTATCTTAAAAGTTATGTATTAATACATTTTTAAAGAGTGTTTAAAGGTATAAGAAAGCAGCTTTCAGAGACTCAGAAAAGTGGCCATATTTTGAATACCTCTAAGTACTAAGGAAAACATATGGTGGATTTCACAATGGAATATGTGATTGGGATGAAAAAGTACAGAAAATACATATTTGTTGGAAGGGAAGGTTTGATATAACCGGCGGCATCACAGAGCATAATATAAAGATGGGTACATTGCCTTCATCAGTATTCTAGACGATGTCTGTTACTGATGTCTGACCATTATGTAGCAGAAGCCCCCGAGACACACAGGAAAACCGGCATGCAAATTGGCAGCTCAAATCTACAATTAAAATAAGCCCAGATTTGGAGATAACTCTTTTTTTTTTGGTGCGGTCATTATAGGTGCGTTGTGCTAGTTATGACATAATTATGAGGTAATGGTGTTTTTTTTCTGTGTATGGAGGTAAACAGACATTTATTCAAGATGAAAGCGGAGCTTTTTTTTCCAAACCTAGAAATATAATTAAACTTTAATCTAAGAGTTAGGTTAAGTAAAATACTAAAAGCCAGAAATCAATCATTATTGGAGCTTTCAAACCCATGATTTTCAGATGAAAAGTTGTTTAGAGTTAAAAGAGACTCGACAGGAATGAGGTCAAGTTGCTTATAAATCTTAGAAGCAATTTTTCATGTTCTTGAATGGTTTCATAGTCTGGCCCGGGAAGATTGCAGTGGTAAAAGAAGAAAAGCGCTGATGCTCACAGACATAGATCAGTCTATAGCTTCCTACTAGGACCAATAAAGCAAGAAAAAAAATAAAGTGTATCCAGATATCATTTCAGTAACTATTTAAAGCCATTTACTAACAGCCAATTCCCCACCCTCCCTCTCCTGTCTAACCTAATATGTAGAAATTACCCCTCTTGGGCTTTAGCATAGGTCCTGTAGCGCTGCATGAAGGTTGTGCTCATATATTTACTATGATATATAATATAATTACAATGATTTAAAGGGTAGATGATAATGCACATAGAGGGCATACTATTGGGACATATCACATACATACGAGGTGGGACAATTTAATTTCCAGAATGCCCACAGCAGAGCACTATGGTGGTAAGTCACACAGGACTCGAGCTTGTTCTGACATGTTCTAACTTGCACTTGCCTGGGACACAGACCAGTTGACTCGGTCCTTACAGAGTGGTAGAAAAATTAACGTGTATGTGCGTCGTGCTGTTGGTGGAATTTAAGTGACAGTAATCTGGAGCAGCGGATAAACATAACATTTTGTATGCAAATTGGCAAAAGTGCCAGTGAAACTTTAGCTCTGTTACAACAGGCTTATGGTGAATATTCCATAAAGAAATCAGGTGCTTTTGAATGGCATAGGTGGTTTAAGGAGGGGCGGGAAGACTTCATGAAGACCGGATCTCTGGCCTGACAAGTGGATTCTCCACCACGACAATGCTCCTGCACTTGATGTGTTAAGTGTTTGTGAGTTCCTGGACCAGAAATACATTAAAAACTTGACCAACCACCTTATTCCCCTGTCTTAGCTCCCCGTGACTTTTGGCTGTTTCCAAAATGAAAAAGTGCCTTAAAAGGACACAGATTTGATGACATTCCAGACATACAAAGCGCCGTGATAAAGATACTGCACACCATTCCAGAAAACACATTCCAGCAATGTTTCTGGCAGTGGCATAGTTGTTTACAAAATGGTCGCTTCACAAGAGGACTACTTTGAAGGTGACAACAGCCGCTATTGTATAAGTAAGAAAACATTTTTTTACAGTCCATTCCGGGAATTAAATTATCACATCTCGTATCTTGAGATACTGAATTTTGTCTAGAGTTCTGCAATAAACCGGAACTCCCCACACAATTCTCATAGGCAAAGACCTCCCCTCCACCTCTCATGTTTCCCCATAACACTATAATATGCATCCTCACTAGCCAATGTACAAAAGGCAGGAAGAGGGGGTGGACTTTGACACTAAGAGGAAGTGTCAAAACATTTCCTGTCAAAGGGGCCAAGGATTCCTCCCACAACTTACAATTTAGAAAAAAAAAAAAAATTGTAGGGCAACCACACCTTAGGTGTGAAATTTTTATTTGAACTCTCCTATCTGTGTTGAGCCAGTGCGGAACTTTAATCCTATGGGTCTTCTCATACTGACACAAGGAAAAAAGGAAGACAGGGGATGGAGTTTCCATCAGAAGGGCTGAAGAATGTACACATTAAACTAATCTTAAACAGCCCATTCAGCTGGTGCTGCAAAAGTACGCCTCGTTTTTACAAGTATATATTTCTCAGGCTTCATGTATACAGAGATACTTGATGCAGAAGTACATATTGCTCTCGTGTGAAAATCAAGTTTTAGGCCAAATGAGGATTATAATGGAAGAAGCAAATATAAACTTGGATTCTGAAGAGGGACATGTAGAAAGTTACGTGCTTGTTCTCTGACACTTTTTTGTGTTCTCTGAAAAGATTTAAGTGGTGCCAAGGTATAATTCAATGAAGGCCATTCTTTAGATCAGTATAGTAAAACCTTCGGTATGAAGTTTAAGCTGAGTTTGCAGTTTTTCTATGACCATGCTATTTTGGCACCTTGTAAATTTGTGCCTGCTGTGTTTCATGATAGATCTTCAGAAACTCATCAAGTGACAATTTTGGGCTGAAGTCCATAAATGCAGCTGGCTGCACTACAGATTGAGTCTCTGCCAGATGATTTGGCTACCCAATGCTCTGAGAAAATGAGTAGAACTATAATTTGTTTATTACTGTTCCACTTTGTCAAAGCTTCAATCTCGTGAAGAAATACTCCCAAATGCAGTATGTACTGCACACTTATAAACTTTGATTGGTCATTAGAGGCTGTCAGAGGCTGGGCTTGTGTGGTTTTGAAAAACGCTACTAAAATGATACCAACTATATATGTTACAGAGAGTTAAAATAATAGTTCAGTCTTCCCTGTGGTTACTGTACAGAGGATGATGCCCCGTATGGCTGTACATGTCTAATGCTGGCTGTGGGTGCAGGGCTTCGGTTTTCATCCAGGTATATCTGTAGTGGCCTGCAACATTTAGGTGTCCAAAAGTTAGTGCAAGATATCTGGGCAAAGGGATTTTGGTGCTGAGAGCAAACATACATTTAGTGTACGCACCGATGCTCCCTCAACCATCATCTATCCCCAACACTTAACAACAACGTACACTTAAAGTGACACTAAGCTCAGGAGTCAAAGGTGGTCATATTTGTTCTCCATGGTCTGTGTGTGTGTTGGAAAATAGCCACTGCTACAATCTGATTGGACTACAATCAGGACCGGATTTACTCTCCCTGTTCCACGGTGCACCCCTCCCCCCTAGGAGAATAGCAACCGGGACAGCGGGGGGCGGCAGGGTTAGTTTGACATTTTTTATTGTTTCTTTATTTGTTTTTTTACTTTATCACTTTTTAATTTTTTAATTTATTTTTTCTTCATTTGATTTATCTTATCTTTTACTTTTTTATTTTTTATAATTATTATTATATTTTGTATTTTAAATATTTTCTTATTTTTTAAAATAATTTTTTACTTTATTTTCTAATTTTTATTTATGTAATTTTTTTTAATCAATTTTTATTTTTTTTACTTAACTTTATTGCTATCACACAGAAGATAACAAGCCCCTGTGTGATAGCATTTGGAGGTGACCGGTTCTCTTTATACAAACAAGTGGTTTCCCAGTGCATTTAGCCCTGCTGTGCAAAGCAGGGCTAAATGTAGAAAACAAATTACCACCCGGCGTCCGGAACTGCATGTCACGGGCGTCGGTGGCCTTGTTGGGAATCTGGGCCTGGCTACAATCTCATGTTTAGTTTACTAATTTTATTGAAAATAAAAGTCCATCAGAAGAGTGAGCTTGTGATAATACATAGATAGATAATATATCTATCTATCTATCTATCTATCTATCTATCTATCTATCTATCTATCTATCTATCTATCTATCTATCTATCTATCTATCTATCTATCTATCTATCTAGCCTATTTTTCATTGTATGTATTGTTTAAGTTACAGCAGAATTGTGAATACATGCTGATCGGTGCTTACTGTACAATTACAGTGACAATATGACAGTAGGTTCTTGTCGTGGTAATTATACACTTATTTTTATATTGTTACGGTGATAATCATGCTCCCCCTCTCCTTGCTACCAGCAAGTCTTACATTTCAAAGTGCCATAAAATAATAGGTAAGTGTATGTAAAATAGGCCAATTATCCATTTAATAAAGAGGTTGAGCACTTGACCATATTGAAAACACGGCCTGTATAATTACGTCTGTGCAGGCTAAACCACGGCGACTGTTCATTTCTCGTTATAGAAATGCGGAAGGCTGTGCTAAATTAAAACATGGCCTTTTTTTTTTTTTTACATTTTAACTCATAATGAGCTCACCAGCTATTGTTTGTTTTCAAGACGGAATAGTGAGGGGGAGTTAACATGGGTTGTAATTTGGTGACTTTTGACTGAAACATAATGTGGAAAAAAAAAAAAGTATTTTGATGTCACTGGGGGAATAACTACTGGTAATTATCATTTGTGACATGTGAATTTTAAAAGGAAGAAAGTAATTTCCAGTGATTGCTAACTAATCTTAGGGACATTACTTTGTGCAATTATTAATATTAGAATATAAAAGGGTTTCAATAATTTCATGCAAAAAGAAAAGCCTTTATATAGCACATACAATTATTCACTGAAAAAATGATAAATGTAGTAGGGAACATGTCAAGGGTAGAAATATGAAAGCTGGCACTGCAAACTTGAGCCGGGAGGACAGGGCCAGCATGCAGAGAGGTAGGTGCAGGGGAGGATGGACAGGCTGCAGTCTTATTACAAGTGATCTTGGCGACATCGCCAAGATCACTTGTAAACAAACAAGTGGTTTCCACCATTCTCATTTTTTTCTAGGTGCAAAAATAACAGTTATACTCTCCCACACTTCTGAGCTAACTGGCTGTTACCATGCTCGCTCCAGTGATGGTATGTCCCTCGGCGTCCTCACGGTCAATACCCGAGTGTTACATAGTTAGGTTGAAAAAAGAAACAATTCAATCATGTTCAACCTATAGAGATATGAAAAACAAAAAAAACAAAAGAGAAAAGCCTAAACAGAACGCTATGCCCACAGCTACCCCCTGTTGATCCAGAGGAAGCAAAACCCCCCTATAAAGCATGGTTCAATTTGCTCCACCAGGGAAATAATAATAATTTCCTGATCCCATAATGCAATCTGATATTCCCCGGATCAACAATCTCTGGTGCTTAATATACCTATATGAACGCAATATCCACTAATATTCTGTGCATTTACGAATACATCCAGATTTTTTTCAAAACAATTAACTGAGCTAACTGTGAAGAACCCTTTTCGTATGCAAAGGTTAAACCTTTTTTCCTCCAGGCGCAAAGAGTGCCCCCTTGTCCTTTGCAGTGACCTTAAAGTGAATACTTTGGCACCAAGCTCACTATATAGACCATTTATGTTTTTATTTAAGTGTAATAGACCTGGTAACTCATGGGACCTTAGACCGCTGAACCGGAGGGGGAGAGAGGCTGAAAAGACCGGTATAAAGCTGGCCATACACCTATAGATTATCTGCAGATTTTCTATGGTCAGAAGGAAAAAGTGCAACAGATTCCTCCATCTACGCTAAACTGTGTGGATGGAGGAATCTCCTGCTGGGCCAAGCTTTAGTATCTTGCTAGTCGGCTCCGCTGGCTCTCAAAATACCTGAACAATATGATTGGATGCAGGCATTGTTCAGATATTTTGAGAGCCAGCTGGCCGACTAGCAAGATACTGAAGCTTGGCCCAGTTGGAGATTCCTCCATCCACACAGTTTAGCGTAGCTGGAGGAATCTGCTGCACTTTTTCCTTCTGACCATAGAAAATCTGCAGATAATCTATAGGTGTATGGCCAGCTTTATACCGGTCTTTTCAGCCTCTCTCCCCCTCCGGTTCAGCGGTCTAAGGTCCCATGAGTTATCAGGTCTATTACACTTTTTCTGTCTGACCATAGAAAATCTGCAGATAGGAGTATGGCCAGCTTAACAGCCAGCCATCTCAGGTTAGCATACCTTTTTTATTTTTGCACCTAGACCAAAACAAGTTTTTCTTTAATAAGTCATAAAGTAATGGGGAATCCAAAATGTTACAGTTGTCCCCAATACAAGAGGTAAGCCTGGCCATACACCTATCAATTTTTTCATTCAACCTGCAAAGAAATTGACCCAATTCCTCCATCAACACAAACAGTGTGTCGATCGAGAAATCCCACTGTTTACATTGTATTCTGACATGTGCCACCACATACCTGTCAGAATACCCGATCACAGCGGGCAGCTCACTGGCTGCCAGCTCTGATCGATTGATCATTTTCCAGCCGGCTCCTTCGATCAGCTGACCGAGGAATGCCAGCTGAAAAGGGAGCCAACACACTGCGAAGTTTGGTCAATACATTTAAAAACCGCCCAAAATTCGACCAGTGTATGGGCACCTTAAAGTGGAATTAAAGGCAACTTTTTTTTCCCTCACCCCAACGTTATTGAAATCACTTACCTTAAATGATGTCTCTTAATCCGATCTTCTACTTCTTTCCTGACGTTTTCAGCCTTCTCTCCAGCGCTGACTCCTCTGGGCTTGCTGGCACTTCCTGTCCCACGGTGTCTGCATGCGTCCATAGACTTACCTTGCGTCCCTCCTCGCGTCCCGGCCGAAAATGTGAACTGCGCATGTGCGTGCCCTAAGTTCCTTTGCGGCCGCCCAAGAATTTTCACATTTTCGGACGGGAGCGCATGGGGAAGACACAGGTAAGTTTAAACCACTGTTAAAGCGTTTACAAAAAAAAAAACTTTTTGCATAGATCTACTGCTTGCTAGCAGTAGATCTATGCAAAAAAAGCTGAGGGTTTAGAAACCCTTTAAGGGTAAGTCTTGGGGACACCTGTTCTGGTGCCATAAAGATACTATCATAGGATATTCCTTGCCCTTTTGTTTCCAGAATTGTGTTCTCTCACTTATAGATATTATTAACATTATAAAATTGATGTTCTGTTGGAAATTTTAATACAAAACGAGGGCGTGATAACAAATTATAATCTCTGAAATCTGTTTTACTTGGGAAACAATTGCTCAGTTTTTGCAGTCGCATTCTCCGGAGCTCAGTTAATAATGCATGTAAATGATAACGTCTACTCATACTTTCGAAAGCTGCTTCATATGATGCAGGAACAGCTTGTTATTCCTGCCATAATTCTTTCTCACATCAAACCGTGAACTGAAAATTATGCACTGGCAGATTATAGCTAAAAGATATGGGGCAGCAATTTAGTATCCGGCTTTGTAAACCGAAACATACTCTCCAATTCTAACCTAAAGTGTACATATGGGAGACGTCAGAGTCAGAGCAGATACTAGGCTTCTAATGGTTTGTATTTGCATAACCATAGGCATGACTGCCACATGGCAATGCCTGGGCTTGTTGAGTGGTTGCTCAGGGCCAAGAGATTGCTTTTCGAGGGGCATGTTTATTCTTTTTATCATCCCTACAGGGTTGCTTTAAGATGGCCATACACATTTTCACAGTTTTAAAGCATATCTAAATCCAAAAACAAAAATTTTACATATTTCAACTTTCAGCTGATTTGAGCTTACCGTTCCATAGACGATGTGGCTGTATTTTTTTTTTCATTTTCATTGGTATAAAGCTGTCAGCACTAAGTTAAAAAAACCCCCAAAGTTATACTTACCCAAAGCTCTGAGCCAGCCAGCTGTCATTGTGCTCCCTCCTGCCTATCCCCTCCTCCGCAGCTGATTTGAATGTTCCTAAGCGTCTTCACGTCTATGCACAGTGTATAGACGTTCATAATTTACAGGACCTTTGACCGAGGGGGAGAAACACTTCAGAGACCACTTCAGAGTCTAAGAAGGAGCCGGCTCTGAGCTTTGGGTGAGTATATATTTGTTGTTTTGTTTTTTAACCCAGGCACAAACAAGCAATCAACCCTAGCAGTATGAGGGTAGCCCCGGTGCAATGGTTGATACAAATAATCCTGGAGTTCTGATTTAAACACAGTGGAGTTGAGTAAGTAAGGTCACCCTGGGGCAGGAAGTGTGTTATTCACAGGATTACCAGTGAAAATAAAGAAACAAAACCTGGAAAAAGATACTAAAGCTGGCCATCCACCTATAGATTATCTGCAGATTTTCTATGGTCAGATGGAAAAAGTGCAACAGATTCCTACATCTACGCTAAACTGTGTGGATGGAGGAATCTCCAATTGGGCCAAGCTTTAGTATCTTGCCAGTTGGCCCCGCTGGCTCTCAAAACACCTGAACAATGCCTGCATCCAATCAGATGGATGGAGATGACAGTTTGGGTGATACTTTGAGACGAGGTTGGAGATATAGCCTGGGGCAGAGTTGTGGATGGCTTTGTAAGTGGTTGTTAATATTTAGAATTGTATCCTTTGGGCGATTGGAAGCCAGTGGAGGGATTGGCAGAGGGGGATTGCAGACACTGAGCGGTTGCTTAGGTGGATGAGTCTAGCAGCTGTATTCATAATAGATTGAAGGGGGGGATAACCTGTGTAGAAGTCGGCCAATGAGGAGGGAGTTGCAATAGTGAAGAGAGATAACAAGTGAGTGGATGAGTAGCTTTGTGGTTTCATTGCTATGAAGCTACATAGTAAGGCAAAGAAAGTAGTGAATGTAAGCCATGGGGCGGTTATATTTATCAAAAACAGTAACATTTTGTCTAACATCTGAGCTTTGGAACCCCTGGCTAGCACATCTCGGTGGGTCACAGTAACCAAAAATAGTTGTTGCATATATAACGCCGTCCTTGTAGCACATTCTACTACTCCTTTCTCGGAGCAGATTTCTCATTTTGTTTTTCAGCGGATGAATACACCATTGGACAGTTTTTAATGTCCTTATTCTGGTATTCTCTTGAAGCCAGGCAGTCGCAAGTTCCCTTTGTTCTGCGCTGCCTCGTCGTGGCTTAAGGCCATGTAATTCTCGTCGTCTTATTGCTGTGTGTGACTGATAGCCCAATTCATTGTGTGCAATCATTCTTTGGACTCTGTGACCTGAAAACAAAACCCGTACCTTGAGATCTGTAGGCAACCCTACTCATTGTTTGGATATTAGCAACATGACTCACCATAGACATTTTTTTTATTATCGCCTTGACCTTTGCAAACACCGACTCTTGATTTTGATTCTGCAGAACTGCTGGAGTTGTCTGCCATCTTGCCCCCTGTGCACTGGAGTCTGACTACAGCAAAAATGGGTGCAGTATTAAATGGCATTCTATATATTAGGCCACACTGCTGCATTGTTTATTAAGCTCTTTTTCTAAGTATTTTCCCGGAAAGGTTGTCTTTTACCCTTCAAAGCATAAATCATTTTGTTCCATCATCCAGATATTATCTTCGGTATACATC
>NW_017306270.1:623853-656627 GCF_000935625.1 Nanorana parkeri
CAGCTTCCCGGCGGTCTCAGTACACAGAGGTGTCTGCCGTAAGCTTGTATAGCTGAGCTTCGGTTTTACATTGTCACAGAGCTGATATAATATATCATTTCTGCACGCTGCTAACTATGTTAAGCCTTGATGTTTCTTGACTGCTATATTATTGCTTTGTGTGCTGTATATTCCCCTAAGTCATTTTTTTTCCGCCATCGCACGGTGAGTTTGAGACAAATGGATATCTGTTGGATGATTGGCGTTAAATTGTCACCTGTTCCAGAGGTGAACCTATAGGCAGCGTTAAATGAAGAAATATTGTGGCTATTGTTGTGGGGATATAAGTGCGGTATTGTATACAGACTCCAATGATATAGAAGTTATAACAGTAACCTTTAGAAACTCAATGGGGGAATTCTATTCAGGAGACAACACAGGTTTTAAGTTAACAATAAATATCAATTTTAATGATGCATGGTTAAGCTGGAATTTGATGAAGAAACACAGAATTGTTCTCAGGTGAACAGATACTAGCCTCATGCAATGAAATATTAGATCTACCCAAGAAGGAACTGTGAAGACAGAAATAGAAGAGACGTCATTGCTGACATGCTTTTCTTCAGTACTTACGGAGACATTGATGAAAAAAAGAAAGACAAGCACACAGTTAATGAAGTACCAGGTCACTGACTCCTTAGTATGTGACACCAGCATTCATGAGGACAGCTCAAGGACTGTCCCCTTTAGGGCCAGTGCACACCTAGGCGACACTGCACTGCAAGGCAATCATGAACAATTCCGCGCGGTCACGGAGTCGCTCAGCACAGATGGTCCTGCTGTGGGTGCCATTATTTTCTAATGGCACCCCAGTTGCGCCAGGCAGATTGCGCAGTTTCCCACCGCGATTACGTCCGGTGCATCCGAACATGATCACGACTGAAACAGCTGAATGTCGTGTATCGCAAAAAAAGGTACATGGACCTTTTTTCTGTGATTGCCTCGCAGATGTCACCCCATTGAAATCAATGTGGCCGTTCGGAAATCGCTGCCTGCATTGTGCGTCTGCACCGGCCCTAAAGCAAAACTCTGGGTAAATATTTTCTTAACCCTTGCAGTGGGGCTACCCCCGTACTGCCAGGATTATCAGCTTGTTTTTGTCTAGGTCCAAAAATAGAGTTATACTCACCCGATCTTCCGAGCTGGTTTGCTCTTGGATCGGTCCCTAGAGCCTCTCGGCTGCAGTGGTCTAAAGTCCCAGAGTCATCATGTTGTATAAACATGAAAAATTGAAAGAGTTTTACCCCATGTGTGTTTTACCCCATGTGTGTTTTACCCCATGTGTGTTTTACCCCATGTGTGTTTACACTTGGGGTGTGATAAGTAAGGAAAATCTTTTAATGAGGGGGGTTGTTCTGCAGGTGTGCGGCTTCCGTAATGTTCGGACCGGGGTGTCCAACAAGTGTGCTGTAGGAAAACAAAAATTGTAGACGGCGCAATAAATGTGGTAGAGCAGGGTATGCGCGTCAGTGATGTACTCACCTAAGGCTGGGTGAGCATTCGCTTGTAACTGTCGGGTTGAGGTGGAGCGGATGGAGTGGAGCAGTAGTGGGAACGGTCCCTCTTTTGCAGGGTGGTGTGGTAGTTTAAACCAAATAGAGCAGATGGAGACACAAAAGCAAGGAGGTGAGGTATAAAGTGGTGAGTGAAGAAGGGGTGGACTTCTGTAACTCACCGTGGAGATAATGGAGAACGGCTCCACCTCAACCTGACAGTTACAAGTGAATGCTCACCCAGCCTTAGGTGAGTACATCACTGATGTGCATACCCTGCTCTACCACATTTATTGCGCCAGGTAGTGGCACTTCCGTCTCCAATTTTTGTTTTCCTACATGTTCTATAAACAGTGTATAGGATGTGAGGATTCCAAGAGACATTCCATCACTGTAGTAGAGGAGGAGACAGGATGCAGGGAGCACTGTAACAGCCAGCTTTCTCAGAGGATTGGCTGACATCCAAATGGCAGCTCATTTTGTTAAAATGCACATATTAGGTCTGAAGATTACATAAAACCCTTTTGTTAACTTGGTTTAAAAAAAATTTTTTTTGCATATGTCCAGTGCTTGCTAGCAGTAGATATATGCAAAAAAAACCACGAAGCTTTAATTATACCTTTAACTATACAAAAATCACTTCACCTCCCTTCCAGACATGGCTGTTATGTGAGGCAGAGCTGCGCAAATCTCAGAACTGGATGGACAGAAATACATGTTAAAGTAAAATGGCTCCCTTATATACTGTATATTTCAACGGTGTATATAGTTGTTTATCTGAAGTTCAGCTCTAAATTCACATCCATTGTCTACATCATAACAATTTAGTGCAGGGTCTTATACTAAGAAACATTTTCAGAAAGTGTGCTTGGATTTACTGCTTCAATATTGCCAAGTGTACCCACACCATTATAGACATGGCTGACAGTATGAAATGTCTCTGATAACATGTTCATGTGTTGTTGGACTGTAGCTGTGCTGCGCTCAGTTTGTTATCCAACTGCTGATAGATTTGTTGATCTAGTGAGATTTAAAGCTCGGCTTGTGTGCGGCCTCAACCGCGAGGAGACCACCGGCTAGTCTTCTTGTGATAAACACGACATGTTCAGGCACTGCATACTAAAAGGTTTTCTAGAAATACAACCCATGTGAGCTGCACCATGAAGTGAAATAACAAAGGATCAGACCAGGAAGAAGCTTCATTTAGCAGGTTTAATGATAATAGCTGCAGCTGATAACAGGTGTAAGCAAGTAAAAAAACAAACAAACAAACAGAGGGACCTCAGGCCCCTTTTTATAAGAAATGTTACAATACAACATCATTGGCTGCCAAGGACTACGTCACAGCAACTAGCCATTAATCTGACATTCATTAGACATCATGTCTCCTAAGTAGGGTTGCCACCTTTTCTTCAAGCGAAACCTGAACACACTCTAGCGACTAGCCGACATTTTTTGGGAGAATGAGTCGTGGGCTTATGCATATGTAAAAAGCGCCACCCATTCATATGTAAATATCACAAGCAAGCCTATTTTCAGTGGGGGGCCAGTAGCCCCCATCTCAATTTTGGTTGCCCCTGTCTGCCTGACATCTTGTGTCCGGGTTTCTGCTGCCATGAAACCCGGACACAGCATTCAAAACCCGGACTGTCCGGGTGAATCCTGGACAGGTGGCAACCCTACTCCTAAGTTGTTCTAGACCAGGGGCGTCCCAAGGCAGAGTGGGTACCGGGTGACACCCCTCAGTGACGCCATGGGGAAATGCACGTGACCTCATCAGGCATGCACAACGTCATCACGTCACACGCAGTTACCTGCCGGCGGCCATCTGTTTTTAGACTGAATTCCATTATTCTCTGTGCTTGATTTATTTTTTTCACATTATTGTACTTTTTGTCTGTGCTGTCCCATCCCTTTTTCCTATATTTTATAATGGTTCTGGTTAAATGAAACATCAAGTTTCATTTAAAAGGGGTGTAAAGAGCACCTATGTGGAAGCACTGATTTGTAAAGGGACTGTAAAAGCAAAGATCTCTAAAAGTCTCACGTAACAGACTCCAACAACTTGGTCATGCATGGTCTCTGGTCATCTTCTGTATCATACCTCCAATCACTGACCATCACCTGTTGCATGCTTGCAGTCTCTGACCATCTTTTGTAGTATGCCTGCAGTCTCTGACCATCTTTTGAAGTATGCCTGTAGTCCCTGATAGGGATGAGCTCAGTTTTGGACTGAACCTGGTCTGAATCTGAGCTCCTGTGAACCCAGAACCTCCCGAACAAGAATGGGCAGCACAGAAAAGCTTCCTATCAGCTGAAAGCAGGAAATTCCCCACCCACAGCTTGAAGCAGGCAAACTGACGTCATTGACCTTATATGGCCATGTGCCAGTATTTGTTAAATGATCAAATTTGTGGCCATATAAGGTAAAGCACAAACATCCCGCCACTTTGTTTACCTGCAGCTGCAGGTCGGGTAATGCCTGGGATTGGATGGCAAGTGCCCATGGCACGTTCTTGTCCAGAGAAGCTGAGGTTCAAACCAGGTTTGGTCCAAACCAGAGCTCATGCATAGTCTCTGAACATCTCCTGTTGCAGGTTTGCAGTCTCTGACAGCTTTCTGTAGCATTTAATTCACTGAATATTATGGGTGGCTCTTTGGAGACTTCAGGAGCCGCACCAAAGGCTCCCTACATCAAGCGAGTTGACCACCACTGCTATAGAGGTTCCCAAACCATTCATCATTTTATCCAAAATGCTTTTGCTACTCACATAAATCACTATATAGCCAGACAGCGATGGGCCCCGTGTGCCTCCGGCACTATTAGCAGTTACATCATTTTACTTTGCCATACTTGTACTTTAAGTAAGTGACTGATTTAGACAGCAGCCTGCGCTCACTTCAAGTACCCAATTAGAGTCAGGGGACATTATATCAGTTAAAATTTCCTCTAAAACTGATAAGATGTGTAAATGGAACACAAGGCAAATATTACTCCTTTAATAAATGAGGACTTCCTGTACAGCTTAAAGCAGTATTTTTCTTTCCACCATGTCTTCTCTCTCTCGTTTGAGCAGTTAATAGGTTTATTAGTCTTACAGAAAAAGCATATACTTGATTTTATTAATCATGAGTAGCCGAAGGGTACAATGGGACCATCAAAGGTTTTTTTTTGAGTGTGTGTGTGAGATTTGATGGAGATTCTCTGCTTTTTAAATGAAAACAAAACTATCAGCATTCTGAACCAGAAGGAAACGACGTTTAATAGCAGTTGCCTGTGGCACTTCTGGGTTCCTGTCACATAGCGATGCACAGGTTGGTGGAAGTGCTTG
Source organism: Nanorana parkeri (assembly GCF_000935625.1). NCBI lineage: Eukaryota > Metazoa > Chordata > Amphibia > Anura > Dicroglossidae > Nanorana > Nanorana parkeri. The sequence goes on from NW_017306270.1 coordinate 628,718, forward strand.
CTATGATTGAGAAGGGCCATACATTATACACTTTAGCACAGCATTTTTCAAGTACAAAGAATATTGTGTATCTAGCTTTTTTTTTCCAGCACGTGTTCCTCTAACATGCTCCTCTGACAGCATGTTTGAAGATTGCATTGTATAGAAATATAAAAAAGGTAAAAAGAAAATAGGTTCCACAGGAAAATAGGTTTTGTATTGTGTCAGGAGATATGTGGCTTTGCTTTAAAGTATTCACATCTGCAGTTCAAAGAAATTCCTTCCATATTTGTAAAAAAATTTATGCTTAGGCACAACATACAATTTCCTGTCACTCCGCTTTTAAGTGGAAAGGCATAAAGTATGCTTACATTGGCAGAGACCTAGGTTCAGCCATTGTAGGCCTTGTTCAGTAAAGGGAATCTATACAAAGGGGAAAATTACCCTCTTAGACGATTGTCACCAGAACAGATGCGTCTCCGGCTCCTGTACCATATAGTGGTAGATGGGGAGGGCTGGGCGCCTGCTGAGGTGTGACTCCTGCAGGCTGGGGATGCTGCTCTTGTCAGGTGGAGGGTGACCATGCAGAATTTCTGTGGCATTCTCCAAGTGCACCCCAAAGAGCATGCAGCCCAGCATGGCATGCTTGTGCTTTCCTTGTGACCTCTAGTTCTGAGGACCATCCAGGAGTTTTCACCAACTGTGAATGTGATAATAGATTGAGCTGGCAAAACTGTCAACAAAGCTGTGCCAATCTTAGGAAGAGGGAGGGTAGATGGGCATGTTCAGCTTGCTGGTCAACTCCATAGAGGCCAGTAACCCCTCCCCTTATCCTTTTAACACCTAGCTATATCTCTCCCTATGACTCCCATCTTCACCAATCAGCATGGCATTCTTGTGCTTTCCTTGTGACCTCTAGTTCAGGACAGCACTAAAATGATGGATTTTCATTTTTATTTTGGAGTCAGTGGTCACCATAAGAAATGGAGAGGGTAAATCTACTCGCCAAGGACCAATACAGTAATAAAAGCCTGACTGAGGTTCTGATCCTTCCCTACTCTATACGAAACAAAAAAAAAGAAAAGGTTTGGCTATACATACACTTTAACTGCATGCAGGTATTGGAATACATTACAGTAAATTTACTAAGACTGGAGAAGACAGAATCTGGAGTAACTGTGTACGGCAACCAATCAGCATCTTCAGCTCGTTCAAGTAGTATTAAAGTCTCTTTTTTTTAAACAAATATATACAGCTAGCAAGCAGTAGATATATGCAAAAACATTTTATAAAATAAAAAAGTTACCAAATAGGTAAAAATGTACCTGTCTCCGCTGTTCGCTCCCGGCTGCACAATCCAGCTTCCCCGAACGGCCGCACAGGAGGATGTGTGCGGGTGCATGCAAAGTGGAGATCACCGGCCGGGAGAAGAAGAGAGACACACTGTAAGGCCTCATTCACACTGCTAAGAGCCGGCCTGTATAGATCCGTGCGGCGTGCAGGGCCATATTGGGCCGCTCCCAGGAAGGACTGGCGCTGCGTATGATTGTACGCAGCAGCCTGTTCTTCTCTATGGGTGTAGGCGGCCGTACGCTTACCTGAACTACACATCGGTGCAGGCGTATGTGCTCATACGCAGACAGGGTGGATTCTGTCTGCGTCCGAGCACAGACACCTGCACGGATGTGCAGTTTGGGTGAGCGTATGGCGGTGTACCCCCATAGAGAAGAACAGGCTGCTGCGTACAATCACACGCAGCACCTGTATTACCCGGGAGTGGCCGTGCAGGCCGCACAGATCGGTACGGGCTGGCTCTTAGCAGTGTGAATGAGACCTAAGTCAATGCATGCAGCTGAGAGGGTGCACGTCAGACAGACTCCGTGAGACGCAGAAGATATAGGAGTCTGCCCTGGATAAGAGACCAGCACCAGCACTAGAGGAACTGCTGAAAACTACAGGAAGGAAGGAGTTGATCGTATCAAGAGACATCACCTAAGGTAAGTCCTTACAGCAGTTTTTTTTGGGGGGGGGATGGGGGTTTATTGTCGCTTTCAGTCAAGCTTCAATAATGAAAGATAGGAGCTGATGGGTTTTGTTGCTGCTCTTATCACAGATCTTGTCATTGTGCTGTAGCTGTTATATGTTAGATAATAGTGCAGAAACTTGAGAGGCTCTCTGAATTACTGTTATTATGCTGAAATTTGCCTAAACAGCCAGACAATTGTTGTATTGTTGTTGCTGAGACTATTCATATCAATTGTCAGTTTGGTTATTTTGATAACAACGTACAGTACCAAGAATTAATTTCAAAGATAGCATAAAGTGTCTAACATTACTATGAGCTCTTTTGTCTAGAGAAGATGACAGCGGGAGACAACATTGTGCAAAGTGAAATGTTACATGACCCTCATCTTTTCACTCTTACAAGTCCTCTGTAACTCCATGACCGCCGAGAATCATAGTTAACCACTGGCATGTAATTGATACCATTTTTTATTCCCTGCACACCCGCCACCATATAAAGTACTAGACAAACTTTTGAAGGGCAAGGCCACAGCTTTATTGATTTTACTAACATTATAATTTCACAACTCTTTCATGTTGTACATTCATTTGTGGCGGGCGGTCACAGATAAACTGTGAGCACACACATACAACATAACCTTATAACATAACATAACATAGACCACCTGTTTTCACCATCAGTTCAAGACAGGCGTCCAACCATCCAGGAGTTTTCACCAACTGTGATTGTGATAATAGATTGAGCTGGCAAAACTGTCAACAAAGCTGTGCCAATCTTAGGAAGAGGGAGGGTAGGTGGGCATGTTCAGCTTGCTGGTCAACTCCAAAGAGGCCAGTGACCCCTCCCCTTATCCTTTTAACACCTAGCTATAGCTCTCCCTATGACTCCCATCTTCACCAATCAGCAGACGCTTACACTTGCATCCAGGGAGGGGTCTATACTAACAACCCCTCCCAGTTTCATAATTCCAGCAGCCAAGGCTCCCTTTCCTTAAAGGTCTTTGAGTGTTTTTTTTTTATGTGTGCATGTTTTCCATGTTTTTGTTTTAGCCAATGGAAAGCTAGTTATTAGGAGAACCAGATGGTTGTTTGGTGCAAAATCACACAAACAACATGCATTTTGTAGCTGCTCCCACTGAAGCCTCTACGGCCAAAAAAAAGTGTGATTCTGTCTGGACTTTTGCAAGCATCAGGTGACACAGTGCATAGGTGTGAATGAGCACCATTGAAAATAATGGGATTATCCCTGTTGAGCGTAGTTGCACTTTTGGGAAACACACAACAAAACGGTTAGGTGTGAGTGGGGGCTGAACAAATAAAAAATATCTGAGAATTAGGTTGGATTTACACCTTTCCTTGTGTGTGGTTAATAATTTTTATTCACTTTTGTTTAGGATTCGGAACTGCTTTGTTGGATACTGTCAGCCAATAAAGTTTTGAGTAAAGTTGAGTTTGCTATGGAAGTAGCTGGTTAGCATACACTGGAAATAGGTCAAAATGCATGCTACGTGCTTTTATATGCGCTCCCATTGCCATCAGCAGGGCTACATAAAAAAATGAACTTTTTTGTTGGCCAAAGCACTTTAACTCATAGATAACTATCCCCATTAAAAACTACGACAAAGCTGTACATGCGTTTCTGTGTGTGTGTGCTAATCACAAAAGATTAGGACACAAAAGTGAATAGGGTCACAGAGTGTCTGTATAACCCAGGAAAATGTAATTTATTGTTTACCTGCATAGCTCCAGATATAGATTAGGGTAGGGCCCTACATATACAATATGTATATCCTGTTAGAGGATCATTATATAGATCATCACATACGTAGTGATAATGATCCTCTATCCTCTAACAATCTATAGATTGCTATGTGATGGGTGTAATATTTTAACTCACTCCTGTCCATTTCTACACAAGTTATACAGCTTTCCACACCTAAAAGAAACCAAAAATAATCCTTTATAAAGTAAGCACTTAAAATGTTCAAAAATGAATATCTCATATTAATTTATATTAGGAAACCTCTACATTTAATATTCACAGAAACCATTAAAACAAACACATACTCCACTAATGTGGATATAATGAACAGCCTCTCATGACAGATAAAACAGCTTGCTGGCTCAGCTTAGACCTGGGTCTTCACTACTACAAACCTCCATATAGCAATTATAAAAATGACGACCACAATCACCAAGTAACAGTATATTTAATAAGTGTTATTAAACCTTTGCCCCTCCGCCCATCTATTATTTAAATGTGTGAAAATAAAATGTGTGCATGGAAAAATACAGTTTAGTGGGTTACTCCGACAACATACGCATGAGCTGGTGCGTTCATAATCATTCTATGTGTCAAGTATAAAAATACAAATATAAACCAACCAACAATGCAAATACTAAACAACAGAAACAAAAAACACCTAATACAATGTCAATGGGAGAGGAACCAAAAATACATATTAATATGTATAACAATGCACCAGGGGTAGGCAAGCTCCGGCCCTCCAGCTGTGGTAAAATGATAAATCCATCATGCTTCAGCCTCTAGGAGTCATGTCTGTGGCTGGCAGAATCTTGCAATGCTTCATGGGATTTGTAGTTGCATCACAGCTGGAGTGCCAGAGTTTGCTTATCCCTGTTATACAGGTTTATTTTTGCTGCTTTTAGATTGAAAGTAGATTTGACCTTTGTGAACAAACCTTTACTTTTTATATTGGATGGTGCGGCCAAAAATTCTTCTCCAAGCCTATAACCTAGAAAACCAAACAGTACTCCTTGGTTAATACCTAAATCTTTTACTGAGAGAAAACATAGTGTTACAGGGAGGGAGCTGGGTTTCCAGTTCTTTCCAGGTTTTCTGGAGTATAACTGGGATCTGGGTCTCTTGAGATTTCTAAGTCTTGAAATCTCCAGTCCTGGGGCCAGGTGCAGCCAATTGACAGGCCGGACTGTCCATGTGACTGATAACAGTCCTATTAAGAGAGTGGACAGAGAGGAAGAGGCAGTCAGTGGTGCAGGAGTACATGCAGAGTGTGGGAGATGCACGTGTGTATGTGACACACAAGACTCTGAGCTGGAGTCTGGCTGGAGAGGCCAAAATGGCCTGTGGCACATGCTGTGTGTGGGCGAGACCAGGAGGGAAGAAAATAAAGTTTTATTTGCAGATACGGCTGGCTAAGGATCCTTAAATACCGTAAACGTTACAACATATATACACATATGCACACAGTATACACACATACACACACCCCCATATTCGACTCCTCCAACACCAAAGTTACCAATACCTCATAGTTTTAACAATTCTTACAAAACAAAAAACTTTTGCGTTTTAGATAATGTAACCCCTTACCAACAGCCCTTTAATGGGTTCTTTACATCGATGGCCTGTATTTGGGCTCTGGATCATGTGATTGGCTGTGACTAGGAGTTATCCACAACAGCTTTGTTACAGTGCTGGCGGCGCCAAATGAATGCATTCCCGGGACAAAACAGTGGGACCGCAATATGGATATATGTGGAAGCAAAACATTAAAGCAAAGCTAAAGCCAAACCTTTTTTTACTTTGCTTCTCTTTTGGGTCACAGGAGTACATTCGCTAATGTACTTCGGTGACCCAAATTCAGCAGGCTACTGCCACTATATGCTGACAGCACAGAGCCACGCTACAGCTTGCGAAGAGATACTGATAATATTGTCGGGATCCACCCAGCTGCCTGATTGACAGCTGGCTCTGCCTCTCTAGGGTCAGATCCAGCTGTGCCCACCCCCTCCTTTGTCTGTTCCTCCAATGAGCGCTGGAAAAAAAGAGGGGAGGAGGGAATCCCTGTAGGGAGCAGTGACTGACACCCATCACTCTCTGTAGGGAGGAGACCGTGAGCTGAGCAATCAATGGTTAAAAAATGCTCAGCTCTCAATCCCAGTGCTACCCGCTGACTGTAAGTATTGGGAAGAATATATTTTTCATTTCCCAATACTTCTCCTTTAAAGCTCACTGTGTGCTGCCACATGTATATGCATATGGCTGGCGGCAACAGGTCAAGTAAACAAAATATGATATTTCAAGAGTGAGCAGTAACTTCTTTGCATCCTCAATTTATGATTCATCCTACCTGCTTGCTAACTGTATGATAAACACATTTTGTTTTACCAATTAGATGTTTTTCATGTCTTCTTTTATATATCAGAGATTAAAGAATGCATTATTATTTCCACTGAGGCAATTAAAATCTGAAGGTGGCCATTTTCATTTTGCTGTGTTGGTGTTGAATGATTTACAGAGGTTTGGAAAAGCTCCCAGTCGCACGCCCTATAAGCAGGAAAAAAAACCCCGTTAATGAGTATTCTGTGAAAATGTATTTCTCTTTCTGAAATATCAAAATTATTCAAGTGTACATACTTGTAAATGAAATCCTCCCACACTTCCCAAATACTAGATCTATTTAATAACACTGGCTGCCTTGTGAAGGGAAATAGGTTGGCATTTGTTTTCTAACTGTTTAAACATAAAGATTTAATAAATTGGCAGAGTAGAGTGTGGTGGGAATTTTGTTTATAAGAAACAATGAAATCTGTGACAAGATAAAGTGTATGTTAAGCCACAAGTTTTTTTAAAATTAGTTTTGGATTGAGTGTGGAAGGGTTACACCCATTTTACATGGGTGCTGTCTGTTCAATTCTGTTCCAATCAGCAGGGGATCCTTGAATGAATCCCCTGCAGATCAGAACAGAGTTCACTCTTTTTGACATCCATGCCCATTCAGTTTTTTCCTCTATTACAAAACTGAGCTATGCGCACCCATGTTAGGGTCTATAGGGAGTCGGATGTAAGTGGACATGTGTCTGTTTACATCTGATTCGTCATGGTCAGGTCCACCAAAACAGAACCCTGTTCTATTTTGTTTTTCCTGGACCTCGACAGAAACCCAAAGTTTCCCTAAAGTGACATTAAAGGCTATTTTCCCCCCACAATGCTAATGTAAGGACTTACCTTAAATGATGTCTTTTAATCCGATCATCTTCTTCTTTCCTGTCCTTTTCAGCTGTCCCTCAAGCACTGGTGCGGGTCTCCGATCCAGCGCTGACTCCTCTGTCGTCCTCTTCTCTCGTGTTCCACGGAGTCTGTGCGGGTGCACGCTGCTCACCTTACCTTGTGTCTCTCCTCGTCTCCCGGCCGAACATCTGAACTGCTCATGAGCCCGCCCCAAGATCCTTTGCGGCCGCCCGGGACTCTTCAGATGTTCGGACGGGTGCGTGCGGCGAAGTACACAGGTAAGTTTAAACCTGCTTCAAAAGGTTTTTGTTTAAAAAAAAAGTTTTTGCATATATTTACTGCTTGCTAGAAGTAGATATATGCAAAAGCACGTGAGGGTTTAATAACCCTTTAAGCATCCAACCGGATCTGCTTAAAAAAATGACAGGTGGATCTGATCAGCCTGCCCATCTAAAATAAACTCTCAAGAGTTAATGGTCAACTAATGGAGAGAAAGTTATGGATGATTCAAAATGTTATGGTGGTCATTAGCACAGAAGGTGAGGGAAAATCTTCAAATGGAGACACCTTTTATGGTACAAATTTAAAATTAGTATCTTGTTCAGCACTTATGCAAAGAGAGACATTCATATATATTTATCAAGCAATTCAGTGACCAAATTGAAAAAGTCTATGTGACTGTTATCTGTATTTGCCACCCCCTGAAGCTGGAATCATGAGCAAACAATTGGATTTATCACTCTAGGAACACCAGATTTTCACTCCAAACTGTCGCATGATTAGGAAGTGATCAGGGCCAGGTTTTATTCAGTTGCAGTGCTACTGCAGAGCAGTGAGAAATTTATGAATTAAGCTTTTCACATAGTTAGAACAGTGTAACCAGTCCCAGTATGCAGTCCAGTGCAAAAGGCCATTCCTGGGATATCCTGGGGTATGTATAGTTAAAGATAGACCCAGAGAGACTGAGTGGAGGGGCTAAAAATAAAATGGGAATATCTGTTCTTACGTGATTGGACGCTGGGGTCAGATGTCTGGGAGGAGCTGCATGGGTAGGAACTGCCAGGGCTGAGGGACGTTCTTTCTGGAAAATCGATGGAGGAAGCAGGTTGTCCCACCCTCCCTGCTGGTTGCAGGGTTCTTTTTCTGTCACGGCAGCTTGGCGGGTTAGGGGGTCTTGGGGGGGGTCTAAAAAATCAGAGTCAATTACACAAATGCGGGGCCATCAGCTAGTATGGGTGCTTCCACCTGTTGGCATCAGGATTTGCAGGGGGTGGGGCCTGGCCCCTTGGAACTTGGGAGTAGTAATTTTCCTCAAGCTGGTTGGGGTGCTGCTGAGGAGCTGGTTGGGGTGCTGCAGAGGACATGGGAGGAGTTTTTTTTAGGAGAGGCCTTATTTGGGCACCCAAAGACCCCTTCTCAGGTCAACAGTATTTATTTGTATATTATTTGGTTTATTACTTTTTGTTATTGTTAAAGTTGGTTTGTTTAACAAAAGGGCTACTGTGGCCGTTAAAATCCATGTCGCGCAGTCTGTGTGTTTATTGGGGTTTTAACAGAGGGACGAAATCGACGAATCCATCAGTCATGAAAATGTGCACAGAAAAGTGAAAAGGTTTTTTTTTTGCTTTAATGACATAGAGTGTGTTCATAGAAAAATATCTTCCAAATGATCAAGCGCTATCAATATCAGAATTATATTGTGTGAAACACAATGTTTAATTTATTAATGATAATAATTCTCTGCTTTCCTTCAGAGAAATATTAACAGAAATCTTCTCAGTCATATCAAACCCATCCTCTCCTATAAATACAGTAATTGAGGCCACGAGCACTAGAAGCCACGACAGCATGTAAAGTTCACTGGGATCTGGATTCCTACAAAGATTTGTAGGTTAATTAAACCTCAGAGGAAATAAAGTTTTGAAACGTGTGCTGAGAAATAACTTTCTCTTTATTGTCCACATGACAAGTACATTAGACACCAAGATAGATAGGAAGGATGGAGATGTTTCTAAGCTCTCCATCTGCAAAGAATTTACACTAAGCCATTCACTGAGCACCATCTGCTACTGATGAGATACTAGCTACCGGGACATAGAGAGCAAAATAAATCTCCACAGTAGATGTGTGTCTAGTAAAACCTCGTGGAACTCCAGACAAATTCTCCAGTCAATGTATTCATTACAAATGTTGAACTTTTTACATTGTGCTATTTTTAACTGTCGGGATTGCTATATGTATCTCTCTCTCTATATATACCGTATATACTCGAGTATAAGCCGAGATTTTCAGCCCATTTTTTTGGATGAGGTGCTTCTCCTTCACTGTCCATTCACAGGCTTGGCAGGTCCTTGACCAAACGTAACTACTTAACCACAATGGAGAAAGGGGAGGTCACAGACCCTTCTATGCGTCTTGTAGGGATTCCTGGATCTCAAAAGTTGCTAAACAGAATTACAAATCTTTAAGCAGGTAAAAGAGTTCATATATGTTTAATGTAATCACAATATATTGGGTTGCCTGGAGCTTTAGGCTCCATTTACACCTATAGCTTAGGGGCGTTTAGGGATTCCTGCAGCAGGAATCCTAAATCTGCAGTTTAGAAGATCTATGGGGGGAGGGGGTGTCCTTGTATTGGGGTGCTCCATGGTAATAGACGTGGGGTGTCAGTGCCTGCAGATTCAGAAGATGATGGTCATTCTTTTCCCAAATTCTAGATAAGTTAAGTGTGAGCTGTAACATGGACATCTCCGTTATGCTTCCTGGAGTGGTACACGTTGGGGTGTCTTTGCATTGGGGTGCTCCACAGTAAACTATTTGTGGTGTAATTGCTTGAGGCTTCGCATATACAGCACTATTAGCTGATGGTCTTCCTTTTTTGTAAAGGCCTCTGAGATAGTTGGTTTGACCTGTAACATGGATATCACAGATCTCCTATTAGTTTTGGAGTGCTGCTTTATGGGATGTCTTTGCAGGGCTAGCACTACTATAAGACTGCCTGAGGGTGCCGTGGGGGGCGGTAAAAAGCACCTTCGCCTGTGTAGGCAAAAAACATTGCACCGGCCCTGGACACCATGAAAAGTATCAGAGTTGCAGGCATAGTCTGGTAGTCTCACAATATCTATTGGCAATGTTTGAGCTTTCAATAGGCAGGCTTAGGTTGCATAAGGATTCCTGTTTATGAGAGGGAGAGGGGAGGCTTAGTACACATGCTGCAGACAGTTCCAGCACCAACTTATTAAGAGGAAAACAGAAAAGGTTTCTAACTTGTCTTAAAACATTCTCCCTCTGAGATCTGTTGGATAGAATTATCTGAAGTTTTGCCTGAAGTCATAACAATGTTTTCTGATGCAACTGAAAAAGACTAGACCAGTCTTCTCAGGAGCTGAAGAGTAACAGGTTGCCTAAGGATGTTGAAGACCATCATGAACAGAGTGCAATGCGCTGCACATACAGTAATCCAATCTCTTTTTTTTACTGGGGCCATTCTTGGAAACAACTCCCTGATTCATTATTTACGTTGATCTAGCACATTCAGGGTGGTGAATCACTGGACCCGGGTGACACTTCAGTTCCATTTTTAGATGCTGCAATATTGAATCATTGCACAATCTCTCCGCACAGATGGGCTTAACACCTGTGGTTTTATTTTTAGTTTTGCCTCCAGCAAATTTACGGTTTTCTATCGGGTCTATGTCATGTTTTCCTGAAATGTTGATGCTGTGCTATTGACGTTATGCAAAAGCCAGCCTGATAGGGAAGAAACTTGGAGCCGGGCCCGAATGCAGGCTTCTGAAATAGTATGGCTTTTTATAGAAACGTAGGCTCATACGATAGGTACTTATTTTCTGGCTGTTGTCAGAAGCTTGACAATAACCAGGTGAAGTGAGGTAGCTTGCATCTTTTTATAGAACACTTCTACTTTACAGTAAAGAGGACCTGCCAGCTTTGTAAGAAGTCCTTTAGATCAGTCTTTCTCAAACTTTTTTCACTAAGCCCTGATGACCTCTGGACCTCTCCCTTCCTCTCAGAACTAAAACTATTGCTAACTGTAACTACAAAATAAACATATATGAATTGCAATCTTTTTAAGTAACCGTTAAAGTAGAATTAAAGCCTCCTTTTTTGCATATATCTACTGCTAGCAAGCAGTAGATATATGCAACAACATTTAAAAAAATAAAACAAAGTTACCAAAAAGGTAAAAACTTACCTCGGCCTCCGTCGCTCACTCTCGGCTGTAGATCTGAAGCTTCTTGAGCAACCGCAGCCATGCAGGAGAATGAGAGCAGGCACACGTGCAGTAGAGATCATCGGCGGGGAAAAGAGGAGAGACACATCGCCGTAAACGTGCACGTTGGACAGACACCGTGGGACACGAAGAGTCTGAGCTGGATCAGAGACCGGCACCAGCGCCGGAGGGATTGCTGAATACAAGTGGAAGGAAGAAGATGATCGGATCAAGAGGCATCATTTAAGGTAACTGCTTAAAGCGGCATCGGGGGGAATTTGTGACTTTAATGTCACTTTAATGATGAATTTCTCTTATTTGGTTACTTTTGGTCTGTTAAGTATACCAGTGAAGGCATTTTGTTATATCTATTCAATATGTGCAATAAAATGCCTATTGAATCTGCAAGATATCCATTGAGCTTCCATTTCCTTTGCTCTCTGCTTGTGCTATACTAAAATGTCAAACAGTGTTCTCATCCATGCCCAGTTCCTGCACACAGAACACCTCATCCCTATTTTATGGAGATGAGCAGGGGAGAAGTTTTGTAGCCCAAATCAGCAGCAAGTGACCGAGGGTGACAATGCTGCTCCTCCATAGATATAAAGCAGTGGTTAAGTGTTGTCATCCTACGACAGGATGTTCATTACTGGCAGTATTACCAGATGAACGTAAAGGTAAAAACCCTGAAAAAATTAAACGAATGCAGCAACCACATCTATGGACTGGTAAGCTGCAATATATTAAATATTTTCCTTGGGTTATGATACACTTTAATATTCACAAGTCAGGATGCACCGATACTAGTATCGGTATCACTGCCGACACCGAGTATTTGAGCGAGTACTCGCCCAAATGCTCTGATGCCTAGCCCGATACTTCCGGTATCAGGAAGCCGGGAAGCGAGTCATTACACACTGCCTGGCTTCCTGATTGGCTGGGAAGGCAGCCCCATGCTCCCTCGTCACTTGGGACGAGGGAGCATGGAGCCAGCTTCTCGGCCAATCAGGAAGCCTGGCACCGTGTAGTGACTCGCTGCCCGGCTTCCTGATTGGTCGGAAAGCTGGCCAATCAGGAAGCTGAGGTGAGGTGTAATGATGCGGCACCCGGCTTTCTGATTGGCCGGAAAGCCGGGTTCATGCTCCCTCATTACCCCGTGTCATTACACGGCGCCCGGCTTCCTGATTGGCCAGAAAGCCAGCTCCATCCTTTCTTGTCACCTAGTGAAGAGAAGCATGGAGACACCTTCCCTGTTAACCGGGAAGCTAGTCTTTAAACGCTTCTAGGCTAATCAGGAAGCCAGGTGGTGAGTCATTGAATGCCGCCTGACTTCCTTAATGGGACTTCCGGTTTCGGTAACGGCGAGTACCGAAAAAAACTATCGGTACTCTATCCCGAAAAAACGGTATCGGTGCATCTCTATTCACAACATACCACAATATAACACAAAAATGCTAATAAAAACTAGTGTTAAAATGCACATTAATTTGTCAACATACAAGAAAGATCAAAAATAAAAGGACAAAACACAATTTAAAGTGACACTAAACTCAAGTACCTTAACTATTAACAAAAATGTCTCTTATTTATGTACCACTCGGCTGTAGATCCTCCAATCATCTCTGAATTGGTGCTGACACTGTCCTTCCTTCTGGAGGGTAACTACTTTTGTTCACCATGGCCCCTGTGTGTGTGTTGTAAAGTAGACACCAAGCTCACTCCCATGATAGACTACAATCTCAATACAAAATGGGAAACTAAATTTGAGATTGTAGTCCATCACGAGAGCGAGCTTGGAGTGCTGACTACTTTACAACACTTAGGAAACGCCTATATCTTAATGAATACACTATATATTAATGAACACACTGCATCCCAAACATCTATGTATTTTGCTATTACAAAGGTTCTGTAACATACCTTTTTTATTATAGGAAGCTTCTCCGAATTTGATTGGAGTCAATCAGCTGTTCAGGAGATGAAAATAAATATCAATCAGGCCACTTAGGTTTACTGACAGCCATGAAAAAAGATAATACTTCTATTTCTATTGAGCAACAAAATGTTTATCTTTTGATTAAAAAGATTCTCTACAGTTGTGTTATTATCAGTGCTTTAGGGGGGAATCGTCTCTTAGAATCAGAGTGTGTGAAGACGTTTCCACTAATGTATCTGTACTTTGACCATGTAAATTAGCTGAACAGCAGGACATTAAGATCACAGCATCCTGGAGAACACTTGTTCATCTGAATGATGATGTTTATAGCTGCAGGATTAAAGGAGAACTGTAGCAATGTTTAACAGAAACAGAAGCCAAACTAATCTGTTCTACCTAAAAGGCCGGGTGCTGGCTGACAGAGGTACGCCACGGCAGCCACCAGTAACCCAATGTATGTATAGCTCAACAGCCAGGACCTCCATGTAAAAAGGTTTATTCCCAGGAATCTACAATGTTACAAGCATGGCGAGATCCACAGGCTCTGACATTGCGCCAAAAAGGTTTCATCATTAGACATAGTAGCGCCTCTTCTGGTAGTGAATACCGTAATATGCTACTGCAGTCCAGGCCCGTCAACTGGTCATAGTGCCCCCTCTTTAGCTGCGTAGGCACTGCAAGGACCCAAAGAAAGAAGAATCAGGACTCAAGTGAGGAAAAACAGGACTTTTATTAATGTAGTTTTAGATTAGATTTAGATTAGCTAAGGGGGGTGAGTGGGGCTATTGGTAGGCTTTTTCTGGATGGGCCTTGAGTTACGCTTTAAGTATTAGGTGGGATGATCCTTCAGTGGTTGTTTGGGATCCTATAGTAATGTTCTATCGATCTACTTAGATTCTACAGGGGATTAGGATTATCAGTGTCCCATGGCTGCCTTCCAGTCTTATCCTGGATCAATGAATGAGGCAGTGAGGAACGGTTTTGTAAGCCGACATTACTATGCGAGATGGCTCCATTGATGTCTGCATGTGCAGATTTATGATTCTGAATTATAAGGTCTCCGGCCCTCATAAGTAAGTGTAAATTTGGTGCTGTGACATTTCACGCTTCTCTTTTTACAATAAAACATTCATATTGTGATACGTTTTTTGGCCTATGCATCATGATAATAAAAAATCAGCTCTGCCATAAACTGACATTAGAGAAAAACACGACCAACATATATATTTGACTATTTTGTCCCAAGTGTGTCAGCTCACGAATACAGAGAAGATACTGCAGACATAAGTCACTGTTTTAGGGTGAATTTGTATGTGACATGTAAGACAAATAATTCTGTCATATCAGGACAGACCTGTCAGCTTTCTGTTGTATACTACAGATAGATGGGAATGCTTTTTTGAGAATCTCTGGGTATAGAGATACAAGTTCTTAATTAGAAAACCCTTTGGGCCATCTACTAGTGAAATAATATGGGTGTATTGTTGCTGGCACTAAAAGGATATTGTTAACCTTATTTAATTAACAAAAATTAAATACCTGAAACCCATTTTAACACCTCTAACCATTTGTAAACTCCTCTATATGAGCACAATGTGAGCTTCTCTGTCTTCTGCACCCACCTATTGTAGTTATCAGGCTTTACTCTACAGTAGACATGTAAGCCAGGAAAAAATTCAGTTCGGGTCATTTCATTTTGGATTTTTTTGTTATTTCGGGTTACGGGTCTGAAGGTCAATTTGTTTCAGGATTCAGACTAATCCAAAATATTCGTTAATTTCGGAAGTGTTAGATAATTACAAATACATTTTCGTTGCAGTAAAGTGACATTAGAAAAAAGTGAAATATTTCTTTTTAATTTTTGACAGTCCACAGAAACAATAAAAAAAAGATGCCCCCCCGCCCCCCAAATTTGTACCAGAGCCAGAGCCAATGATAGTGGCTCTGCTGCCGAATACTATTTTGGTCCAAATGCTATTCGGAAGCAGAGCTATCATATGAGTCATTATGTTAGCTCTGCATCCGAATAGCATTTGGCAGCAGAGCTACCATCATTGACACCTCTGCTGCTGAATGTCAACAAATGGGTGGAACAAGTCCCTCCCCAGCAAAGCACCCTCCTCATGTTGAGGGCATGTGGCCTGGTATGGTGTGGTGGGGGGGGGGGCAAATGCCCCCCCCCCCTTTCCTGCTCTGCCAAGCTGCTGTTAGGATCACAATTCCTACCAGACCTAAAGGGTCTGGTACGAATTGGGGAGGGGACTCCACACTTTTTTTATTTTAACACATCAATTTCAGATGACATTTGGAAAAAAATTCAGATGCAGACAAAAATGTTATCAGAAAATTTGGATACGTTTTGGATTCATAATTTCCAAAAATTCGTAATGAAACAAATCGCACATGTCTACTATACAGCAGAGGAAGGCCCTGCCATATACCCCCCTTCTTTCTCCATCTTACTCTGCCCCCTCTACCACTACTGGAGACTTCAATCTATCACTTCTTAATCTGCCGTTCTCTTCCCAAATTCTACTCTTGAACAATCTAGGTTGTTCATGTTCTACCCTTTATCCCATGTACAGACTCTGCAAAGGTTTTCCGAGATCTGCACTTCAGTTCTTGACTTACATGCAATTTATGAGGGCTGAGTATGCAGCTCTTCGATGCCACATATTATTATCTACCAATGTTCATGGCCTGGCTAGGCGATATTACTTGATGCCGGTGAAGCATGTTGAATACACGTGACTGAAAATGTAATTTATAAAACCTCAACTGATGTAATAACCATGTTTAATGCTCTAATAAACATTAAATCTCCTGCTATCATCACCATGGTTAATGGCACTTTAATCTGTTACTAAGCACCTGGCACCTACATTCTTGCACTTTCTGCATACATATTGCTTGACTGCAGTTCAGAAGCTTTATACTGGCTTAATTACAGTCACTTGGCTGAAACAAGCATGTTGGATAGGTCTCCAGCCATTTTAGACACCACCGGCTGCATACTTGCTAAGCAACTTGCTAGGATCCAGGATTAGAGTGACAATTCTGGAGCCTGACCCTTTGGACGGTAGGGCTAATTTACATCTAAAAGTTGCAGGAACGCAATGCCATGTTATGTTAACTTTTCGCAGCGCTATTTTTTGAATAGCACCCCAACGCGCTGAGGCAGCACACCATAGTGTGTCGGATGTGTTGAGGCATCCAGCTAATTTGTGCGATGTTTTGGTGCATGGGAAGCCCATTAATTTTATTGAGCTGTGTTGATGCAATGCAAGCTAACACATAATATGATGCGCATTAACACACATGCATTAACTCACTGCACAATTGTATATGGGCCCCACATTGTTTGGTGGGAGCAGCCTGTGTTGTCTTAGTGCAAAAAAAGAAAAATGAAATTACTCCCTAACAGAAAACTGTGTGGGCCAGTCTAGTACCTTTCCAAATAAGTTGTCAATGGCATCTCCATACCCCTGGTGTCCCATGTTCACGTTAGCTGATTTAGGGCTCCTGTAGTCAGGCGTTCATGTAAAATACTACGTTTACAATCGCTGGCAAGCGCAATGTTTGAAGTGAAAAGTCTGTGTTTGGCCTGCTTTGCTTACAGTTCAAATGCACATTAATAGGACATGATGCATCCAAAGAAACTAGAGGTGCACAAAATGAAAATTCCAAAACCGAAATGAAAAAAAATGTCAGGCCGAAAATGAAAATGTTTTTTATTTTAAATTTTTTTATATTTTATTTTTGTTTATTTTTTTATAAACTTTTTAATTTTATGTTTATTCATTTTTATTAAATATTTTTATTTTTTTACTATACTTTTAGGGACTCTGGGGAAATATTGGGGATCTAAGCAGACCCCTGATATTTCCTTTTTAAAATAGAAAAAGAGATTGGGGACACAAAGTCCTCAATCTCCTTTTCTGCAGCCCCTGTTATGAATGAACAGGAATCCTCTATGAGTGTTCCTGTTCATTCATAACATGAGGACAGAGTGTGTTTACTATAACCACAATCATGAATGAACAGGGGGTGATGTAAATCACTTCCCATTCATTCATAATTGAGGATTTAGTAACTATACTATGTCCTCATGTTATGTACAAACACTCAGCGATCACTGATCCCTGACTGCTTGTACCCTGCGCTCCTTCTTGTGTCAGTGAGCGAGCGGAGCTCAGCCTGCTGCCCACACACTGCTCTCCTTTGATCTGTGACAGGAGGCTGAGCGTTGCAGGGAGGAGAGATGCCGGCCGCTCACAGCGCTCTCCTCCTGCAGCGCTCGGCCGCCTGCGACAGTTTCTCTCCTCCCCGCTGGGACACAGAGCAGCGCACAGCGGGAGGAGAGAAAGAACGGATGCACTGCTAAATCAGCAACAAAATGGCACTTTCGGCATTTTGCCAAAAGACCATTTTCGGCCGATATATCGGTGCATCCCTAAAAGAAACGCAGCACAGCAGAAAGAAGAGCAGGTCAAATGCAGCCTCTGGACTGCCATGTGTACTGCACAATTAAGTTCAATGGGATTTTGCTGACCTGGGTTTAATGTGCGCTCCAAACACATGTCAAAAGCAAAAAGAACAATACACGTTGACCTGAGCATTGAAACTGAAAGCTCAGGTGGGCTTTAACTGAGGCTTGGCTGTGTTTTGTAGTGCCCTTGGCTTGCTCAGCTCTATTTCCATGTGTGTCAGGTTAGGATACTCATTTATACATTAGCTTTGTGGTAAAACATATAAGCAATATTGTTTATGTCTATTAAATCTACCCTCATCCAAGACAGGAATTGATGGATAAACTTGGACACAAACACTGACAACTTTATGTGAATTTATGTCTTTCAGACAGTACTCAGTGTTTCCCCCTAATCAGCAGATAAATGCTAATAGTACAATTACATTTTGTTTAATTGAGAAAAACAGATGGATGTTAATTGGAAAGCCCAAATCAATTCAAGGAAGAAGAAAAGGGTGGGTGTCTGGGCGAGCCATTAAAAATAGAAGAGGTGACTTTTCAGCCTCTTTTATAAACATAAGGAACAAGCTTTGTATTCCCCGTTTCAAGCATGATGCCTTCACCAGTTGTTTGAAATGAACAGGTCTTACATCTTCACGATCAGATTTTACAAACTGCTTTCAATGTAGAATCCAGAGCTAGCCGCAAAATGCTCTCTTTCCATGTTCCATTGTAACAGGGAGAAGATAGATGTATGTTGTGATTATAGGTAACCCACGTGGGTAAAGCCGTGTAATTGAAAAATGGTCCAATTACCGCACATAGTCAATGTAAATGTCATGTTCTCTATGCAGGGAAACGTGAGCCACATAGAAATGAGAATCGCCATAAATTGCTACTTGTTACAATTGTCTTCTACTACTAACAGGACCAGTATTTATGGAAAGCTAAAATGTTCCCTGATTTTTTTGTAATGCCTAATGCCTTCTAAATCATTTCAATTGTGATTGGTAAACAAAAATATGTAGAATTATCTGGGATGGGGTAACCAGTTGTGTCAAAGCTGCTTATGAAGCCCCGTCCTAAAAGTGTTCAAACCCTAACAGTATTCTCAAAGCGAAGAACACCTTTGTCAATCCTTAGATCCTGTCCTGTGCAAATAGAGAGACCTGGCATCCCAAGCACATTCTATACACAGGCATTGACCCAAAGCTAAGCTTGGCCCTTTTGGAGCTAAAACCTCACTTGTGCCATTTAACAGCCCAGTGTAAAGGTCTTATTGGAGGGTTGAGGCTCTTATAGAGAACAGTAGAATGTAGCAAATTGGCTTAGCTTTGGAAGGAAGATACTTGGCTGAAAGGCAGAGCAAACGTTGAGATCTGTGTATGATCAGCTAAGAGGCTCATTTCAAGATTAACACAGATGCTCGGCACTTGCCCTTTGGGAACATCCTTAGCTTGTACACCTTATTGACTTTTATATGAAGGCTCACTTTAAACATTTAATTGATATATTATAAAGATGTACTGTGACTCAAAAAGTTTTAAAAACACGTTAATCTCTTTAAAGCTTAAAAAGTGTCTCGTCTTAAAGCTGCAGCTGAGAAGAAGGCTTAACCTAGTAGCACATGATCTAGTCACAGGACACTGGGAGGAGATTTTCTGTGCAAAACACCATCAATTTTGCAAACAGAAACAAAAACACTATATCCATAATACAGGAGAATGCTAGGGCTGTCAATCAGCCTTTATAGGTAGAAGGAGAGATGGCACACAAAGTACCTCAAGTGAACGCTCTGAGCTGTGGTGTCACCAGGATTGTCAGAGTTACTGCCATTTTATTGTGATTCCACCTAGGAATGTTCAGATACCAAGTACAGTACTTGGTCCAAGTACAAGTACAGATACTTTTCCAGCTCCAAGACTAGACTTGAGAAAAATTCAAAAGTTAGGAGGCAGCTATCATTTTTAAGGAGCACACGGAGCTCCTGGGATTTGTACATCTCTGTTTAAATGTATGATTTTTGTTTTTTTATAGATATATATAAGGGATGCACCAATACCATTTTTACTCCAAGTACAAGTACTGATACTTGCCCAACGACTCACAGACCCAATTACTGATACATTTTTGTTTGTTGTCATGTGATGGTTTTTCTAAAGCAATGCAGACTAATGATTTTAGGACAGTGGTGGAGCACCAGAGCCAGGTCCCAGCTACAACCGCTGCAACCCTGGTAGTTCTTGTGAAAATGCCAAGTATCTGAACATCCCTAGTTCCACCAATACAGCCCATAGAAACTGTGAACAAGATTTATTGCCAGACATAACAAGAATACTGGCCGCAGAGCAATAGTTTAACAAAATAAGGCTTGTTGATAAAGGACATGGTTTGATACAGTTAATAAGAATCGCCTTTTCGTTCACTTTAAGAACTGGTGCTATTGTAAGGAGATTAAATTCATCTTACAAAAGTATATTTCATTAACCAAATACAAAGATTATATGTGCACATAAACTTTTGTTTAGCTCTGCCTCTTCTCCGCATTCTGCTGTTAGGCTGAACTGAGAACATAGAATTGTCAGAGAAAACCCATCATGCAACATTGCTTTCTGATACTACTCATGTCTCCTTTTCAGCCTGACAGCAGTGGCGACAGATAACTGCTTTTGCACAAAGAAGAATAGTGCTTTCTTCTGCCCTACTTTGCATTACACCTTTGAATGACCCGTTTTATGGCAGAAATGTGAAGACATCTCAGTCTATCTTTCTGCATTATCCCTTATGCTCTTCAACTGTGTTCTCTTCTACTATCTAAACACAAGGCCAATAATAATGTGATTTGAACGGCCTACACATAAATGCAATTAAGTTACAGTTATAGACTCTGGCAATTTGACAACACTTTAATTTTGGATGAAATCACAGAATGTCAGACACAGTACTTTGACATTTCGTTAAAACGACTGGATTAATGATTAAATAATGAGCTAAAGTCTTATTAAGAGGAGCAAGCATATAACACATATTCTTCCCAGTGCAGAGAAATGCTTTAAGGCCCATAGTTTTTAGGTGCAGCAAAAAATGTGCTCTTCTGAACAAAATACAGTTCTGATGCATCTGCCGAAGATTGCAGTTTCCTGAATGATCATGTAGAAAATTTGGGTGGAAGTTTTTGTTTCATCGCAATTAAAAGTTAATTGCAAGTGCAGTCATATTCTAAAATACATTGCACAGTGGATATGAATAATATACCCCGTCATTTGAAGCCCACCACCTCACATGTGTTTTTAACCAAATGAGCAAAGTCTAATGGTGCAATATTTAGGATTTGACTCCACAATAGGGACTTGTTCCATATACATGTACACACTGCTGGCTACAGGCTTGCCCATTGAGAGAATCTTCATTAGCACCTTTACACCATGGCATCCCTCCATCCCACAATTTCTTCTTCCTAATCTCTCTAATCCTTAGCTCAGCCCTGTGCCCAGTATAATAGGTACCTCGCCCCTGCTAATCTCTCCATTTTTCATTTCAAGCCTGCCCCAGTGTTTAATATAGTCTGACCCTTGTCCTTCCTCTCAAAGTAAATGATCAAGTGCACCAGCAAAGCATTACCTTTCGTATGACAGTAAGAGGACCTGTCAAAAAAATAAGATGTTCACTATCATCACACAGGATTAGAGCTATGCTTATCATTTCAACATACTGTAGTAGGACATTGGTTTTCCTATAAGGATTTGAATTTAGAAATAGTTTTTTGTACAACCATTTATCTACAACTCAATTTCAAGCCTAAACACTGTTTTTGCAGCTCTACACTACAGGGCTGCCATGACTAGTTCTTCTCCCCAGAGGATGCTAAATGGCTGTTCCTGTTTCAGCCTCAAGTCGGACTAATTTTCCTTTCCCATCACAAACACAATCACATCACAATCCTTGGTGAACTAGGGAGTGATGGTGAGTAAACAAAGGCAGCAAAGGCAGCAACATTACAGTTTCATTCCTGTCCACATCTGAATTGTTTTGCAGAGATTTACATAGTTATATAGTATTTGAGGTTGAATAAAGACGCAGGTCCACACAGGTCCTCTCTGGGCCATTTGTCATTGTTTACGAACTTGTAAACTGAACACTTGAGGTTGTTTCAGCTGAAGAGTAATTCCACTTTTGTTGAGAAAAAAAATCAATCCTCTCTGGTTGACCTGTGCACATTGCAAACTTTAACAAACTTTGCTTCCTGTGTTGTAATAGGAAAAGGTGCAGTGTCGGCATCCCTTCGGTAGCAATGAACCCTTAGGGTGAATTTCACCGAAAATGAAATTACTATTTCAAGGGATGCCAGAAATCATACTTGTATCTTAGTGCAAACTTCTGGGAAAATCAGTCAGCCAATCACAGAAGCAGGAGGTGACACTTCTGGGGGAGTTCTCTACACCAAATGTGTGTGGAATGCCTCCAGGTCGCCATAATTTTTGGACAGATTTAGAACATTACAGCAGCTACAGATTTAAATGTGAAGGCAAGTTTTTTTAAAAATAACATTAGATTACAAAATGGCTTGTGCGAAAAGTATGCATGCTAGATTAATTTTTTTAAAGATTTTTTTCATTTTTATATTTAAAGCGGAGTTACCCTTGAAGCCATTTGTTGTGTATCCAACGTCATGCAAAACATTACCCATGGCACCAAACCTGGATGATAGATTTCACACCCAACCCCCACATATTTGTTTCGCCCTGAGTTCCAATAGTTCTGAGGTGCCCATAGAGTAATCCACTCTCCTGTATTTCCAAAATCAGTGGGGTGAGGCAACAGTAATCTAATGGGTGCTAATCCCCTCTCTGTATTTCCAAAATCAGTGGGGTGAGGCAACAGTAATCAAATGGGTGCTAATAATTCGGGTCTGAGTAAGTTCTATCCAAAGTGAAAGGTCTGCCATAGACATTAGCTGACATTTGGACACACAGATACAGTGCAGCCAATCAGCTAACAGCCCCTCATAATCCCTGCTCTAAATGTTTCTGTAGAGTAACTGCCACCAGTTACTCTATTCTATGATATGAAGCAAACAAAAAAGTGTTTCATAAAGGAAGAATTGCTGCTTCTTCCAAGATATCTTTGCGGGGTTGTCCCACGCTGCCCACAGACTTGAGATTTTCTCTGGTCTCTATGGGTGCCTCACAAACCCCAAATCCACTAATCAAAACCTGGTAATCTGTAATCTATATATTGATAAATATTTACATTAATGCACCACCTCATGAAACAAGAAATTATTAATGTTCCAGATATTGATTTGACCATAATGTCTTTGCATTTTGCTGGGTAGTGGTGTGCTCAGTCACTAGACAGTGTGAAATAATTGCAGCAGCATAGAGGATAGCATAGGACCCTGGCAAATGGACCACTGCAGACACAATGCTGTGCTTCCTGACTCACTGAAAATAATTTACACTAGTGGATACTTCATCCTTCCTATACCCCCCCCTCCCCCTTTTTCCTTCCAACAAGAGAAAGGTATGTGTATTTCCACATTTGTACCTATCATCCTCTCACTGGATTTGCTGCCTCACCAAATAAAATAATAAAGTTTAGCTAAACCCAATCACTATAATTGCATATCATTTTTAACACGTTAATGTCATTTTAAGAGTCATTTTCATTGAACCAATGCCTCTCAAATCAGCCATGAAGGCCCTTTGTCAATCCTATCTTGTTACAGGGTGACAACGTTCTGTTCCTACTATGTAAAATGTTGCACATGCGTCAAGAAAAGGCGTGATTATCAACGATTTGAGGGTGCCAGTGCCCTACTTGTGTTCTGCTTTGGTACGGCGTCATCCGTGGGTCACTGATGCGCCTATTAATCTACATGAACTACATGGCCAGGAGTGCGATGGGCACACGGACATTCTGTCCATTTTAGTTGTGCTCCTGCATTGTCACCCTGAGACAAGGGCCTCCGATGGAGACTACAGGTTTTAACAGCACAGCAGGATTTTCCCGTTGTCACCATTAGGAAACCGGCCCTGGGGAATGCCGTGCAGCCATCATAGGAAGTGGCAGCATAAAATCAGCAGGACTGAGATGTAACAAAGGCTGAAAAAAGGTGAAGACAAGCATGCCATTACAAATCAAATAGCAGTTGCTTAAGATGCACAGTGCCCTAACAATCTAAATGTCATTCAGTTAGGGGTTTGAAAGAGTAATGTGTGTGCATTTCCTGTGATGAGGCTCCGCAGGTATGCTAATCAGCCTGATAGAATACAGACATGCACAGACATAACAAAAGCAAGACGCATCCGGGACTATTATGCATTCATTGACACAGAGCCATAAAAAAAAATCCAAACTCACAAGTGGGAATAGCTGATGGCGTTCACATTTCTAATCTACATTAGTGTGGTCAAACAGCTAAAAACAATCATGTGTGCTTTAGGGAATATTGGTTACATTTATTAGCCAGAGCAAGTCGTTTGGTGCTTTGTTAATTGAATTTACAAGAACACCGACAAATCTGCTTGCCAGAGTACACCCAGCGCCTCTCCTTCATTATGAAGAATGCACAACATCAGAGTGTCAGGTTTACCAGCTCAGCACACTGAAAAATGATTTACTAATTCATGTAATAAACGAAAAGTAATACATTTGGAAGCTGTTCCTGATGGCACCATCATCTGTTTGGAAAAGAATGTATGCGTATAATATGACGTCAGTGCTGTTGTAAATTCAATTAACAAAGCTCCAAATGACTTGCTCTGGTTAATAAATGTGAGCAATATTCCCTAAAGCACACATGATTGTTATTAGCTGTTTAATCACACTAATATAGATTAAAAAATGCACCGATAGTCCCCGTCCAATTAGAATCCAGACTGCACAACTTGGACGTGCTACTTCTGTTGTTTAACCGATTTTCTACCAGTGTACATTTTTAAATGGCGGATTGGGGGACTTTTTTCCGCACTGCTATTTAAAATCGGAGAAAAGGCCCACAGGCTAATCGTTGTACCAAGGCACTATTTGATGGCTTAGTACATAGAGATGGTTAATAACTGATGCGGCTCAATACCATGTGATTGCTCTGATGACCAGTCACATGCTATTGTTTACATGGTTGATCCCTCCCCTTTCTCTTAAAACAGAGGAAAGAGAGGAAACATAATTATTTATGGTTTGGCTGCAGCATGCCGGTATTAGGCTCCACTCTTCTAGGGCCATCATTTACACTTAAAATGACACTAAACTCAGGAGTTAAATCTTAAAAATACATTCAAGTACCTTAACTAATAACACAAATGTATCTTATTTGTGTATCACTCGGCTGTAGATCCTCCAATCATCTCTGAATTGGTGCTGACACTGTCCTTCCTTCTGGAGGGGGGCTACTTTTGTTCCCCATGGTCCCTGTGTGTGTTGTAAGTAGTCACCGCTCCAAGCTTGCTCCTGGGATGGGCTACAATCTCATGTTTAGTTTACTCATTTGTATTGAGGTTGTAGCCCATCACGGGAGTGAGCTTGGAGCGGTGGCTACTTTACAACACACACAGGGACCATGGGGAACACAAGTAGCCCCCCTCCAGAAGGAAGGACAGTGACAGCACCAATTCAGAGATGATTTGAGGATCTACAGCCGAGTGATACACAAATAAGATACATTTTTGTTAATAGTTAAAGGATTACTAAAGGATGTATTAAAGTAAACAATGCCTAGTACCTTTTTCAGTCCCCTGCCCCCCCCCTTACCTATCAGCGTCGCTTGTCACCACCGTGGGTCCCCACTGCGATCCCCCGTCCGAACCTCCTGGGGGAGGAGATTGAGGGCGAAGGAGCCAAGGCTTCTTATGCTGTCAATCAACCTCTGGTCTATGGACGCACTTAGCCACTTGCGGGCACGAGCACGCACTGGTGCCTCCAAAGCTGAGCTTAGCTGAGGGGGCATCCATGCAGGGGCGGGGGGAGAGCGCTATGGGGAGCCCCTAAAAAATTAGGAATTAAACATTTAAAATAAAAAAACACTAAACGATGAATTGAGATAAAAACACATGAAGCTTTAATATCACTTTAAAGTACTTAAATGCATTTTGAAGATTTAACTCCTGAGATTAGTGTCACTTTAATTTGATGAGTGTTAGAGGTTTTTGTCTGTGTGGTTTTGTAAATTTTGAGTATCGGATTTTGTAGCCTTTTCCATGCTGCGCACACTTTTAAGGCCTAATACACTGAAAGGCCAATTTTATCCCCACCTAAAATGGCCCCTTTCAATAGACACCTTGTAGACTGGCTAAATGTATTTGAAAGAGCTGAACGTTTGTGCATCAGTTTCATTGGGCTGTTTCTTTTTAAATAAATTAAAAAATATTTCAAAACATAAAAATAAGCAAAAAAACTCATAGAAGTGAACATTTCTCATGCGTTATCCTGACAGGGTTAACAAATACTTCCTGCTGGGCCCCTTGGGTACTTCAACAGCTGGTCCAAATGTACGGGTTCAGGATATTGTTAAAAAGTTATTTGTCTTGGGTGAGAGTAACAGATCTATCAGGAAGTTGTTGTAAAGCTTTAGGGAAGGGGTAGCTATGCTTCGGCCCTCCAGCGGTTGTGGAACTACAAGTCCCATGAGGCATCGCAAGACTCTGACAACAACAGGCATGACTCCCAGATGGGATTTGTAGTCTCAGCACAGCTGGAAGGCTGAACTTTGCTTGCCTCTGCTTTAGCGTGGTGTCTGCTAGCAGCATAATTTCTATAGGATTGATGTGATTGGTGTTACCATTATTTACTGTATAAGTTAGGATGAATATGTATTTGTCTCATACACAAACACATGTGACTGCTGTAGGGCTTCCTCTAGTTAATATAATTCTATTGTACACATTTCATATAATGTTCATATATTACTTTGTCATGTGTAGTTGTATCCTTAGTTTTTTTTTGTACAGTAGCGTGCTGAACGACAGTATTTAAATAAAGTTCCTGTACAGTTGTTTCTCCTCAATAAATCCCTTTGAATTGATTATGGACACAATACATGAAACAGATCCCTCCCATTCCTTTGTATGCTGCTGTCATCAACAATAGAGTTGCTTACTGTTCAATATTGGCGGCTGTTATAATACTTCAGAAACTCTCTCGGTGCAACAGGCAGCCATGGAGTGACAGGGAAAGTAATGTCCTTGACATCTGCTGTGATTTATACAGCAGTGTAATGCAAGCAATGGCTGCATGTCACTTATTATTTGAAGGCAAGATGACAGCTTTGAGAAATGGAGGGAAGAGACCCGCGATACGTAATCAATCTTTGCTCATAGTTTGATGGCTGGTATTTATTTCCTTGTCTATTGTACCCAAGTTCTATCTATGTACACAAATACACTGCTGTCTGTGCAATGGAAAGAGTAACCCGATTTGTATTGAGGTTAAAAAGTTCTATGTCCATGTGTGAGTTGTCGTTCTTAAAGGAGAACGATGAGGTGAGTGATTCTCACCTCATCCTCATAGTTAGAGTCGACCTGTGACAAAGAAGCTGTTACAGATCGGCTCTATCGATCGGGAAGTGAGCAGAAACATGCCGCCAATCCGCTCACTTCCCGATCGTCTCCCTGCAGTGAGCGGTGACTGTCAGTCACCGCTCACCACAGGGATTCCCCACCTCCCGTCTCCGATCCTCCAGCACTGTGTGGAGGAACGGACAGGGGAGGGGGAGGGCACAGCTGGCTCTGGCTCTAGATAGGCAGAGCCAGCTGTCACTCACACAGCTGGGTGGATCACGACAGTATTGTTGGTATCTGTCCCGGCTGCGGCTCTCTCAGTATATCGCGGGCAATAGCCCGCGATATACTGAGCTTTGGGTCACGGGAGGGGATTTGTATATGTCCTCCCGTAACCCTAAAGAGAACTATGGAGAAAAACACTTACCCCATAGTTCTCTTTTAAGGTGGACATTTACCCCCTTTCACTAAAAATCACATTAGCATGCAGCTCTGCACGCTGATATAAAATCATCTTACAATCATTAGTTAAACAATTTTCGCTTTTACGTACAATTACTGTTTTTCCACTTCCTGGTTATGTGAGGCACTGGTGATGTAGCCCCGGCCTCACCGATGCATCCTGGGAAGGTATCACCAGAACCTTCCTGGGAAATTGCATCTGTAAACTGCAAAATCTCGAAAGATCTCGGGGGAAAGGCGTTTCTTACCCCAAGATAATGTCCACTGTCACATGTTCCAAGAGGCAGACCCAGATTTTCAGAAAATAAAGGTA
>NW_017306270.1:657001-698813 GCF_000935625.1 Nanorana parkeri
CCCCCCCCCCCTTAGTGAAACAGGCCAACGTAAAAAGAATGGGGAAGAAAAGATTGAAAAGCTTGTAATTATATATAAGTATCTGCTTGTAGATTGAACATTACTAAACATTTCTAAAGGTGGTCTGTTGACATTTTTACAAAGAATGAAGGTCCTTGGGAAGGTTTAAAATGAAGCATAAGATTTAGATGTAATATTTTGTCTCTTTTCCTCAGGGCAAAGAACAGGTTTGCTTTAGCCCCCCTCCTTCCTCCTTCCAAGTAGCATTCACCTAACTCTTCTTTACTCTTTCCAGGTATGGAGGAGCATGCAACTCACTCATGTGACAGTACTGTCACAAGGGAGTCCATAGCCCTGTGACTCCAGTGATGTTTAGCTTATGCAGGGTTAATCATTTATTCCCAGCAGCTAAACAGATCGGGGAGGGAGCAAAAGTAAGGTAAGTATATGTGTTGTTAGAGAGCTGCATTAAAGTGAACTTGTCCTTCATGGCCTGAGTATAAAGGGAATTAAAGGGGTCCCCCTCTCCTCCTACTTTAATAAGCTTGACAACCCAAATTAAATCTATGTAGGAAAACCAATACAGTTTCTTCCTACTAATTTTTCCACAACCTCAACAATCCATCAACCCCTGGGTGGGAACCTTAGCTGCCATTTAAAAAAAAACATAATTGTTGGCCAGCTTCCTTTTCCTTACTTTTTTGTGCTGGCTGATAGATAACTGCAACAAACCTCATGCATGCACTGTACAAGATCTGGTATGGTTTGTTAGAAATCCATTTCCCTCCGAGATCTTGTGAGATTTCATCAATTGAGATCTCCCCAGGAAGAACTAGTAGCTTAGGCTTCCAGGGGGGTCAGCTGTGAGGCCTTCGCTGTGTCATCAGTGCCTCAATATACCAGAAAGTGGAATAAAATATAAGTAGATAAATCTTTTATTTTAAATATGACTTAAGGATGTTTATAGATAAAGATGCAGATCTGCATGCACCTGGGCTTCTTAGATTTTATTTATTTAGATTTATGATCCCCCACATAAATTAGAATTGGATCGCACTTTGTAGCGGCCAATTGACATGGCAATGTGGCTTTCGGATTTACAAATGTATATAACTGAAACCCATATTCTTGCTTAGTCCTGCACTTTTACACAGCACCAGTTTAGATCTCTGTCTAATATTCAATTCCAAGTGCTAAGTAGGTTTCTCATGGACCTAATAATAAGGGAAATCGTAATTAGAAGAGAGAGAACGTACCCGTGGGTTGGGTCAGTGGACCTGAGTGCATTTTTTAGAATATTTTATTAAGACACAAATGTTATTAATTATGTTGCAGAATGATATTGAAGAAGGTGAGCACAAAAAGTTCTAATTAGTAAAGACATGAAAATATCTTCCTCGTGAATACAACTTTACCATGGTAACTGCATTGCCCCTGCCATTAAATAATTGCATCTAATAATTTTCACATGTTTATTGTAAACTGGTAGGAAAAGCTGCAATAAGAGAACAGAGATTATTTTAATGTTGTTTCTTTCCCATGATATATGTTTATATGGTTTTAATCTTTGTCTTTGCTTTCATCTCTTTGCAGCATTACGGAGTAGCTATTCTTGCAACAAATGCAATATGGTACTAAATTCGGTGGAGCAGTATCATGCACATCTCAAGGGCGCACGGCATCAGAACAAGTAAGTGACCGTTCGTAAGCTTTTATTTTTTGGTGTAATGTTACTGCTGTGACATGATATGGACCACTAAAAATAAACAAATCTTATATCTCCTGTGTAATCAGACCTCTGAAACTACTGTGACGTTTGCAAAACCATGATGGAATGTCTACACTACCCCATTGTCACTAACAATCTTGTGCAGTTGTAAAGCTATGTCTTCAACTTTGCACATAATGGGTAGATTAATAAAATGTGCCCGAGACAAACTTGGGATCAACTGGAGCGCAGCCAATCAGCTTTTAACTTCTCATTTTCTAAGCTGTGTGGGGAAAAAATAAAAGATAGAAGCTGGTTGGTTGCTACGGGCAACTGCACCAGTTGTGATAGAAAGTGCCTTAGACACTTTTTATTATAATAAACCCTATCTAGAGGCAGAGCCAGCTGTACCCGCCCTCTCCCTCATCCGTTCCTCCAGTCAGCGCTGGAAGATCGGAGCTGGGAGGGGGGAATCCCTGCAGGGAGCCATGAGTGACAGTGAATGCTCTCTGCAGGGAGATGATTGAGAAGTGAGCGAGCGACGGTATGTGTTCACTCACATATTCGCTCTATTGAGCCGACCAGTAACAGTTTCATTGTCACACGTCGGCTCGAACTATGAGGATGAGTGATTTTCACTCCTTTAACTATCTAAACTGCCTATGGCACAGTACAGTATACAGTATTACAGCTGTAAAAGTGTATATGGTATGCAGATGTTTATGGAGTGAGCAAACGAAGATACCGTTGAGAGTGCAATGTCTGGTATTTCAGAATTAACAGGCCTTTAAATGTCTTCAGAATAACATCCAAATGGCCTAGATTCACAAAAAGCGTAAATCTCACTCTAGCGAAGTGCATCTTGTTAATTCTTTTACAATGCAGAGAGAGAATACAAGGTAACACTTCTGGAAAATCTAGGCCACCGTGTATTCACCGGCTAAGCTTTCAGAATGGCAGCTACATTTCTTTTTTACAATGTGATAACCAAAGTCCGTTTGTTACACACAGATTTCATCTTATGCAGATTCCATATCTTTTGATCAGTATGGGTGCTTATATTGCAAACTGGTTGATAAGTGTAATAAGGGTTCATTTTTTTCTGCGGTCACATTGGCCATTGTGATGTATAAATTCAGCAGCAAGTTGGAAGAAATGCATGCTCAGCTCCTGCTCCCTGTATAATATATGCTCTGGAAAACAGCTACATAGTCTACATAGCTTGTGCTAACACTCCAGATCTGTATGAGGCTATGGATCACCTTCCAAAACACTGCGGCTAAGTATGGAGCGAATACTGCCCGTGTTGTTAGTGTACCATTGCAGTGCTACGTAGGTGATGTATTGAAATATCAGCACACCATGCATCATTTTTCAAAGTTTAAAGGTATTTAGTGGCATGTGTAATGACTCTTAGGCACTGGCATTATATTTTATTTCATATGACTGATCACTTTCTCAATAACAAAGACATACCTGAGACCTGCACTTTGTTGATTGAGGCTGCAAAGACATTATTTAAGATCTGTATGTGGAAACATCTTACATTGTACATTATATATCCATCATGTGCATCAATTCTCAGTACAAATGTTTGTGTGTCTGTGTGTATATATACTGTGTGTATGTACACTGTGTGTGTGTGTATGTACACTGTGTGTGTGTTATATATATATATATATATATGTACTGTACAGGGGCGTCCCGAGCCAGGGTGTCACCCGGTCCACGCGTGGTGACGACACCTCACACGTGCGTGATGACGTCTTTGCGCATGCACAGCCATCTGATTGACGCCTGCTGGTGGCCATCTTGGTGATGGACGTCGGCGGAGAGAGGAGGTGACGACACTGTCAGGATAAGGTATGCCGCCAGGTCCCCTCCTCTCTCCTGACACTGTCGGGCTCTCGGTCCATGACCGAGTGCCGACTTTTTAGATGGGGTGACACCAATATGATTGTCAGTTATTTTGGTGTCACCCCTGCAATGGTGTCACCCGGGTGCGGGCAGCACCCCCCTTGTGACACCACTGATACTGTACATACATATACATACTGTATAAATAAATAAAGGAGAGAGAGATCTTTATTAGACATGTGACCCTGCCAAAAATTTGTTTTGGATCGATTCGGGTTTTTATTTCTTTTGTTTTTCGGATCCGAAAATTCAATTTGTTTTTTTTATTTCATCCAAATCTTTGTCTTGGAAAGTTTTAAAACAGGAAGTCACATGACGTGCTTGTAATGCAACCCCACAGCCAAAAAAACCCCCTTGGTTGCCTAGAGAACAGTCACATGTCCGAGTTTAGTTTTGAATGAAGTTCGGGCAGATCTAAATTGTCGTTAAAGGAACATTCGGATTTGTTTGGTTTCGGACGCGTTCCAATTTGGAAATTTGCATTCATCCCAATGTCCAAATCTAACTAAATTCATGCAAATATCAATTTGGAACAAACAACATTTTCATGTCTAATCCTTATGTTTATATACACAATGCATGCATACGTACACACAAAATAGAAGTGAGCACCCACAGGACTTCAAAAAGGCAACTGCATTTTAAAAAGTTTTGTTTGTGGTGCACAGTCCTCCTTTCTCAAGACTACACACATATATGAACATCCTTCCGAGAGTACACAAGAAAATACTCTCATATAGAATGGAAATGTTATTCCAATAAAGCTGGACTTTGCAAAACAGGTCAAAATAAATGCATCCCCGTGACCTTGAACAGGTGATCTTGCTCCCTTGAGTCTCATTTGCAGATCTCATTGCTGCGATTTCATTTAGGAACAGGTTTGCCTGAGCAATTGTGTTTGCAGCACGGTGTAGCATCATAAATAAAAGCCGGTTTACAGCACAAGCACGTTGTGATTTCATTGCTATAAGGCAGATACTAAGCTTAGATTTCACATTTCCTTAACATGCCAGAATAGCAGCTGCCCCTGGCATTTGTCTCTTGTCAGTATTCATTATAATTAAAACACAGGATTTTAGTCAAAATGAAATTTGATTAATGGTTTAAACTTAAATATATGTACAAACCTTTTGTATTTAAGTGTTTCTAGAATCTGTCCTCCATTACTTCTAAACATTAAAACACTGGTGGAGTAGTGATTGCAGTTTTCATAATTCAGCTCATGGCCTAGGTTGCACCAGTAGGTTATTGTCAGGCTTAGAATAAGTAGAAAGGGTATCTGAAATTTTATCAAGCAAAGATCAAAGGTTTGCAAGGATTCGCTCCTTAGATTCATATAGAATTATGAGCAGAGCTACTCATCTTACGGCTAAAATGGACATTCAACGCATTTTCTAATGTATTGTTTGTATTGTTTACACAGAATTGAAATCTAAAACCAAACATTTGGGATATGGGAGAGAAGGATTGGACCTCTGTCAGGGTTTTATTACTGTGTCCCGCTGGGCAATTAATGATATTAAGCCTTTAATTTTTTTTCACTTACCGCTGAGGTCAAGATTTACAGGGCTATTCACAAAAGGGTGAAGAGTTTGGAGAAGGCAGGAGAAGTGAACAATCTAGGACAACATCACTGAGCCAATAAATGGACGTCCTTTGTGTGTGCGCTCCTTTCAACACAAACACACAGCCCCAAAGCTTAAGAACGGCAAGCCAATACCTTTCTCCCACCTCATCAAAGCCAATAAATGGACGTCTGCTGTCCCTTGTGACTTGGTGCAACAGGAAATTTGGGTAAAATGCACTTAGGGATTGGAGCTGGTGCCAGTGAAGTTGCAAATGTGTAAGCGATTGGCGCATACAGCATATGATCTATATAATGTACTTTGGAATGTTGCCTTGGTAGATGAGAATGTATTGGTTTAAAACTCGTTCAGGGTTTAATATTACTTTAATTCAGATACACTGCACTTCTAGATATTCTGGTACCTGCTACAGTAGGTTTACAGTGTCAGTTTTGATATTTGCCTTACTGCTTATTTACAAACATGAGAATGTCTTGTTTAGTTTACTGACTCAACTGCAATTAACTTAAAGCATCATAAACCGGTAATTCTCTCCGTGTAAAACATTACAACTGGATGATGTCAGTTCAGATGCTTACATCTTATGAGCAGATTTTAGATTATGCAACATCAGCACAATTAGCACTCCAATGAAGGAATAAATAATGTTGTATACCCGAGTGGATGATTTCTGCAGTTGCAGATGTGTACATCTCAAGTTTATGGAAGCCCCCAACCCCACCATCGGGCCACAGTCTAAGGCAGCAGTTAGTTAAGCACATTAGGAAACCTGTGTTGATCATGATTGTTCCATCTTGAGCAAAGTGACACTGGCAGCACTCATCTCTCCCCCTATGCACTGAAAGAACATGAATATTCGGTCTGTTACAGATCTTCCGTTAGGTGGTGGTGCCATAGAGCATCATGCATGATTATCTAAGATCTTGGATCATGCATGCTCCTCTAAGTGCCTTGGATTTCCATCAGCACCTTTAGATCTAATTTATAAAAGTGCTAATAGACCATAGAAGCATGGTCCACCTTGCAGGCAGAATCTGACGGTGCATGGGTACTTCTGACAGCTAGTATGCACATGCACACAAGCATTTGTTCTAACTTGAGAGGGGTTATAGGAGTTGCACAAAGACACCTCCGGACGGTTGAAGGGTAGAATTTAGTTCATTTGAGAAACAAATTTCATCCTGCTTCTTTTACTTTTTTTTATCACTGCAGTCAAAATTGATCATCAGTTTGACCCCATCATCTATTAAAAAGTCAAAAGAATGTCTGAGAACAAATTTTCTTAAACAAAATTCTACTGGTGTATGGCCAGCCTAAGTTTTATAACCCGTCATATTGGGACATGATCACCGTCTGTCTGTGCATACCTTAAGGGCTTGCTTACACCAGTTTTTTCAACAATGGGTTAACGCCAATCATTGCAAAGGCACACAGAAAGCAACTGCTTTTTAGCTGCCCAGTTTACAACACAATTTTGGTTTGATGAGCAATGCAGAAAAATGCAGACATGCTGAATTTTTCTGCAGCACACTGGATGGCATCGGAGGTCACGCACCACATCCCAGCACACTGCACTGCTGCGCAGAGATGTAAATGGAGTGTACACTTTGTACTCTGCCAGTAAAGATATTACAAAAGTAAAGGATGCCTTGCATGGTAACAACACAAGGCACCGCTATACACACAATGCCACCCAGCGGACACCAGATAAACATTAAAACGTTCTTGAGGCTTGGCAGATTTATTGCTTTTTTACTTTAACACATATTTTGTACTGATTTTTTTGTTATACTTTTTCTTTGATTTATAAGAGTTGTTGGAATGTGATGCTAAGAGAAAAAGAAAATAACATTTCACTAAAATGCTTGGTGGCGGGGGGAGGGAATGGGATTTTTTCAGCTTCATTCCTTCTCCAACTTTTTTTTATTAAGCATGGTCAGGTTGATTTACTAAAGGGGGGGAAACAATGAAAATTCTATTTTCACAAATGCCCGAATATGTACAAGTAAAATAAAAGAAGAAAAGCAGAACAAATGGGCAAGCGTAATGATTTGAGCGGCTTTGACAAGGGCCAAATAGTGATGTCTAGTCGACTGGATCAGAGCAACTCCAAGACTGCAGCCTTGTGGAATGTTCCCAGTCTGCAGTGGTCAGGACCTACCAAAAGTGGTCCAAGGAAGGAAAACCAGTGAACCAGTGACAGGGTCAGGGGGTGGCCTATCCAAACAGACCAGTGTGTCTGAGCTAACCAAGTAGCAGTGTGTATGTGGGTAGACAACAGGTCTAGTCTGGTGACTGACGGAACCAGGTAAACAGAGAAGCTGAGACTGAGGCAGCTCAGCCTTAAAGTCTAAATAAACACATTATGTTTTTTTTAAATAAATACATTTCTGTGGGCATCAGTTTACTTTTCTGACCATGTTTCATGGTACACCCATATTCGGGAGATAACGTGACACTTGGTCAGATTGAAACCCCTCTCCTGCCCCCCTCCCCTTACTATCCTGAATCGCGGGGTTCATATTTCCGCAGGCTGGTGTGAATGTTTGAATTTGTAGCGGCTGTGCATGGCTCCTCCCCACAGCTGCGTCATCCATTCACAGATCCATCAGCCACTATGGTGACAGTCCATTAATTCGTCCTCTCGTCTATGTTAATGAATGTCTATACCTCGGGAGGAAGGTTCTACTGGAGCCAGAGCATTGCACCCAAGATCCAATGATAACAGGGCAATGCTTTACTGGCTCCAATGTAAAAAATAAAAGCACATTTTTTTCCTTTTATGAAGAAGTGTGCATTTATAATTTTTTTCATAAAGGTGGAGTTTCCTTTTAAGCGATTTTTGTTTTATAATCACTAGTTCCTTTAACCTCCTGTGTCCTACTACTATAGTATATCTTGTCTGATGCACTGATGGTGTGCAGCAATAGCATTGTAGCTCTACCTTTTCATATTGTTGTTTTTTGTGTATTGTGAAGCACGTTGGGTATTACGATAGGTGGAGGCCGGCAGCACTGCAGATATATATTCCAAATTTTTATTGGGGTTAGATAGTAAAAGGTAAAAGACTTTGTATTGATTTTTTTCTTTATAATGCTAGAGATTGATGATGCAGAGGGAGACTCGAGATCACAATTTCGCTTAATATTGATTCTATAATCCGCGCTGCAGTCAAAGAAATTCAGTTCAGAGAGGTACCATCTGCCCATAGAAGTATTTCAAGTTAATATTTCTTGCTCTATTGTACTTAAATGTGAAGCAGTCTATTGAATTATAAAACTATGCAATTGAAAGAAAAACCCATCATGAGACACACAGAAGCAGTCATTGCTGACCTCTTGTTTAAAAATGTTACCTGTCTGGCTGTCATGCTTGCCAACTTGCTCCAGTACTCTGAATCACTGATCTGGAACAAGTATACAGATTTAGGGTGTATACATGAACAGGTTAGTGTCTCAGAAAAGATTTAAGACAGTGGGTTGGCACAACAGCCAGGCAACTAGCATATTCAGAAAGAATTTAGCAATGGCAGACCATTTCTTTCTTTTATGATGAACCTAATTGTTTTTGTATCATATTAATAAGGGCTATAGATATACTCTATATCAATGCTGCACTCCTTACCAAGCATTGACTGTCTTATATTGGAAACTTGTGATAAGCTTTGGTCTGAACCCAGAGTTGGACCTAATTTTGCTTGTTTGGAGGTTCAGCAAACTAAATGGAGGGAAATGAAACATTTAACAGCGGTATTATTACCACTGCTAAGTGTTACAGCTCCCTTGTCAGTTTTGCTGTAGTAGGTTGTATACATTGTACAGATGGGCCACTTCACAGTCAGCTACAGGGCACCCCCATTGCAAAAGCATGTTATTTAAAGGAATTGTGCATTTTAATTTTGCCCTTGAAGAATTTTTAAAATCACTGCTCTCAGCCAAATGGAATTTTTAACAAAATGTTTTGCTCTGGTGCATCTCCTCCTGGGTACTGCCCAGCTCCCCATGCTGTATGCTTGTCAATCCCTCGCATATTAGCTTAGAAAACGGCCATTAATGATTTCTAAGATTCGGCTCCGATTGACATCAGTGGGGCTCAGATTCGGCACCTGAACTTGAACCCAGGTGCATTTGGCTCATTCCTATTTAAAACTATAAAAAGTGTGCCTGTTTCAAAATATCAGGGGTTGAGGATATAACCAACAATGCTTAGAAATGTCTTAGGGGCAATGTGTGCTGGAGCATATTGTAAATGGAATGATAGCAGGTGATATGTGCAGGAGAGAAGTGCAGAGGGTATGACAGTGGGCAGTATGTACTAAAAAGGTGTGCAGAGGGTATGACAGGGGGCAGTATGTGCTGAAGACGTTGCAGAATGTATGAAACGGGCAGGATGTGCACAAGAGAGGTACAGAGGTACAGAGGGCATGATAGTGGGCAGTATATGCAGGAGAAGAGTGAAGGGTATGTTGGGGGAGGTATGTGCAGAAGAGGGGTGCACAGGGTATAGACAGTATGCAGGAGAGGAACACAAAGGGAATGACTGTGGTCTATATGTGCAGGAGAGAAACGTGTTGGCTATATTGGGGGAAATATGCGCAGGAGGGTGTGAAAGGTATTACACCATCACAACAGTTCATCCACAAATGATCTTTCCACAAATCATTAAAGTATGTGGCCATACAGGTAAATGACAGGGCCGGGGCTATCCAACTTACATTTAAGCACCCATTCACAAAACTGACTTGATAGCTTGATAGTCAAGCTGTTCACACAGGGCATTTTTACAGAGGTAAAATAGGAGGTCCGGATCAGTGTCCTGGAAACGGTTGGTTAAACTTTAAGCAGATCGTGGTACTGCGGTCTGCAAAACTGCTAACACACTCCCCACCACCTCCTATTGAGATCTGCAGACCTTGAAGATGATGGGGAGGACCCAGCGAATGGAATTGGGGACATTGAAGGTTAAATTGGAGATACCAACATTTAAGCAGATTATTAGCTGGGACTTTGTCATGGAGTCCAGTAAGAGTGAAGATGTTGCTGGCAACATGGGAGATCAAGCAGGGCTTTAAGGCCAGTGAATGCGTACATAGGAAATGGAACAGTAAAGCTGGGATTTCCACAGTCAGTAGAGAAGAGAATGATATTTGACATCATGCACTGAATATATGTGAGGGGGTATCCCAGTAGCACTGTAGACTAGTTGCTGAGGGGTTAACACACATGCATTGGGTACAGAAGGGCAATTAGACATGCACTAGATACTGGCAGCTGAGGGATTAATGCACATAAGTAGAATAATCGGTGTTGAGAGGTTAAAGCACATACATTGGGTACTGAATGCTGAGGGGTTAAACTACATGAGCTGAGTACTGGGTGCTTAAGGGGTTGACACACATGCCAGGGGACTGAGCACTGAGGTGATAATGCATATTGACTAAGGAATGGAGTTTGAGGGTTATCAGTTATGTGAAGACAGGACACTGAGGAGTTAACACCTGAGCTGGGGACTGAGTACTGGAGGGGCCACCTTACTGCTGGTATAGATACAAAGGAGTGATGTATATGTGTTTGGGGCAAGATACAACTGCAAGAAGGCAGAGGCAGCTGGCCCCTGATGACATAAGGAAAAAGATGGCGGTTCAGGTCCTGGCATGCGGATCAGTGGCTTGCAGTAGGACAACGCTGGATGTGTGAGAATTCAGTCTAATCCAGCGAACAAGGATTCTTTCGAGGTTTTCCGAGCGGTGATGCAGTCATGAAAAGCCAAAATGACAAAAAGTTATAGAAAACGACAACTGAAAACATATTAACATTTCCAGAAATGTGAATGTTTTACATAATTATCAGAACCAAAGATATCTAATAACTGAGATAATGTTGCTATTCGTGAGACTCAGCCAGTAATATTACTCATTGCTAAGTATTGTGTTTTCCATGTGGTGTGAGATTGTGAGAGCGTTGGTCCCTGCTGCAAATGACATTTATATATTGCCTTAATACCTCTCCAGAAACCCTTCTATCCCTATTTGTGCTTGCTTGACATTTATATAAAATATATGTATGCACACTACAGGATCTGATGGGCAATACCTAGTACTAAGGAAAGAATTACATTTGATTACTGCTTGCATAGTAAATTATTATGAGTTCAGACAGATGTACTTATGATGTTACAGTTTATCCCCTAAGGATATAATCCTCTCTGCACAGATGTTTCTGCTGCCACAGATACCCTCACAGGCTCTGCCTTTTAAGAAAACCGAATTTTTACTACAAAGGCATTACTGGGGACTTACGTATTACGGTGTGTAGGAAAACTTTCCAAGATTTTCTGCAATACAAGATGAGTTTATAATCACTGAATTATGCAGGAATTCTGCACAGTCATTTTTTTCAAGATGCCAAAAAACAGACATCTGACAGGCTGGGCTAGCTAAAGGGTAGAAAAAACTGCAATCGGCAGCACTGGAAGCTACTATCAGACATATGTTTAAGACTGCACTGGAAATCTTAGGGCAATGCTGCGCTGTTCTTGCCTCTCCGTGCAGACAAAAGAACAGTACAGTGATTATATTCTATGGACAGACTTCGGATATTTGGATCAAATAATTTTCACAATGAGCACCTGTAAACCAAAGTTAAAAAATAATCAAATGATGGAATCTTTTCCTTGTTTATTAAATATCTGTAAAAAATAAGTCAAGGCAACTGGGCTTGCTGTATTTTCCTTGAACATTTCACTGGTCATCCAACCAGCTTTCTCAATTCAGAATGACTAGTACAAAAAATTATCTGGGAATAAATTCTCTGCACTCCAAACGTCTTCAAGAAAAATTCAGCTGCCTTGACTTATTTTTTACACATATACCATGACCTGGATAAATGATAACCTTCACAGACACATGTTTATTACACATTTTATAACTATTATGGTTACATGATAAAACTTAGATTGTACATTGAGGGATGACCTAAAACTGGCCATACACTGGTTAGATTTCGACCAATGTGTGGCCCAGTTGGCACCCTTTTGCTTGACAAAATTTGATTTCAAAATAGACTTTAGTCGAATGAGTCAGGCTGAGGAATCTTGTTAGATTTTTCTTATTCAGCCCAGAGGCTGAACGAAAAAAATATAGCAATGTATGCCGGCTTTACTAGTACTGTGAGCAGCGATGCCTTGGATGCCTGTGGTCATAGTCTGGGGTGCTCGCATTCTAGTAGAAATGAAGGTGAAAGATCACTAGCTGTAGTAGGTGGTGTTCTGTTCGCACTCACTGTACCACTGAAACCAGAATTTAAG
Organism: Nanorana parkeri; assembly: GCF_000935625.1. Classification (NCBI taxonomy): domain Eukaryota; kingdom Metazoa; phylum Chordata; class Amphibia; order Anura; family Dicroglossidae; genus Nanorana; species Nanorana parkeri. The sequence goes on from NW_017306270.1 coordinate 669,518, forward strand.
TGACCCGTTCTTTTGAATGAAGCTCTGCTTTATTATTATGGTGTCACCACTGTGGGCTTGGGTATTAAAATTGAGAATGTGCAGTTTGCATCTTTAAGTTCATATTCCCTTAATGTTTATAGCAAATGGAAGTCATTGTGGACAATGGGGCAAGCACAGAATGTTTTCTCAGGGCTCTGACTAAACTATCATAGTAGGGTTACCCTTGGCTATAGGTTGTCATTAGGATGGCCTGTGTGAAACAGTATTATAATGCTATTAAAGGTACCATAAATTTTGGTTTATTTCTTCTATTCGCCCCTTCCAAATAATAACATTTGAGAACGTCAGTGTTTAAAGTTATGCTGTCACGAATCTGGCCAATTGAAACTAAACATATGTTTAAAAAATCCATAGGCAGTTATTACCACCAGTCAGTGACAAATGCAAAATGATTGGTTGAGGCAGACAAATTAAGTAATATAAAAGTCTTCACTTTTGCAGTAAAGTTTGATCTTAGCCATGCTACTGGCTACCTTCCATGCACTATAGGTCAACTAAAACGATCAATACATAGGCTTGGAAGTGGGACCTTGACCTTTTATAGGAAACATTTGGAAATAGAAATTCTTTTGATTATTTTGATTCTGTTTGGATTTGCATCGTTGGAGATTGACAAAAAGTGGTTTTCACTAAAGCTAAAATGTGCTTAGTCACATGCCTGGTTTGAGCTGTTCAGGATTCGTGGCATATTCCAATGGCCAATGTGGGCGTTGAGTCATAGGTTGATGAGGTGCCCGTATTGCATTGTGGGATGCACAGGGTAGGGGCAAATTGTCAGTGTTTACATACAATATGTGCCCCAAAATGAGGGATCCTGAGGCGCCCTCTAGGTACATTTGTCAGATAAAAGGAAGGTAATGTTACTTTATGGGCCCTGGAATTGCAACCTGTCTGTGCTGGCTTAGTGACAGGTGACCTGTGCCTTCGATTGACAGACATATTCAGTGTCTCTTTATTCCTTCTCTGAATTCTTCATCTTTGGTTTAATTAAAAAATCTATATAATATGTGCCAGGGAAAGCAAATACACTGAAGTAATATTCAGTTCTCTTCCACATCTCAAGACATGACTTTTCCTCTTCTATCTTTAGTCTGACTGGATACTTATAATTAATGTCTCCACCAGGGAGGCCTGGGTTAGGTTTTAATTATTGAAACCTTTATCCCAAACAGCTGTTATATAAAAAGATCATTTTATTAGGAAGCTCTCTTTACCATGGGCTTCATAAAGTGCAGGGAATTGCTTCATTATTGTCTACTCCTCTGGATTAAGAGCTGGATGAAAGACTTCAGTGCAGCAAGAAATTAGGGATTTTGCTTTGCTAAAGGATCATGTAACGTAGGTCAAGAACATATGTGTTTTAAATCACATTTCCCAAAAGAATCAAACCTAGGTCATAATAATGCAAGGAATGCTGTGTAGAAGTACTCTGTCTGAAAGTAATGCTCCATTTGGTCTAATGGTTTTACAGAAAGGGGATACAACTTGTACTGAAATGACAATGGTGTTGTGCAAAATAAAGTAAGGCAGAAAACAGATTTCAGTTCACACCAGTGAGAGAACCAAAATATGAATAATTTGTCCTCTTTATATTATAGAGCTCTGTAATCAAATACTAATAATCGAGTGGAAATTACCAGCACAAAACAAGAAGAAGCGGGAATAGTGGACCAGCCCCATTAGGTGTGGAATCTTTAGAAGGAGAACATATAATACAGTAGATAGGTGGAGTAGCAAAGGCTACAGGTGATGAAAGTTGTTCGCCTAGTAATGAATAGGGAGGGTAGAGAGGAAGACGTAGGAGACAGTCCTGAAGATGTTGGTTTTAAATATTTAAATAAAGATGTAAACAGATCGGCAAAGACAATCATTTTGGGTTAAATACTATGCTCTCAAAGCTCTTTTTCCTTTAATACACCCATATGTGTGTACTTATAATAATGAAGCACTTTCTAAAGCATTTTTTTACTTTTTTGGTAATGTAGTGCCCCCCTGACCCCCAAAGGCGAACCCCAGAGGCAGGGAGGGCTGACATTTCACTCTCAGGGATAGATCCTTAGCCAGGTTGTTGGATGGGAGCTGTAAATTGCCAATCACTTCCCTGGCAGAGACACCAGACTTATTCCTGAGGTCCATGCCATCCTAGAACCCCCAGCAGATAAAGGGCTCTTCTGGTTCTCCATCCCAGACCCCACCTGGGTCCACATCTGCATACTTCAAGCCTAGTTACCTTTTCCAACCCTGTACATCCTACCCCCAAACTAGGGCCAGGGGACAGACTGCCATGAGCACATGGCAATTCCTGAGTATTTATGCACTTTCCCAGCATGCATCACTCGGCATGAAACTCTTAGTGATTGGCCGAGGAGACAAACACTCCCAATGTTCTCCCATTGGCTGCCCCACTCTGTGGCATGGTCACACCCCACCACAGGTGGGTGCAGACAATACCAACGCCCAGGAATGACAAAATGATCACAGACTACAAATCAGCCAGACTGATTACAGTTCCAGCAACACTAAATTTAAAGAGCCACTCCACTTAGGGTGAAGGGGCTACAGTAACAACAATCTATGGTGTTCTGTGCCAACACCCCAACAATATCCTGAGTACATTGTAGTCACAGGAGGACTATGGGGGCTAACAAGGATTAAAGACAGAACTGACCTTTGCATGAATACATCTCTGTTCCCACCTATATGATTTCACTATTGCTCGCTAAGGATAAAAACATTTCTATCTTCTATAACTGACTGAATGTTAAGATCAGAATGATCTTGATGTGACCACCATGCTGTTAAAAGCAAGCACAAGTCCTATATTTTCAATGTATTCATTAATATAGCATACCAAATTGAGCTCTGCATAGTACATAGATCATTCCTAACATTGCTTGTCCCCAGAGGGCTTTACAATGTAATATTCTAACCATAGCGCTACAGTTACAAACACACTAGGGGTGGGGAGTAATTATCCTATCAGCAAATGTTGGTTATAAGACAGAACTGGAGCACCCACAGGAAATCTGCGTGTACAAATGGAGAATATATCAAATCTATGCAAATGGCATACTTCCAAATGCCCTCATTTGGAGGCATTGTCCCTCTTTTGGAGCCAAATGCCTCTGTCCCTCTTTGCTCGTCAGGTGTCCCTCTTTTTGGTCTGATTGTTAGTTCTCTAAATTGTACGTTTTTTGTGAAAACACAACTATGCAAGTCAACTGTAATACCTTATAAAGAATTTTCTTACTATACTTGCATTTATTACAAAAATAAAATAAAGCCTCCATTTATCCCTGTTTCTCATAGCAGGGATCCTGTATCTCTAGTATCCTGTAACTAAGCAGTAAGGAGAAGCCGCTGGTATTGATGTGTGTGCCACCCGCCCGCCCTGTTCCCCATAGGTATGGATGTCTAGGAAGCAGGCAGGTGGCACATATGTGCTCCTTCCTGCTTAAAGTTACAGGATGCCATTGTGTGTCTCTTGTAGTCAGAAATCCAATTTTCTCAATCGCACTCCTGACCAAATAATACCCTTAGAGTTGGGTGGGCGCCAAAGTGACTGCAGATGCCTCTGCAATGCAAGATAAGTATACGTATAAAGTCCCTCGCTATCACATCTACAGGGAATGGTAGGGAGTACAGTGCTATGTTATATCCATAGTTCCAAACCTGTATTTTGTTTATTTAGAAAACTTAAATGGCGCCTTTCCCCTAAAGCAGAAGTAACATTAAAATGCTATGAGGTAGGAATTTTTGGCAGAATAGATATGCAAAGTCCCTTCTGCCTCTCTCCCCCAGTGATATTTTATATTATGTGTGCACTGTACAGTGCATGCGCCATGGAGTGTACACTCAGCTCTTTCGTGGCATCTCTAAGATGCTTGCTGTGGATGATGTTACTCCTGTGTGCATGCACAGGAGTTACATCATCAGTGGCCAACCTAATGGCTGAAGAGGATTCCAATAGAACCCAGAAGTGGCAGAGGAGGACCCAGCGGGGGACAGAGGATTCATTGCACAGCGCTGGAGAAGGACACACTTGTACATTACGGTAATACCCCACCAAGCACACAGCGGTTTATTACCGCTTTAAAGTGACACTGTCTACAACAACCCATAGAATCCATTTTCTTTCCCATAAAAACATAAAATTGGTATTTACTTTGTAATTCTGCTCTGCCTGTCCGGTGACCCATATACCTCTACTTGGTGCCACGGTGACCTCACTTATGCAGTAGTCAGGACCCTAGCATCTACTGATCAGACAATTGAGGTACAGCAGTACACTGATGAGATATCCCCTGTACTTTTCTCTCATGGTCAGACAGCTCTGTGTTATTTCTTCATGAATACATAGATGGGCTAAATGGTGTTTTAAAATGTGCCTGGAGTCCGGCTAAAAAAATAAATAATTAATAAGCGACTTACATGAGAAAAGAAAGTTCTACAAAGCAAATTTCCCTTCAGCTTCCTAGAGTAGCATCAGAAAGCTCTATTAGTACATGGGCACTGTAATAGATGGAAAATTAAATTTGATTCCGCTCCTTACATGATCCGTAATTCTTTCAATGGATGCTGGTGATGGTTTGCACTAATTCTCATCTCTTTGGTATTCATCAAGACGTTTGTATTACATTTGAATTCTCTTGTGTAAATATAATAAATATGGCCATCACTACAGTAATTAAGGTCTGGCGATTCCCAGAGGTGTCCCCCACCCTTGAAAACTGCTTGTGTCAGACGGTTTTTCCTAATAGAATGCCCTGCAGTGACTCATTTATGTAAATACTGATGCACAAGCAACACAGCAGAGAGGAATTCATCAAGGAAGGCAAAATCGGAATTAGGCACCTAATCAGGGATATGTGTGATGTGACTCATTAATCAAAATGTTTGCTACCATTTTTTTTAAAATATATCTTAAAAGATAAAAAGAAGAAATAATCAACTTTTGTGTAAATATTGTGGGGTGCAGAAAATCAGGATCCCTGTCTTTTTATTCCAAACACCCCCCTATCCCCCTCCCCTTAATATATTGGCCGGGAGATAGACTTTAAACACAGGAATTTTACCTGATGGTGTTTACCAAATATGTGCTCTTAAGAACAGGACATTGGTACCATGGAAGGCCAACATTTGTCTGTCAGATGAATATGTAGTCTAGCCTCCTCTGCACCATATGCAAAGGGATAAGGTTAACAAGAACAGGACATTGGTACCATGGACGGCCCACATATATTTCTCTGTCAGATGAATATGTAGTCTAGCCTCCTCTGCACCATATGCAAAGGGATAAGGTTAACAAGAACAGGACATTGGTACCATGGACGGCCCACATATATTTCTCTGTCAGATGAATATGTAGTCTAGCCTCCTCTGCACCATATGCAAAGGGATAAGGTTAACAAGAACAGGACATTGGTACCATGGACGGCCCACATATATTTCTCTGTCAGATGAATATGTAGTCTAGCCTCCTCTGCACCATATGCAAAGGGATAAGGTTAACAAGAACAGGACATTGGTACCATGGACGGCCCACATACATTTCTCTGTCAGATGAATATGTAGTCTAGCCTCTTCTGAACCATATGCAAAGGGATAAGGTTGACAAGAACAGGACATAGGTACCATAGACAGATAACAATTTTCTGTCAGGTAGTCTAGTCTCCTCTGCACCATATACAAAAGGATACGTTTAATGAGAACAGGACATCGGTACCATAGACGACCCACATACATTTGTCTGACAGAAGAATTTGTAGCCTGGTCTCCTCTGTGCCGTATGCAAAGCGCTGAAGTTCTGACATGGAAAGAAAACAGTCAGGCTGCTTTCAGTATATTTGTATTTAGAACTTGTTGAAATGCCAGGGCTGTGTTGTGGCGCAACAAGCAGAGGTTGAGAGAACAATACCAGTTATAGATCACAATTATTTGTCATCAGACAGATTCAGGTAAACTGGCGCAGTGGAATGTTCTTTCCTCTAAATTGCTTTCTCTTTCATCACTAAAAGAAACTTTTCCCTCATGGTATTCCGTCTCTACTCTTTCATTACTGGCCCATTTTTCTCATCTGCTGTGACACTGACAGACACTTCTGCCACTGCCCACACGCATTGTACCCGATAAACATGTGGCCTTTCCACTTTAGCAGGCATCTGGAGGAAGACAATTGCTGGGCTTCTCGGCGACAAGATACGTCTCCACTTTGTTGTCAGTGTGGTTTAGGATGGGTATTAATTAGCACATTTCACTTCCGAACAGAGAATGGTTTCAAGGTTGACTTCATTCAGATAAAAAGTTACAATTAGCGCATCGCTTCAACTAGACATCTTAATCATTGAACTTCGAGTTTCCAGCTTAATCCTTCAGAAACATAAGGAATTCTAATAAACTAATAATGAATGTGACACGTGAAGTACAGAAATATTTCAGTGAGGTCCTTGCTTTGCATTTCTGAATTTGAATGCTGTAAAGTAAGCATTAAAGGAGAATTATGAAGCGAGTTATTTTCACTCAGCCTCATAATCTGAGCCGACCTGTGACAATAAAATTGTCACAGGTCGGCTCAGTAGAACGGGAAGTGAGCGAACACATACCGTCGCTCGCACACTTCTCGATCTATCGCTGCAGAGAGCCGTGACTTTCACTCACGGCTCCGTGCAGGCGTTCTACCCCCTCCCCGCTCCGATCCTCCAGCGCTGACTGGCGGAACGGACGGGGGAGGCAGCGGTCACCTCTGGATAGGCAGAGCCAGCTGTTAATCCCGCAGCTGGGTGGATCTCGACAGTAATGTCGGGATCCGTTCCGGCTGTGGCGTATCAGTATACCGCGAGCTGTAGCTCGCAGTATACTGAGCTTTGGGGAGAACACAAACTAGCATTCTCCCGTGACCCTTAGGAGAACTATGGGGAAAAGCCCTAACCCCATAGTTCTCCTTTAAAGGAAACCTGTAATGAGAAAAAGGTCCCTGACCTAATTGAGTCCCTGACCCCAAAAAAGGATAAGGAGGAGAACGCCTGACTTTAGAAGCTTCATGACAGCCAAGAAATGAGCCTCTTTGCAAAAAGTTTAGCAATGGCACCCCACATACAGTATTCCTTTCATAATAGGCTTCCTTTAACAAATCATAATGAACCATTTAGTCATAAGGCAATGCACACACCAGTAGATTTGTTTTCTTTTTTAATTCTGGAAGGACACCAGATGGTCAGAGTGAACCCACACCTATATTATGAATCTTTTGAAATGTGCCAACAAGACAAAATCTTGTTGTCTAATGCAACCAATCCTTGTTCCAGAATACAGCAATAGACCCGGGGTAGGCAAACTCCGCCCCTCCAGCTGTGGTGGAACTACAAATGCCTTGAGGCATTGCAAGATTCACACAGCCACAGACATGTCTACCGGACAGCGTTGCATCATGGGATTTGTAGTTTCACCACAGCTGGAGGGCCGAAGTTTGGCTACCCCTTCAATAGACCATAGAAGTTACAGTTTAAAAAGTGACTGGTTGCTATGGGTAGTGAGAAATGTTTTCCTTAGCACATTTTTCATACATAAGCCCCTAGGTGAGCTTGGGGCACATGCGGGTAAGCCTGAATTCACACTTGAGCTTCTTTAACCACTTGCTGGCCGGAGCAATTTCTTGATATTTGCACACACATGATAAAATCTGGATTTTGGGCTAGAAAACAGCTTTAGACCCCCCAAACGATGATATATTTTCTGAAAGCAGAGGCCCTGTAGAATAAAAAAAATGCTAGTTGCAATTTTTTATGTCGCACAGTATTTGCACAAATGTTTATTTAACCAGTATTTTTAGGGTAAAATACACCAAAATGAAATTTAGTGCACAGAAACAGAATATAATACCCAACTTTTTGGTAAAATATAAAAGACGGGGTCACGCCAGGTAAATGGATACCAAACATTTCAAGCCTTAAAATTGTGTGCCTCCATGAAACCGCAAAAAACTACAATACCCCCAATTTCCCCATAGGTGACGCTTTAAAAACTTTTACTGCTCATCAGTTTAGTGCCAACAATCATTGATGGCGCTAGAATTATTGCTCTCACTCCGACGTTCGCGAGGATACATTTTTGGAGCGTTTTTCCTATGCACATTTTACACGCAGTATTGAAGTGGTTTTCATGCATTTTTAATGTGCTGCCAAGCTTATGCAATTTTGTGTAAGCCAACAGAAAGCAATTTTTTGTCATCATCTATGGCTAGCAGAGCTATCATGGGCCATGTTCGCTATGATATAACTCTCATAGCAGCAGCTGCAAGTCATATAGGGTCATAAAGAATGGTTCTTGACCTCACCAGTCTTATAAACTGTGTAATATCCAGGGAGAAAGGTCCTGTTCCCTCTATTTTGTTAAAAGCTCTAAGGTTAGTAGAGAAGAGGACTGGTTGTCCGGTTAGAAAGCACGGTAAAAATTTGCATCGTATGTTTTCAAGCGATCCCATTTAAATCTGTGGGAGATGTGAGAATTCGCTTCCAATGGTAGCACATTAAGGACACTGAAAACTCGCTTACCGCGTCTTTTTAAGGGCTTCTTTGCCCACTTTTATTAATTCAAACATAAAAGTCCACATGGGTGTTTCCCCTTACAGGGTTCTTCAAAACCTAAAGTACAGCTTTTCTGTAGCAGCATAACATTTGTAAAGTCTCACGGACTTCAGGTAGTTCCTTTAAACAAAACCTTTCACACACAGGTTGTATCCAACACGTTTGTTACACAGGCTAGTCTCTTCACCACACAGGTGATACGCTCCCCAGTCCGCCAGACAAAGACTGGTTCCAGGATGGAGTCCTCCTGACTCGTGCACAGAGACCTCCTCTGTCTACCAGGTGGAAACCTGATCCATCATCCTTTAAATAAAGGCTGTGCACAGGTGCACAATAATTCGGTGCTGGTCACCACTAAAGCCCCGCCCAGGAATGGAGATTTCTTCCCTCCCAGTTTTTTCTTAGAAATCTCCCGGCTCCAGGATCCCAACTATAATCCAGAACCCGGGAAAGAGTTGTTAAGCCAGCTCTTTCCCGGTAAAAGTACTTTCCTGGAACCGCTCAGCCCCTGTGGGTGAGGGTCCTGGGGGACCATTTTGCCACGCTACATTCCCACGCACTACCACAGGGGGAAAAATGTGCAATCTATCCCCAATGGACTTCATAAGGCATATTAACTGGTAAATGAGACAGGCCATCACCGTGAAAGCTCAATAAGAATGTGAGCGTTGGGAGGGAATGGCAGGGTGCTATACATAGCTTCCTGAAAACATCACAGCACCCTGCCTCAGTACTCCTTATGCAAGCAATGGGCTGGTTCCTCAAGGGCCGACTCTTAGGAGGCATTATGCAAATATCAAAATGCCTTGTGTGCAGTGAAATCAAAGTAAGTGATTTCAGTAAAGGGGAGGAGTGGAGCCGATTGGTTTCCATGGGCATCTGCTCCAGATTTTGTCTGCCCCAGATTTCATAAATCGCCCTCAATGTGTTTAAAATATAGTTGTTGCTGACAAGAGGTTAAGTTGCTTATCGGAGACATTCTTAAACTTTTTCATCCAAATAGTAGAAAATTTTTACCGTACTGAGGTCCAGGAAGAGAATTATTACAGAAAAGCCATACATACAAAGACAAATAACAATGGCCGTATAATAGAAAAACAAACACACAAACTGCACGCGTATTTGTTTCCATTCGAGTATCGTTCTAAATGATTTCTCGTTTGTAAAGCAAGAAAGTGAAAAGCTAACCCATCATTAATAAAACCAGAATTATCATTCAAAACAGTGAATAGATTCTGAAGAATTATTGCAACAATTGCTCATACATAAACAGCAACTATTTAAAAAAGGAACTCCAGGCAGATATAAAAGACACAAATGAATGCAGCTCTGTATATATAATACATTAAGGATTTATTTTTTTAATGCAAGCAGACTAAGGCTCTGAGGGGGAATTAATCAAAACCGGAGCAAACAGAATCTGGAACAGTTGTCCGTAGTAACCAATCAGCTTCTCTCTGTTACAGGGGCACAGTTTACCAACAACCTCTACTGTATAAAAATGATCACCGAAATTCCCCAATATACATAATTCCTGCTCCTTTGGTCTTATTAATGATTCCAGCATTATATTAAGAAGTCATCCCAAAATTTACCAAAAACCTTCTTTAACTGCTCGACTAACACAGCAGTTTTGCAAGAAGTCAGTCAGCAGACTTTGCTGCGGATCAGCAATCAGATGCACCAGCCGTGAAATACGCGCTGTGGAAATCCCATAATTCTCTCGCCGTTGACCTAGGAGGTTAAGCCGGAAAAAAGTGACAAAGCACCGAAATGTGGTGAAGTATGATATTCAAAAATAGGTGCGAGGAAAGGGCAAAGTAGCATAAGAGGAAACCCGCACAGCTTTCTTAGACATGTTTATCACACGTGCACAGAGCTGGCGGAGAGGGCCGTATACCAGGCTGTATATTTTTCAAAATGACATTCTCATTAAAACCAATGATATTTGCGCCGTTATAAATCAGCAGAAACCGTTACTAGGAGGCCACATAAGATTGCAGCAAGGTTACAGACAACATATTGTACACTAACAGGCCTAGGCAAAGAGCAAAGATATGTGCAAAGTGCAGACGTGAATGGTAACCAACCAGATATCAGCATACTGAATACTTGCTCTGGGTTACAGACCTTGAAAAGGTAGAGCCTGTACAAAAGGGCATTGTTATTCACCAGTGCTAAGGGCAAAATGTACTGTAAAAAGGCCCCTGTTGTGATAAGGTCACATGACTAAAGTAACCCAGTTTGTGATCATTATATTGGTAGAATCGCCGAAGTATACTGGACAATATCCTGCTTTTTACCTATATTCAGGGTCATCCCTATAAAGGGACAGCCTGAGGCTATTGCTTCAAACGGCTTCTCATTGGGGAGGGCCTGGGTGGTGGTGGGGGGCGGCTACAGTGTCCCAGATTGCCGAGAGTTCTTAGCAACCAATGGCACTCTGTGCGGTGCTGCCCAGGTCAATGACGTTACCGGTTGCCAGGTGTTGAGCGGGATGCTCTGGCTTGCGTCCCCTCTAGCTCCTAGCAACCCAGCAACAAGTGATGTCAGTGAGCTGGGCAGGACGTTGGAAAGAGCCGCTGACATCCTCCACAGCCCCCTTCGAACAAGCCATGCATGCCTTTCCACCACTTACCATTCCCTGATAGCACCCCCCAACAAACCCCCTCCCCCAGAATAACATTGCCTCAGGTGGCAATTTACCTATGGACAGCCTTGCTAACATTGGTAGCAGATTATTTTTTTTAAAGGAATTTCAACAGAATGTTTCTGCTTTTCTCCAAGTGGTTTTGTTTGAATTCTGTAGAAGAAGGTAACAGAGATGTACAGCTGACTTACTTGATGGAAAGAGACCTAACCCCTGAAGCAGGGATATAATCACTCAGCTAGTTCTGTCCGCCACTCCTGGGCCATCCTGATAAGAACCTAACAACCTATGAGAGGTTCCGCGCATTGTGCTACTGTATGAATGATGGATTTTATTATTTCCTCTTATCACTGTTTGAGGGAAGAGCGGATGAATAAGTGAATTAATCTGAACTGAAGTAAAATTAAATAGAACAGAAAGAAAATAATTTTTCTTCTCTTTTATTGTCCGTATGAAAGCTGAACCTGTCACATATAAATAACCCGCTAAAAGAGGACATAAAGTTTATAAAGCATTATATTCAAACACATTTATAGGACGTTATTTACAGTTTAGGAACAAATTTTATGAACCGTTATACACAAACACTGTAAAATAATGTCTGTAATCTACCTGTAGGCTGAATTCATATCTATGTGCTCACCGGAATGCGGTTATAATATGCAATACTGCAACACATACATGGTATATGTAAAATGGCGCCCCAATGCATATATACTCTAAAATTTACTGTACGAGTTTGCGCATTAGTTGCTCAAAAATAGTGCAGGAGTTTTATTTCATCCATTGAGGCTCATTAGGGACAAATTAAAAAAGAATGAGCTACAAAGTGCATCTGAAAAGCATGCAAAATGCGTGAATCTGCCCTAAGGGGAGGTTCACACCATTTTCCAGGCAAGATCTGGTCCGGAAAATAGTGTAAACCTGCTGCAGTTCCAGTGCATTCCAGACCAGACAAAATGAGACATGCAGTACTTTTCTGGTCTGGTCTGGAACGGACTGCGCAGATGGGAACAGAGGCCAGATATAGCATAGGGATACATTAGGATGCATTCTCAGTCTGGAAACAATCTAGTCTGGTCTGGTGGTGATCTGGATGTGTTGTTAATGGGCCCTTAGGGTTTGCAAATCAGCAAAAACACCTCCGTGCCCACTTTATGGTACATATGGGCGTTTTTTTTCCGAAGACTGAACACGTCTAATTTATCATTCAATAAGTTTTATCCACACTCCGATTTGTTGTGCGTTTCCCAATACAATGTCTTTTTTTGTTTGTTTCTTGCATCACATTCTGGTTACCATAAGTTTCACTATCAAAGTACTGAATCCAGAGAATCAGAACTGCCTGCTACTGTTAGTTTAACCAGTTCAGGTCCTTTCTGTAAATAAACCCTTTCAGGTTTTAATCCAGCAGGTCCCTGCAATAGAAGAAGACCATGTATACCCATTTCTCCAGCAGCCTGTTTCTACTTCCTCTTCAGAACTGCAGGCTCAGGAAGCCTCTCCCGCATTCAGCACTTCTGAGAGTGTCAGATTCCAGTGTCCCCCAACATGTGTTGCGACTCTTTCCTCCAACCTGTACCCCACTCCTGAATCTTGCAATGAAGCGCAGTGCTAGAACAGTGGAGAGATAGGAGAAAAACTGCTGGAGAAGTATTCTCTGTCGCCTATTGCAGGGACCTGCTAGATTAAGACAGCATTACAGCATTGCCTTCTTATAATAGAAGGTAATTACATGTCCTCACTTTCATTACAAAACCCAAAACAAGGAGCTCAGTCTCTGCTTATGGGTAATAAAAAGTCATGCAAATCAGTAATTTTTGCTCCTTTTAGCTATCCGTGCATGCAGAACTACTGGCAAATAGCACAGATATAGCCAGAATTTTATAAAGCCAGTATTATTATTCTGACTCCGAGTGTTGTATTAGCAATTTATCCCTTGCTGAGACCTCTATGCCTGGCCTGTATAAGCAGATATAATCACTGCGGACAATCCTTATCAGATAGCTGAACTCACCAATTACCTTTTCCATCCACAAAGGTGCTTTATTCTGTACACCAGGTTACAACCGACAACAGTATACAGCAGATGAATGAATTGGCGGTATTTAAGGCGGTCAAAGATTATAATGTTTCCAAGCATGCAATGCAGATTAACATGTGGTCCTGTTACAAGCAGCCATGACACTAGGGACGGACTATTGAAGAAGAAGGGCGGAGCATTACACACAAGGGAAATACATAATAGATGTGAGGAAACACAGAAAAACATGTGCAATAACCAAAATGACCACTAGATGGCAGTATATGGACTTAGCCATACAATATCCATAAGTAAATGGCTCAAAGGGGTTCTAAACCCTGTGGGGTTTTTTTGCCTCTATCTACTGCTAGCAAGCAGTAGATATAGGCAAAAAGTTTTTTTTTAAAATGCTTTAAAAGCGGTTTAAACTTACCTTGTTATCGCTGCACACTCCCGCGCCGAGAATCAGGAACTGCTCGTGCGGCCGCAAAGGATCTTGGGTCGGGCGCACGCGCAGTTCGGATTCTTGGCCGGGAGACGAGCAGAGACGCAAGGTAAGCCTATGGACGTGTGCACCCGCATGCAGACATCGCTGGATCAGAGGGACAGAGCAGTCAGCACTCGATCGGAGAGCCAACGCACCGTTGGAGAGACAGATGAAAACATCAGGAAAGAAGAAGAAGATCGCAATAAGAGACATCATTTAAGGTAAGTGCTAACATTAACATGGGGGTGAGGGCAAAAAAATGTTGACTTTAATGTCACTTTAAGGAAAATAAACTATATAAATTCTCATTTAACATTAATGTGAAGATTAACCATGGCTATGGATTGTCATATACCATGCAACCACTGTGGCGGCACAATTAGCCCTCACCAGTGCAAGACATGGCTTAACTGGCACTATGGTGTAGGACATGTGGCTGGGTCCAGGAGAACAGTACGACCCCTGAGGGATGGTAAGGCCCTCTACAGTACTGTGAGATACAGCATTGCCTTCTTATAACAGAAGGTATTTACACATCCTGACTTCCAGCACAAAACCCCCAAATTAAAGCGCTCAGTCTCTGCTTATGGCAGGGTCATTCCTTTTTTAACAAAGAATACAAATATTCCAAATGGCCTCTCTTCATTTATGTGCTGCAGAGATCATGAAACGTTTCCATAGACCCACGCAATTCTTAGTCATATATTTCCTGAACAAATGTGATTAGGCACCTTTACAGCTCCAGTATCATCCTTGGATGAAAAGATTCACTTGTGTCTCAAGAGACCAGATTGTTTTACAAGTCTCCCCACATTGTGCAACCAGACTGACATACTATGCTACGCAAGATGATTGTGTGATTTAAAATGCACAGCCTGTGATTTAAAAGCAGTAAATAGTTCCGTCTCCCATTAGAACACATTGAGTTCATTCACACGGCCCGATATTTCTTGTCCCCAATCTCCTGACAGAAGATTCTAAATAGAACTTTCCATTTGCTCTCACTCCAGCTACTGAGCTCTCTCTTATCTTCCAGCTATGCAGAGGCTGCATAGAAAGAACAAGCTATGACTGTTTTGTATCATCCTTCACTAGAACAAATATGGCCTGCAATTTCACGGCGAATGTCTACACGCCGCCTTTCCGTAAGAGTAATACAGGCTTGATCTATTTCACATGGCAGCGCAAGGTGCGAAAGCGATCGTGACCCAAGGCTGTGAGATCTGTCAACACTGCTGACAGCTCATTACAATCTTGGAGAGGGCATCCCCTGAGAGTGAAGAGTGGGGGATTGATGGTACCCTTTTGGCGTCTCTGCCCTTGAGTGAAACAAAATTCAATAACTTGTAAGAGAGCGCAATAATCTTTCTCCATTACTTTGGGACTGTGAGAGGCATCATAGAAGGTGCTATTGCAAATTGAATAAAAAAGTTACACTGATGTGATAATGATCGCCGTGATTAATTTTAATATACTAGATGCAGCGGTAATGCTCAGAGCTGTCACTACAGTTTATAGGACCTGTGGCCGGGTATACTAGATGTGGCTGACACTGCCATTAAGACAATGCGCAGCACTGAAGCACTGAGTCACGTTTCTTGGAACTCACAAAATAGTTTCAAACTTCAGCTAAGAATTCAATTTTAATAGCAATGTCTCCATTGTATCTGATTTTATTTAATGTATTTTTTCATTTAATCTGAGTTTGAGTTTAATGCTTTTATCAAGCATAAGGCGCATAAGAAGGGTAATAATAAAGGGGGCAGTAGGAGAAGATATATACATCGTGCTGTATATCAAGTTGGATGTGCAATGGAAAGTTTGCTATTCATTGGGAGGTATACAGTAGTATTAACCATGTATTATGCAAATTAGCTCAGCCATGTTGTGGGATCCTTCATGAATACAGGTAGGAATAATGTGGGCTAGACATGTGCACTGCCAAAAAATTTGTTTAGTTTTGTTTTAAATTCGGATTTGTGTTATTTAGTTTTTCGGGATTCGGGTGTGAAAGTCAATTCGGATTCGGAATTCGGATTCGGACGAAATTCGGTAGCGGTAGTTCCTTCGAACGTTTGTTTCGTATTCGTTTCGTTCATTCGTTCGTTCGTTTGCAGCAAAGTGACATTTGAGGGGGAAAATGTTTTTCTCTGTCACTTTGCTCCAACGAACGAAACGAATAAGAAACGAAAACGAAACGAGCGTTCGAACGAACTACCGCTACCGAATTTCGGAAACGGAAATTCGGATTCGTTTGCATTCGTTATATCTGTAATTCGGAATTCGGATACATCCGAATTTCCGAAAATTCGTCCGAATTTCGATTCGGAACGAAACGAATCGCACATGT
This sequence comes from Nanorana parkeri, assembly GCF_000935625.1. Classification (NCBI taxonomy): domain Eukaryota; kingdom Metazoa; phylum Chordata; class Amphibia; order Anura; family Dicroglossidae; genus Nanorana; species Nanorana parkeri. Next base: position 685,652 of record NW_017306270.1, read on the forward strand.
CTAATGTGGGCAGTTTCCTGAGTTCTCAGAGATGAGAGTAGAGAATGAATATGGGTGAATGCAGCTCATAGCTGAGGGTGTAGAGCAGCATTTCCTAACCTTTTTGTTTTAGTTACAGCACCCTTTAAAAGTATGCAAACTCTCAAGGCAACCTAGCCTAAAAGGTCATGGGAGGACCCAATGCCGAAACACAAAAAAAGTGGGTTTCCCCCCTTCACATCGAAGTGCCCCTTTCAAATCAAGATTTTCATCCCCCTTCACATCAGAGTCACCCCTTGCATTAGTATCCCCCCTTCACATCAGGAGCCCCACTTTCATATCAGAGTCATCCCACCGTTCACATCAGAGTTCCCCTTTTAAATCAGAAGCCCCTTTACATCAGTCTTCATTAACTCCTTCACATCACAGTTCCACTACCACAACATTTTGAGGCACCGCTGAGGAGGCCAGGAGGCATACCTCCCTGGTTGAGAAAGGCTGGTGTACAGTGTAGGGGTAGTGCAATGGGAATGGGGGAAAGGAGATAGAAGAAAAGGAAGAAACAAGGGGGTGGGGAGGAGGATTGGGGGTAGGTTGTGGGGTTGGTGTTAAAGGTGGGGAAAATAGGGAAGTAGGGTAAAGATGTTTTGGCTATCACCTGCAGGTGGTGTAAGGTAAAATTCCACAAGGTCAAGAGATTGTAGAATTCTTAAGAGCCTCAAAACACAGTCCAGGTAGCCTAAGTTTGGATAAAAGTTTCTTGTGTATCTTTCCTGCTGGACTAAAATATGTTCCAGTCGTACAACTGTGTGATCGATTCAACCAGGGTGGGTGCATGCTGGGAGGTCCAGCTCTTTGTATTTTTCATATGTTATAAAACACAGCAGTTGAAAATATTTCCCAAAAAAGCTTCACATTTTATTATTCTATAGTCATCCTTGAGCTCCAGTATAGTGACTTTGCCTAAGCTGAGATGCTGCCATCAATCTGCTGCAGGAAAGAGGAAGCATTTTCTCAGTCTTCTCTTTCCTAGTGATCAGACTGCAACATTTTATACTTATGTAAAATGGCATGAGATAATTTACCAAAATACTACATTTTTGGTAAAATGTATAAGATGATGTTGCGTCGAGTAGACCGATACCGAACATGTCAAGCCTTAAAAAGTTCCATATTATTTGAGGTTGAATAAAGACACAGGTCCATGGACTTAAAACTTTATGTGGAAGTGTGTGTGTAGTGTGTAAAGGAGTCCCATTGTGGTCTTTGATTTTAAGAGTACCTGTGCCCCTGTATGTTACAGTCTCTGAGGAAGGGAAGTGATTTTTGAATGATTCAATACTCTCTGTTGATACCCCTGCTTGTGGCAGAGAGTTCCAAAAATGTAACCACTCTGACTGAAAAGAATCCCCTATGCCCTTTGTGGTTAAATCTTTTCTCCAGCAATTTTCGGTGGTGGCCTCTAGTCTTTGTTAGAGAGTTTACTGTAAAACGTTTATTGCTGATGTTGCCATCACCCCTAAACATTTTGTACATTAAAATTATGTCCCCTCTTAATCGCCTCACTTCCAGCGTGGACAAGTCTAAATTTAGAACCTTGTCTCATAGCTGTGGTCCTCCAGCCCCTTAATTAGTTTTGTTGCCCTTCTCTGGACTCTCTCCAGCTCCAGGAGAGTTGTGCTTGTGTACGCATGCTTGTGTAACGTGTGGCACATGCATTGTTTTCATATGCACCCGGCGAATGTGTTTGTTCATAGCCATGTGTACGTGGGGGCCTTAAAAAAAATTTGGGGGTGTTTTTGATTATATTTATCTTTTTTTTTGTTACACTTTTTTGCCATCACATAAGTGGCCAACAAGGCCCCTATGTGAAAGCACATTGGAAGTGACAGGTTCTCTCTTAAAGGACATTAGACCACTTGTCAACTTTGCAGCCCAGTAAAGCTAATCCAGCACAGTGCTTGATGTGCTTTAGCCCTGGTCACATGAGCCAGTAAATGACAGCACTGAACCCAGAAGTGATGAAATTCCAGTCACTTCCGGGTTCATGGAGAGATCAGCAAACATATATTCACTGGTCTCCCTCCCCTCCATCTGCCGACACACCCCATGGCCATCCCAGACTCACAGGAGTGGCAGTGGAGCCCGGGATAAATGGTGGGGGTTGTGGCATTGTGCAGGGCTCGTGGAAGTGATAGGGCAGCTCAACACACTTTCTGGTCATAGATGCTTGGAGTATTTCCCCATACAATTTTATGAGGGTTCAGTCCCCAGGCCTGGACAGCACTGAAGAGGATTTTGGCCTAAGAGGGTGTAAATGAGGGAGGATACTACTGTGCTCTAGAGGTGAGTAAGATACTGGGGAGGGGGTAGGAGGTAGTGTAGATTTGTTTAGGAGGGCTATACTGTATATGGAACAGTTTTCCTTTAAAATGGGACTAAACTTGGTTGTGCTGCAATTATGCACTCAGCAGCCTCCATCTGTCCGGGCATAGCTGGAAAATGTGCTTAAAGCCCAACTGAACCTTTTAGTTTAAATCAGCTAAATACATTCCAAGGACAGTCTTACAGCTCATCATCTTTAGAAAGCAGCGGAGTAAAAAAAAGCATTTCACCTGTCAGTATGCTGCTGAAAAGTACCCATTTTTTTTGTGGAAGCAGTGGTCTCTCTGCAGGGGTCCGACATGGCCCCTGCTGAGTCAGAGCTAGAGTTCTGCAATCATCAAAGCTAATACTTGCTGCTGATTGGAAAGCGCTAGCTCTGACACAGCATACCGTTTGTATTGATCCACTTGGAATGTATTTAGCTGATTTCATCGGAAAGTTCAATTGGGCTTTAAAATTGGTATAGAGGACAAAACAAATTATTGTTGTGACAGTGCATTCAGTGGTTCACAGTCCTTTCCTTACGCATCACTTCTCTGGTCCCATCACGCCTGGCATCTCTGTGAGAGAGGTCATTTAAGTGGCTCAGTCCCACCCACTGTTGTAAGCAATATTACCCGTGTCAATGGCAGTAACCTTGTTCCCTTTCATTTAAAAACAAAATATTCCTAATCCCAATGGTGTCTGTGAAGGTTCTCATTCATCCAGGTCATGGTATAGCTGTAAAAAATAAGTCAAGGCAACTGGACTTGCTGTATTTTTCTTGAACATGTTTCACTGGTCATCCAACCAGCTTTCTCAATTCAGAATGACTTGTACAAAAAATAATCTGGGAATAAATATGGTGAATAACATATCTACCTCTAAAGGAAAAAAGGGGGAGGGGGGTGAGACATCTATTGTCTGCCACATACAATGCTGTTTTAACACCTCTCTGGGCAGGTTAATAACACCTCCTAGACTCCAATTATGCAAATGCGATCAACACCTGGTTGTGATTAACAGATTATGTGGATTGGAGCAACATTCACCATATTTATTCCCAGATAATTTTTTTACAAGTCATTCTGAAATGAGACAGCTGGTCGGTTGATCACTAAAATGTCTTTAAGAAAAATACAGCAAGTCCAGTTGCCTTGACTTATTTTTTACTGATATGGTATGCAGGAGGGGAACACAAAAGGGAATTACTGTGGTCTGTATGTGCAGGAGAGAAGCGTGTTGGTTATATTGGGGGAAATATGCTCAGGAGGGGGGTGACGGGTATTACAACCATCACAAAAGTTCGTCCACAAATTATCTTTCCATAATTAGCAACTGATTCATTTAAGTATGTGGCCATACAGGTAAATGACAGGGCCGGGGCTATCCAACTTGCATATAAGCACCCATTCACAAAACTGAAATTCTCTGGGATTGGACCGACATTCACCATATTTATTCCCAGAGAAGTTTCGTACAAGTCATTCTGAATTGAGAAAGCTGGTTGGATAACCAATGAAACATCTTCAAGAAAAATACAGCAAGTCCTGTTGCCTTGACTTATTTTTTACAGATCCCAATGGTGTTCAGATTTGAATTGTGAGCCTCATATGTAGTTCTATAGCTGCTGGAGAGTATATAAATGCTGGTACCGTGCCGACAACATTCAGCTCTGTATGCAACCAATAAAAGTGTTTGTTATTCCAACCGAGTATTCCCAGCACTTTGCTTATAACACAATTCATATTGTTATCTCCTTATGACCCGGAATTAGAGCCACTTTACATGCAGAGAGAATGCAAATTTATTTAACTGTTTTGTGGTGTTAATGACATGCGGTTTTGCATTACTTAATTGACTTTCGAATGTTCTAATTAATACTTTGATATAACTTAAAATGCTACTGCAGTTTTCCGTTGTATGCACTTTGCAAAATATAATTATCATAATAAGTAGAGATTATCTCATTTACAGACTTATCTAGGGTAACAATGTTTAACTGTGGGCGGAATTTGGAATCTTTTACTTTTGTGCAGTTCGGTAAAAAGAGTATCTATAGCAGGTTGTCTAAATAGTAGGGATGCACCAATATATCGGCCGCCGAAACTTATCGGCCGAAATGGCACTTTTGGCTAAATGCCGAAAGTGCAATTTTTCTGCCGATACAGTGACGCATCCCTGGTTTCTTTCCTCCCCGCTGGGCGCTGCTCTGTGTCCCAGTGGGGAGGAGAGAAACTGTGACTGGCTGCCGAGCGCTGTGGGAGGAGAGTGCTGTGAGCGGCCGGCGTCTCTCCTCCCACACCGCTCAGCCTCCTGTCACAGTCCGGCAGAGCGGTGTGTGGGCGGAGACATCCCGCGCTGTCACAGGAGGCTGGGCTCTCCTCCCTGCACTGCTCGGTCAGCCTCCTGTGACAGCTGTCAGGATGGAGAGCGGGTACAAGCAGTCAGTGATCGCTGAGTGTTTGTACATAATTGAGTACAGAGTATGGTTACTATATCCTCAATTATGAATGAATGGGAAGTGATCTATATCCCCTAAATAAATAATTTAATTAAAAAGCTTATAAAAAATAAATACAAATAAAATATTAAAAATTTTGAAAAACATTTTCGGTTTCGGCCTGACATTTTTTAATTTTTTTCGGTTTTGACATTTCCATTTCGGTGCTCCCCTACTAGAGTAAGCCAGGACTTGTTCTTTCCTCAACAAAAAAAAAAAGTTGGGATCTACAGCAACATGACTGTTGGGTGGTATAAAGAAATCTATCCGTCTGTTTTTGCTAGCTTTCATTACTCGGGGTGCGAAGTGCTGCAAATCCACAACAGTCAGTTTTCAGAGCTTGTCTAATGTCTCTCAATGCATAATCGATTACTCGTACCCTCCGAAGACTCAGAGCTGCTGGATGCTTGATAACCAAATGAGTTCTACTGATGGCTGTGAATGAATGACGGCAACATTTCAAAACGAAGCAAACAAGTACTTAAAGGTTTCTCTGACAAAATACATAAAGAAATGTAAATGCCAAGTAACAATATACTCTTTTTTTTTAATCTGTCGATTCAGTTCCTTGTGGAGATAATGGATTGTATTTAACTCAGCTGAACAGTAAGCTACATTTGTTAAATGTGCCAACAGATTTGCAATTACTCATATACACAAGTGCTGGCAGCGAGCATGGGAGGGCCATGGAGGAATATGAGGGGGCAGAGTCAACTCAGACAGGTTCTTCAGCAATGTTATTTGACCTATTGCTCCTGTGTATTGAGCCTTCCTGCCAAATACATTTAGCATCAGATGATAGAAAGGTCTTAGGTACTAGGAATGCGCCCACTTTCAAAGGTACCAAGAAGGAAAGCACCACGTAGGGGAGAAGGCAAAGCAAAGAAGTGACCATTCCCTTTGCTTCTCCTTTCTGTGGCTCTCTTATGTCAGTGTGTTCCTTAAGTGGATATTTAGAAAGAAAAGGGAGAATCGGGTTGCAGATTGTCCAGACACAAAGGTCAACACTTCCCATCAAGTAAAGAATACTTACCGTAGGAGTGCCAAGAACAATATACAGGTGAAACTCGAATAATTAGAATATCGTGCAAAAGTAATTGCAGTAAGTGCTGCAAAAGGGGCCCAAACCAAGTACTGAGTACATATGCATGCTTGTACTTTTCAGAGGTCCGATATTGTTCTATGTACAATCCTTGTTTTATTGATTGCATGTAATAATCTACTTTTTTGAGGTTGTGGATTTGGGGTTCTTGGGGTTTTCATGAGCTGTAAGCCATAATCATCACAATTATGACAAATCACGGCTTGAATTATATTGCTTTGCATGTAATGAGTCTATCTCATATATTAGTTTCACCTTTTAAGTTGCATTAGTGAAATAAATGAACTTTGCACGATATTCTAATTATTCGAGTTTCACCTGTATGATTAAAGATGAGAACGTCCTGCAAATCCACCTGGATAGGTGCATGCAGACTTGTTCAATCCACAGAGGATAATGCCCTTCGTATGAAGAGATATGCTCCCTAAAGCTTCTTAATCTGCATTTGTTTTGCAAAATTTGTCTTTCATATTACATTGCTATAGGATTTCCCTTTGTTGCCGGACTGTATTGAGTGATCCATAGTGCTGTGTCAGAGTTGCAGCATAGGTTGACTCTGCATGTTTATTGGCTGGCCATTACCAGAGGTATTTCTCAGTGGGTTGGACTAGATCTTACCAAGAAATATTCTGGAAGGGTCTTTTTCTCTGGAGTCTGAGGCTCTGATGTAAGCAGGGATCCTGGAGTTAGCTCAGGCTTTGAGGGCTCAGTCGCCATGCAACCTGGTTAAGGTCATTCCCCAAGCTGTTCCTGCTGTAGAACACAAGAGTTTTCTTTGACAAGGGAGCCACACTAAAACATTCATCGGTCTTTACTGCAGGCCAGTGCAAGGTGTCATTGTTGGGCTATTGTTCCCTATGCCACAGTTTGCATGGCCTATGTAGAAATCCAGCTTAATAGATATGACGTATACTACTATCTGTATGTCATATCCATTACACCAGCAGAAGTTATTGAACGCCCAGATTTAGTGTGTGAAATGTGGAAAAATAAAATATAAAGTTATGTGGAAGTCTGGCCCTAATGTTTAGTTAGTGTGTGTATACATCATCTATGGGGAAAAGTACTTAGACAGCAGGAACACAACTTGTATACCCCATAAGCCACTCTAATCTAGACAAACTGTACACAATCCTTGATTTTTATCTACAGGTTGGGGATCTCCAGGTGCATAGAGGATTTTTTTATGGACTTGAGAGATCTTATCACAAAAGAAATTCAGGAGCTGCCATTGTGGTTTTTGAAGTTGAGGGCTCCAGGTTGTCTGTCCTTCAAGTGCACAGATCAGGTGTCCCCACAACTCACTGGCTGCATGCAAGTGGGGAGGTAGGGATGAGAGTGAAAACCCCAAGACTGCATCTTCATAAACAATTTAGCAATGGTAGCTTCCACAGTCCTAGGGTGACTACCGTTTGACTAGGTGTACACAGGTGCTGTATAAGGAATCAGAGCTTCCGGTGTTCATACTTAGGCTGCTCCACCTTTATTGTCCAGGAAACTGTCCTTCAAGAGAATCAATACAATTCAAGTCTATGGGAAGTGATGCAAAGTTCAGACAACCCAAAATATGTGCCAAGCCATTTGGCAACAGCTTGGCAGGGGTCATAAACCCACACCATAGGCCACCTGTGTTCATTTTATAGGTTGATACATATACCAGATAGACTTTAGTAGGCATTAAACGAACCAGAATGCTCCAGGAGGTTTCACTTGAGTTACAGGTTGTAGAAGCAGGACTAGGGGAAGGGTTCGAACATTTTTGTTGTTGTCGGTGTCTTCCTCTCCAGGTGACACCCTTTCCCCCCATGTCACAGGGACATAAGGTGTAGGTCAACCCCCCCAAAGGGGTCACATACAATAAAAAAACTCTGAAAGCAGCGCTAATGCTTTCTATGAACAAAAAAATATATAGCATTGGCTGGAGTTTGGCATAAATGGCAGACCTCTGGCAAGACAGCAGCCAGTGTGGGATCTGGTTACCCTCACTTAATGTAACCAAAGCAGCACATTCAATGTAAAAGGTTTATTCACTTTTACAAAAGGCACCAACCACTGACTAATTGAGCAACATGCTGCAAATCTGTGATGAATGCTTTTGATATTTGGAAACATTCATTACGGTTATAATGTTACATTACATGACCCAGTCATCACAAGCACTACTCAAATCTGCTGCTATTTGTCTTTCATAGAATATCAACTTGTGTACTTGCTAAGCGTAGGCTCTAATGGACTTTTGTTGAAGGGAGCGGTCTTTCCTTGTCACTGTTTCTTTTCCTCCCTACGCCACACATCAATGTCTGCTGAGAGGAAATGTTCTACTGTTGTGTTTGCATTGGCAGGAAATATCTACAGATCACGTTGTGGTCAATTGATGGATTTTACTTTGCTTGGGTGCCAGAATAACAAGTGTGTTGTTCACACAGTTGGAGGAAGAGAGTTTTTTCGGAGCTAGAAATGAACTTTGGCAGACAATGTAAATCTTGATCCGTACAGTTCCTTTATTCAGTGGACACAATCTGCCAAAAGTAAGGATACAGCCAAATTCGGAGCCTTTGAACATCAAGGCAGTTAATCAAGATCTCTGCAAATGTTAATGCACTGGTAGAGCAGTCAATAAATTCTTCATGCTGATAAATCGGTGGTGGCGTCCGTGTTCATCATGGATGGCTGCACCGTTGTCCACAAAATATAGAAACATGATTTTACCAGTGCATGAAATTATCATTACTCTTTAGCAAGAGAGGAATAATACCCAACTACATCAAAATGTAACAATGGGTTAGACCAACGTTATGTGATTTAAACCAATCACTGTTTAACTGATCTGGCATGCCGCTTGGTGTTGAATCTAATTTCTGGCCAGGGTTAACCCCATCACTTAGGCTAGATTTACACTGGACTGTGCATGCAGCACATAGAGTGATGTTGGGGATATTAGCACATATGGTGAGCACATTAGGGAAACAGTCCACTCGCAATATCTTCTTTTTTAAGGGCCTGGCAGCCCACTTTTATTTGAAGAAAAGTTCCCACATCCACCTTGGATACCCTCACAGGGGGTTGTTCAGTACAGCATCCATACATTGCTTGCAACACAACAAAGTACAGCCTCCTGGCTTCCACTTTCAACATTAATAATTCTGACCCACCAGTCCATTCTGTATGCTGCCCTGCACTTGTACTGGTGGCCCTCAGCATTCCCAGCCTCATCAGTTCTCCCAGCCTCCTTGGCTGTCTTTGTGTGCCTCTAGCACACATACCACCTGACTCCACTATAACGTCTCTGAACTCTAGTCAGCACCCTTTCCTTAAGGGCTGTGCACAGCTGTGCAACCATCAAGTGCTGGTTACTACCAAAAAAAAAAGGATCCAGGAATGGAGATCTCATCCCTCCCAACTCTTTGAAATCTCCCGCTTCCTGGAACCCAAGCAGAATCCAGACAAACCCTTGCTTCCTGAAACCTCTCAGTCCCTCTGGGTGAGTCCTAGGTGATCATAATACCCAATTCTACCGTGGGATTGCCACACAGTACCACAATAGTTATTTCCTCCTAGGGTAGTGCAGCATGGCCCAATCCACATAGCCATACTAAACTGTTTAATTAGATACAGAAATTAGATGGTGGTCAGAAGAAGTGAACATCACAAGAGATGCCTATAAAAATGCAGGATCATTTCGCCTATAAACAAACAGTTATGATCTGGGGAGACACCGTAAGGCCCCATTCTCACTGAGCGACATGAAAATCGTGCAATTTTCTGCTTGATTTTATATGTGCGATATTGCGCGTCTTTTCATGCAACTTTTTCCTATTGGGGTGTATGCAATCAGGAGCAAAATCGCTCAAAATCCACAGAACAAAGGGTCATGTAGGAGCGACAAGCTACAGCGACGAGCTACAAGTGATATTGAGCGGCGAGATGTGAACAGCTCCATTGAAATGGATTGGAGAAGCTACATAGAGCGATATCGCGTGGAAATATGAGCGATATCGTTGCAAAAATCGTGCAGTGTGAATGGGGCCCCAGGTGGGGTACACACCGTATGCATTTTGGCCAGTTTATGATGAACTAACTGAAATTTGCATAGTGGGTTCTGCTGTTGGCACCCTTCCGCCTCAATCAGCTGATCGAAGGAGCAAGTTGGCAAATTGTCAGCCGAAAGGAGCTGGCAACCACTCAGTCAATCATTCTCCCATCAAGACTTGTAAGCATTGATAGAGGACTCTGTTCTATATTTTTGTTTAGCCCACGGGTTGAACGAAAGAAATAGAAACTTGTATACCTGATGGAGAAGGGGGGGGGGTTATGGAGCAGAATAGTTGCAAATAATTGGAAAAATCTATTCAGTTGGCCAAAACTTACAGTTTGTTTACAGGTGTGAAATGCTTATCCAGCCATTACTGCACAGATCAAGCAACAGTCATTTTATATCTATTGTGAGTTTATCTTATTTGGTTGGTATTAGCAGTGTATCAGCTGCAGCCCCTTCTGTCTGTCTGCAGGAAAGGAGTATGAACATAAATGTGTCTTATCAAGCTAATCAGTTTTCATTCACCTCTGTGATCTCTGAAGGTACAGTCTAATCTGTTGCTGTTATTTATGAGTGACTGCTTCATTAGGATTTTGTTTTATAATCTCCTGTTAAATAACTTTGCTTTCCAAACTGGTTTTTATTTTTCTTATTAAAAGACGTGTTCCATTGTAATTGCTGTGAACTGGATTGGAAAAACGCCAGGCTTTTTATTAGCCCGCTAAACGTGACTCGTCTCTAATAAAGCGCTTTGATTGGAATTAGAATATGTTAAATAGTCTTCTACTCCTTTCAAAATATTTGTGTTCCTTCACTGCATTGAGGTTTTGTTAAAGAGGCTGAACAGAGCTAACTTGGATATAAACATAAAACCCTAATAGAGCCTTACTCTGCAGGGAGACATTGAAATGCATAATTCCTCAAGATTCAGTGCAGTATAACTTGACTTCTCTTTAACCTTGAACATTTCTGGCTGCGTCTCACGGCTTTGTGTATCAAAAGGGAGATCACCATGAAAAGAGCACCGCCTGGTCTGCTAAGTACTGCAGGCAGTTGCTCTGGGTCAGGAAGAGTTATTGTATCTATTGACCTGCTAAAATGGCTGTGCGTTCTCTTAGGTTAAAGGTCAACTCAGAGTGGGATTTATAATCGCTCCTTTATTGTCAGCACTCTCCCATTGATGAAACTTTGACTCAACACCTATCCTGGTAACAGGGGTAAAAGCCACAGGAAATGATCGGCAGTGTCTGTAACCAGGACACAAAATGAAAAGATTTTTTTTTTTTTTGGATGTCTCTTCCTTCCTGTCCCAGTGACTCTCATTCTCCCATTTTTATTTCTGGTGTCACTGAATAGAAAATGAGGGGGAAAACTATAGTGGAATCACAGACAGCAATGACGTTGCCTTTGAAGGATCTCATTTATCCAGGTCATTATATATCTGTAAAAAAATAAGTTAAGGCAACTGGACTTGCTGTATTTTTCTTGAAGACGTTTCGCTGGTCATCCGACCAGCTTTCTCAATTCAGAATGACAGTACACATCACAATTTTTCTTCAAGAAAAATACAGGTCGGATGACCAGCAAAACATCTTCAAGAAAAATACAGGTCCACTTGCTTTGATTTATTTTTTTACAGAGATACCCAACAGACATTGTTACCCTTACCTGATGTTTTCAAGACTAAACAGAAAAATAAAAGTTTTCGCTAACGGTGGGAGTTACAAAGCAAAAACATTCTGACCTTTTTAACTAAAACTCATAAGTTTGTTTTACGTCATGTAAAGTTTATTTAAAAAAAATGAAATGCTAGATGGTATGAATGAGAAGGTGGCAGGTTTTAGTGGTCTTAGAACAAGGTATCCGACAGCACCACTCTGTCCCATATAGGTTCCCATGTTATTAATGGCTACTGCAGTGACTAGCAACATACACATAAATACCTTCGTCCTACCAGGTAGTATTTGTAAATAAGGCAGGCAGTTGGAGGTGCAGCTGCAGTTAGATTGCCCCTAGGTGCCACTAATTTCTGTCTCACTTAAGCTGGCCACACACCTATAGCTTGTTGCACTGTTGCACTTTTTCCATCTGACCATAAAGGAATCTATCTGCAGATTTTCTATCTATGCTAAACTGTGTGGATGGAGGAATCTCCCACTGGGCCAAGCTTCAGTATCTTGCTAGTCGACCCCGCTGGCTGTCAAAATACCTGAACAATCTGATTGGATGCAGGCATTGTTCAGGTATTTTGAGAGCCAGCAGGGCCATCTAGCAAGATACTGAAGCTTGGCCCAACAGGAGATTCCTCCATCCACACAGTTTAGCGTAAATGGAGGAATCTATTGCACTTTTTTCACCTGACCATAGAAAATTGCAGAGAATCTATAGGTGTATGACCAGCTTTACATGGACGCTGACACTAATCTGAAAAGGGTTTATGGAATAGGTTGGATAATCAGATTCATTGATTATTCCTCCAGAAACCAATCGTCCCTAATGCAGCAATTCTACTCAAACATGGAATCCAAATCTGATTTGCCATATTTTGGCCTCCTCATCACCTCATGGCTGTGGCACAACGATGCACTTGCTGAATAAACTCATGAAAGTGCCGAAAATAGCCTTCCCGTGTCAGCAATATTTGGTGGTATTTTATGCAGTTTCGCATATGCCATTCACTGGTTATATCATTTCAAAGTGCTCCATCCCCAGAAGCACAATGCAGGTAGATTTCCCACCATGACTTTCCCAAACCCCACCACAAACTGAAAAGATTCAACAGTACATGTCCAATATCTTGTAACTAACCCTCCTAAATGACTCTGACTCCAGCTCTGTGTGTGTGTGCGTGTGTGTGTGCGTGTGTGTGCGTGCGTGCGTGCGTGTGCGTGTGTGTGTTGTATAAAATGATATATTGCTGTATAAGGAAGCTCAGTTTAAGCCGTGATAACCTGTGTTTTTAAATTGACTTTTACACTTATTTTATTATAAGGGAAGACGACATAATACTGGCAGGTTTAATATCACTAGCAGTAAAACACAACAACCTACAAAGTAAAGCCAAGTAAAGTGGCTACTGTTGTATGAAATCGTATTGAGGCTGTAAATAGACAGACAACCAAAAAGAGAAACAGGTTTTGAATTAAGCCCATTGGCTTTTAATTATATATATGTATAT